>NW_020949730.1:0-15495 GCF_900497805.2 Vombatus ursinus | reverse complement strand
TCTCCCATCCTGAACATTGCCTCCTCCCCCATATCACTTGACCACCATCACCCCACTCCCTGGCAATTTTTTTTTCTCAATAAATGTTTGGGTTTGGTTATAAGCTGTCTTAGTCTTAGTAAGGGGTGGGGTGGGGCAGGGCACCAGATAAGGTATTAAGAAGAGAATAGGAGTCCCGCTGCCTGGGAAGAGGAACAAGGAGGGTGGATAGGTATCAGCTCTGGCAGAATCCAAGAAATTGGAGAAAAATGAAAAACAGCTATTGAGTTGGAGAAAAAAAGATTTGGGAGTATCAGGATATGGTTAGCTCCTGTGGGACAGGTGACCCTTGTTCTTTGAGACAGATTATTCAAACTTCTCACTGGAATAGAACTGTATTAATTTACATCCATTTTTGAAGAGGCTCTGAGTATTGTTTAAGGTCAGGTTGCCCAGAGCCTAGCCCCAGTTTCAGCCACCTCCCTAACCCCCACCCCAGTTTATGTTGTTAAAGATCCAGAACAGGGAAAGTTTTAAGTTGGGTACTGGTAGGCCGGGGCTTTAGGACCACAGGTGAGTGGGAGGGGTGGAAATGGTGACATAAGCAAAGGAGGTGGGGCTGAGAGGCAAGCAGCAGGTAAGACATTAGTTCCCTAGAGAAGGCAACAGTTACTCTGGAGCCTTCCTGTAGTCATGGGGAAGGAACAAGATGAGAAGGAGGTTTATGGTAAGGCTTGGGGCCAGATGCCTAGGACCCGGAGGGTTGAAGGGTCTGGTTAAGGGAAAGCATGGGTTTATGGGATCACGAGAGGAGCTAGATCCCTGGGACTTCAAGGGGAATATAGGGAAATGGGCTGAAGAATTACTGAAGGGCTGGATCCCTGGAACTCTAAAGGGAGCAGAGGCTCCCTAGGTTTGGAGGGGCAAAGGAAGCTGGACATAGGTAAATTATTGAGTTCTTTGAGGAGAAAGGGCAGGAGTTAAAAGGATGGATACTTGAGTCTCTGGAGGCTGGTAAGAACTATGTGCTTGGGTCCTTGAGAGCTGGATGGAGGAATGGGCAGGTGGATTCCTCTGAGGGTTAGAGGGGAGAAAGGACTCCTGGGTCCCTCTGGAGCTTAGAGGAAAAATCCCCTCAGGAGACTTAACATCTAGGTTCCTGGTGGCTGGGGGAAGGTGGATTCTTGGATTCCATAGAGGAGAGACTGGGAAACTGAACGCCTGAGTTACTAAAGTGAGAGGAGGATTAGAGGAAAAGGGCCATTGAGAGCAACAAATGCCTGTGTCCATTCCTATAGGGAATCAGAAAGGGGGAGGGTTCATCCCCTGGACTTCCTGGAGACGGCTACAGGTCAATGATTGACCTCTTTTATAAGAAAGAAGAACAGAGTCCAATGGAATTGGGAAAAACAGACACCTTCCCACAACCTTCTTGCTACTCTCTTTTCCCTTGCCCTTGGCCCTTTCCAATACTTTTCTCCCCTACCCTAATACTTCCAAAGGACCCTGGAACTCTCATGACTGCCTCTTCCTCTCCCACCGTGTGTGCTTAAGTGCAGGTGCTCCACAGAGTTTGTGTCCACAATCTGAGCAATACAGTTTCAGCTAGGCTGAGGAGGAAAGATATCCATACCCCTAAGACGGATGAGGAGCATCCCAAGGGTTAATTCTTTGTGTTTATACAATCTGGAGTCCCCTGATGAAAATGATGCCAGCCTCCTGGTCTCCCTCCCAGCAGCTGCTCCTCATGCGCTGGGGGACAGGAATGAGGAGTTCGTACTGGAAATGCTTGCCCAGAGGGCTAATAAAGAAATGAAAACTGCCTAGGAGGAAGGTGGAAGGTGGTGGGTTGAGAGTACCAGAGAGATTGATGGAGACTGGAGAGAAGATGGATAGATCCAGAATGACAAGAGGTCCAAATTAGACTGGAGAGAAAGAGTCCTAACTGGGGGGAGGGAGCAAGGTGAAGGCCATTTCCTGGGCTTCACCCAGGCCATGGAGGTATGAACCAGGAAAAGGTCTGATAAGCATATAGACCCAAGGCGGGGCTGGGGGAGGAGTTCCCACTGCCTGTTAACCTGGCTTTCCCAACTCCTTTTACTTTATCCTGCTCCATTCCCTCTCACTCTTATCTCCGTCCCCTTCTCCCAGTCTCTCCCTCACCATCTCTCCCTCTCTGTCTTTCTTTGTCTCTCTTCTTTCTCTGTCTCTCCTCTCTCTTTATCTCCCTCTCTGTCCCTCTATCTCCCTCCCTCTCTCTCCCAGGCTTTCTTTTCCTTCACTCTGCCACTTGTGAAAGGGGGTACTTGGCAGCAGGGAGAGGGGCAAAAGGTCTTGGGCTAGCCTATAAGAAGGGAAGGAATTTGTTCTGGGGAAGACAAGATTGACCCACAAACATGACAACCATTCTATGCTAACCTGTGTGGTTCTGAGTCTCTGCTTACCTCACTCTCCCCTCAGGGACGTCTGCCAAATATGATCCCACTTTCAGAGGCCCCATCAAGAACAGGTAACATCTCTCCCCTTTCAAAATTCCTATTCCCAGATATACCCACACACACAAACTTCTCTCCAATTCTCCAACAACATTAACCCCCATTAGCCTCATCCTCACTGCCTTGAAAAAAATCTTTTTCGTCTCTCATTCTCTCTAGGAGCTGCACTGATGTGATCTGTTGTGTCCTCTTCCTGGTGTTCATTGCAGGCTACATTGTTGTGGGGCTTGTGGGTGAGCTTTTCCCTTCCCAGAATCTAAAGGTGGAGAGACGGGTGACGAAGAGACCAAATCCCTAACACCACGGCCGTCCTCTACCTCTCCGTTTCTTTGTCCCTCAGCCTGGTTATATGGAGATCCTCGCCAAGTTCTTTATCCCAGGAACTCTACGGGGGCCTACTGTGGGATTGGAGAGAACAGGTGAGAGGACTTGAAAGCTTGGGTCCCTGAGGGAAGGAGGGGCTGAGGATGGATGCTCTTCTTCCACCTGAAATTAGCTCCCTCCTCCCCTCCTACTTGAAGAATCCTCCCCCATCCTTCAAGACCCACCTTGAGTCCCACCTTCTCCATCAAGTCCTCCTGACTTCTCCAGCCCATAGAGAGCTCTCCTCGCTCAGTGCCCACATTATTCTTAAAGTCAGCACTGTATCATTTGGCACCCAGTTATCTGTTTTGTGTCAATCTTTGTGTCTTGTTACCCCCTAGATTATAAGCTCCTTGAGGCAGAGACAATATATTTCCTCCCCAACAGCTCAGGGCTTGGTACCAAATAGTTAATTGTAGGGCCTTTTTTTTCCCTCTATAAAATGACAGGGTTTGTACTAGATCTTTAAGATCCCTACCACCCCAGGTCCTATGGGGCCAAATCAATTCAACAAACGTTTCTTAAATGACCAAAGCATTATACAGGCAATACAAAAAATAAAAAATAGCACAATACATACTCTCAAGGAGCTTACAATCTATAAAATCTATAGTATATGTTAGAAAATTATTCAGCATATAGGGAAGTTTAAACTTTATCACCTGAGAGATTCAAGGAAGGAAAATGTGGTACTTTGGAGGAAACACTGATTCCTGGCTCAGAGGGCCCAAGCTCCAAAGGACTTGAAATAGTTGTTGCTATTCAGTGGTGTCCAACTCTTCGTGACCCCATTTGGGTTTTCTTGGCAAAGATACTAGAGTGGTTTGCCATTTCCTTCTCCAGCTTATTTTACAGAGGAGGAAACTGAGGCAAACAGGGTTAAGGGACTTGCCCAGGGTCACACAGCTAGTAAATGAGCCCAGATTTGAACTCTGGAAGATGAGTCTTCCTGACTGCAGGCCCTGAACTCTATCCACTTCGCCACCGAGCACCCGTTGAAGTAGATAGCCTTTGCAAAATCGTTTCCAGCTCTAGATCTATGAATGAGCCTCTGATTCTCTGAGTCTGCCGCTGACTGACCAGGTCTTATGGCCCTGACCTTTCTCCTTACAGAGAGAAGCCATACCTCTATTACTTCAATATCCTCAGCTGTATCACGGCTACTAATATCATTACAGCCACTATGGATGGACTTCAGTGCCCTACGACCCAGGTCAGAGCCTGAAATCTGGGGAGCCTCTTGGGAATCCCATGTCCTTTCCCTGCCCTGGGAACCCAAATCGAGCACTGGATTTGAAGTCAGGAAACCCAGGTTTCAATCCCAGCTCTGTTATTTACTCCTTGTGACCTTGAAAAAAATCACTTAACCTCTCTGGGCCTTACCTCAGTTGGATTAAATGATCTATAAGGTCCTTTCCAGCTCTAACTCATCATCCTTTGACCTGGATGTCCACTTCCCCAACCCTCAGAGAGTTCCTTGTGGATCTTAGCATGTTCTCTCTTAGCCCCTAAGAATGTCCTAGGAGACTCTGGCAAATAGCTCCCTGTCATACCCTACCTCTCTACCTTGCACAGATTTGTGTTTCTTCCTGCCCCAAACGGTATTGGATGGTGAATCTTGATCAGAGCAATCAGCCTGTGAAGGACGTCTTCAATTCAACCCTGATGTTTTGCCAGCCCAGTGTTGATCTAGAAATGGTGAGCCAGCAAACACACACTCACACACTCACACTAGTCACACACACACACACACACACACACACACACACACACACACACACACCCCAGGACTATGATCTCAAGTCAAGTCAACTATGATCAACAATCAAAGTCTTTCTGCGAAGGGTAAAGGCAGGACCACATGAGGTCAACCCAACCGTGAATCTTCTCCACCAGCTCCACATCACTTTTCCCTCCCCCAAGTGGGGTGTGTTTGTGTGTGTGTGTGTGTCTGTGTGTGACCGTATCTTCATCCTTTTCCCCAGGATGTGATTTTAAGTCTGAATTTGGACCTCTGCCCTGCTTTCCTCCTCCCTTCTACTCCAGGTTAGTAAGTGATTTGTCCTTTCACAAAAATATACAGATGGAAGGGGCTTTAGAGACTGTTTAGGCCAGCTGCTTCAGAGGAAAAACTGGAGGCCCAGAGAGAAGGGACTTGTCCAAGATCACTCAGCAAGTTAGTGGCAGTCAGAACCCACGTGTTCTGTTACTCTGTCCAGGGCTCTTTTCCCTGCACTGGGCTTCATTTAGCACGTGTTTATTCACTGTACATTAATTGTGCATTTAGCACATACTTAGAGCACCAGGCCAGTATCTCCAGCTGCCTACTCAACATCTCCACTGAAAGTCCCATAGGCAGCCCAAAACCAGCATACGTCTAAAACAGCTTTCATTGTCTTTCCCCCTAAACTCCCCATTTCTTTTAACTTCCCTCTTTCCATCGAAGGCACTACCATTCCTGCAGTCACCCAAGTTCGATACCTTAATCACCTACCTCCTGTCCCATCCATTCCATTCACCTCATATCCTTCAGTTGCCATGTCTTATCCACTTTACTTCTTCCACATCAATTTACTAATGAGACAACCATCCTAGTCCAGACCCTTCTCACCTTTCTCCTGAGTCATTATTATAGCCTCATAATCGGTCTCCCCAAATCCAGTCACTCACAGACTCCTCTTTGGTATTCAACAGAAGAACCACTTACTTCACAATGCGGCTCCAGCCTATCCTTCCAGGTTCCTTACATATTAGTGCTCTATAATCTAATTAAATTGGGCTATTTAGTCTGTTTCCTCTCCACCACCTGAAATGCTCTCTCTTCTCACCTCCACCTCTTGGAATCCCTAACTTCCTTCCAGACTTAGCTAAGGTGTCTCCTCCTATAAGAGACTTTTCCTGATTCCTCTAGTTGTGATATGGTTAGACCATTAGGAATGGCCATTTGGCATTCATGTGCAAAATGGATTGGTGAGGGAAGAGAATGGATGCAGAAAGATCGATTAGAAGACTAATACAGTGATCCATGTCCAGGATAAGGGACTGAACTGTGCTGGTTGGGATGTGAATAAAGAGAAGGTGAAATTCACTGGATGTGAGAAGAGGTGAGGAAAGGAAAAGCGAGAACAAAGAGTCAAAGATGACTCCTAGATTAGAAAACCTAAGTGATTGGGAAGATGGTGCCACACTTAACAGAAATAGGGAAGTCTGGAGGAGGGATGGATTTAAGAGGAAAGATAATGAGGTCTTTTTGGACGTGATGAGTTTCAGATGCCCATGGAACATCCGGGAGAATTAGGCACTTGATCATGTGAGATTGGAATTATTCAGGAGAGATCATCATCAGGAGAGATGGGGCCTGGGTAGATAGATTTGGTAGTCATCTGAATAGAAATGATTGGTTGAATCTACAGGAGATGATGAGATCACCAAAAAGAGTATAGAGAGACAAGAGGGCCCAGCACAAAGCAATAGATAGGGGGCAAAATGGGATGATAAACCTCTGAAGGAGACTTAAGATCTCTGAAGTGTTGGAGCAGGTCAGGCCCCGACTTTAGGAAGGTTTCTGTTTGCTTCCCAAGGGGAGCAGGAATCGACCATCCTTACATCCAACAAGTATTTATTGACCAGGAAGTTGGGTGCCAGGTACCAAACGAATCTAACCTTCACTGAATTCTCCCTCTCCAGCTCTGGGCCGATGTATTCCTTCTGTCGGATCTGAGATTCTTCCTGCCTCTTCATTGAACACAACTAATATCACTCAAGGCATCAAGTGAGATATCCCTTCTCTCATCCCTCATCCCTGTTCTTCCTCCATCTACCCTTTGGCCCTCATATCAAGTTTCATCCTTTTCCTTCACCTCAGTGGTCTCTTGGACACCCTTAATGCCCGAGAAATCAGCACCAAGATTTTTGAAGATATTGCTCGGTCCTGGTACTGGATCCTTATGTGAGTTGCCAGGTTTTTCCAGAATCTCTCTTCCTTTCTTCAGTCCCTTTACTCTAGGAAGTCACAGGCCGTTGGTACATGGGGATATTGGCTTAAAAGTAGAGGACAGGAAAATGAGAAAGCAGAAGAGGAACTGGGGATGACTGTAGATCACAAGGCCTGGAAGGAAAGAAAATCTGCCCTGGGAGAGACAACACATAGTTCCCTTGGATGAGGGGCAAGGGAGATAGCTCTGAAGGTTTAGGGGCTTCAGGAACAGTGTGGAGAAAACAAGAACTTCAAGATCTCCATCCCTCATTCCATCCCTTCCTATCCTCAGTGCCCTGGCTATCTCTCTGGTCTTGAGCTTATTGTTTTTGCTGTTACTTCGCCTTGTGGCGGGCCCCCTGGTGTTGGTGCTGATTTTGGGGGTGCTAGGGGTTCTCGCGTATGGGATCTACCACTGTTGGAAAGAATACAAGACACTTCGGGATAAAGGAGCCACTATTTCCCAGCTGGGCTTTACCACCAACCTTTCCGCCTACCAGAGTGTGCAAGAGACCTGGCTGGTTGCCTGTAAGTCATGCCCTCCTCCCGTAACACCCTGGATTGCCAGGCTCTCTAAAACCCAACCAAAGCCCATCCCTATAGATTGAGCACGACCCACAAAACCACTTACTTGTTCCCCCATCCCCTTGCCAGATACTGGGTGTATCTCTGACCTTCCCAAACCGTTCTATGTTTTCCTTCAGAGCTGGTGATATCTCTGACCTTTCCCAACCCCATCATATTTCCCTTCGGAGCTGGTGACCATACCCCCCCAGTGCATTAACTCCATAGTCCTCATCTCTTCTCCATCATTCCTGTGATTCCCACTGCCCTCACCATTTCTCCCATAGTGATTCTGATTTCTGTGCTGGAGGGGATCCTTCTGCTGCTTCTGATCTTCCTCAGACAAAGGATCCGGATAGCCATCGCTCTCCTCGAGGAAGCCAGCAAGTTAGTGGGGAAGAGAGTGGGGAGAGATTTAAGATGTGATAATATAAAAGTGAGCAAAAAGTGGGGTTGGGGGCAGGGAAAGGGGGGGCAGAAACGAGTTAAAGAGAGAAATGGCCAGTCACAGAGAGAGCGAAGATATGTGGAGAATCAGGGAAAGGGAGAGAGAGTAGTACTGAGACAGAGGGAGGGATGGGAGGGATGATAGGAGAGCTGAACCCTATAGTGTAGGTAATTATCCATTTTGGGTGGTGGGGAGCTCCTGTCTTCCTTAAAAGGAAGGAGCATGGAGCTTTAAGCTTTTTAAACCTAAGAAATTTTATGCATTTTAGTTTTTGATTTTTTTTTTCTTTTTGGTGAGGCAGTTGGGGTTAAGTGACTTGCTCAAGGTCACACAGGTAGTAAGTGTCAAGTGTCTAAGGTCGGATTTTGCATTTTAAAGTTTAAAACTTCAATAAGACTTTTAGGTATAAATTATATTTAGATACTTAGATGTTTAATTGATTTTATTGTTGAGTACTATGTCCTCCAACAGATTGCAAACCCCACCATATTTCGTCATACTATGTAATTCTCATCCATGTCTTCATAAGCTATCCACAGAATGATTTATCCTCCACTCACTGTGCTGGAGGCCTTTCTGTGGCTCTTTTAGAATCACAAGGGTACCAGCATACCCCTCAGACTCTCCAATTGTTGTCTCTCAGTCTCCCCTCTATGGCTGACCCACTTCCTTTTCTAATCATACATATTAGATCATAGGATTTAGAGCTAGAAGGGACCTTAGAGATTGTTAAATCCAACCCCTCTTTTCACAGGTGAGGAAACTGTCCTCAATGTCTTTTACTCCACTTCTGGCATGCAATTCATGTTACCAGTGATGACTTTCATGAAACTTATATTCTAATCCCTAGGGCAGCTATGTAGTGAAATGGATAGAGTACTGGGCTTGGGATAAGAAAGATTCATCTTCCTGAATTCAAATCTGGCCTCAGATACCTACTAGCTGTGTGACTCTGGGCAAGTCATTTAACCCTGTTTGCTTCGGTTTCCTCTTCTGTGAAATGAGCTGGAGAAGGAAATGGCAAACCACTTCAGTATCTTTGCCAAGAAAACCCCAAATGGGGTCACCAAGAGTTGGATATGACTGAAAACGACTGAACGATATATTCTAACCATATAAAAAATATGGAGGAGGGAGAGCATGATTGGAAGGAAGAACAAAATGATGGGAATGGTAGGGTAATAATGTTGCAGAGAGACCCAAAGCATTAACTGGGAGATTAAAAGGGGTGCAGCCTGGTGTGTGAGTGAGTGAGAATGTCTCTTCTGCAGGGCTGTGGGGCAGATGATGTCCACCTTGTTCTTCCCGCTCCTGACGTTTGTCCTCCTGCTCATCTGTGTGGCCTATTGGGTCATGACAGCTCTGTATCCTCTGAATGACGTCTCAGATCCCCTATGCACTAAGCTCCTAATCTCTGTGGCCCACAGGGAGCCCTAGGATGTAGTGGGGAACTATGTCTTCCTTTGAGTTCTGAGGGGCCCTGGTTGTTAATGGGGGAAGCATTTGCTCCTTCATGATAGGGCCTGGAAAATCATCTTTCCCTAACCCTAACACGTTCCCTACTATCATAAGATTGCAGGATTTAGGGCTAGAAATAGATGATTAAATGATTTTCACAGTGCCTGGCACATGTAGGCCCTTAATAAAGGCTTGGTTGATTGATTTGTCCAAAATCACACACACATAATAAGTAATAGTGCCAACCCAGATCCTCTGACCCCAAATCCAGACCTCCTTCTACTATCTCATGCTTCCTTGACTTCTTCCCTGGGTATCTGGCCACATCTGGACAACCTCAATACAGATGGTGGGCTCCCAGTGGCACTGACCCAGGCTGTCAAGATGTCATCAATAAGACATGTAACCCCCTGGTAAGGAGGCTCCAGGACAAGAAGGATATTTGGGGGAAGAAACCGAGAGGATATGATGGGGATCCTATTGTGTTCCATAGGGTGGGTGACCTTACAATTAGTGAGGAAATAAAATGGAGGAGGGGGTCTAACATAGATCTCAAATCTGGGGACAGAAGAGAAAGAATGAGATTATTTCTGTCTTCTCATTTTCTACCGCCTAGCACACAGACTGATTAATGGCCCTTCCCTATGCTTCCTTCTCCCTTTCAGGACAATTTCTCCATCACCAACTGCCCAGGTCTAACTTGCCAGTTCCTAGGTTACTCCTCTTCAGGGCCAGCCCAGCGTTCACTATTTAATCTGCAGATCTATGGGATCCTAGGACTGTTTTGGACACTCAACTGGGTGCTGGCCTTAGGGCAGTGTGTCCTGGCTGGGGCCTTTGCTTCCTTCTACTGGGCCTTCAACAAGCCCCAGGATATCCCTTCTTGTCCCCTGACTGCTGCTTTCTTCAGGACTCTGCGGTCAGTGTAGTTCGGGGAGAGGATGCTTGGGACTTTCAGAAAAGTCAGGAGATTGAAACCTGGGCTTCTAAGAGGAGAGACTTGGGGACTGGACTAAGGAGGGGTTCCTTAGTCTCTGAGGGGAGGACAGAGAAGGTCTAGATTTTCAAGTAAGGCTAGCCCCTAACAGCTGGTCTCATCTCTTCAGTTACCACACAGGGTCCCTGGCCTTTGGAGCCTTGATCTTGACTCTGGTCCAGATAGTGAGGGTTGTCTTGGAGTACCTCGATCACAAACTAAGAGGTAGGACCAGAGAGGTTAGGTACCTGAGTTTGGGTAGGGGAGAACAAGAGGCTGGGTCTGACACTTCAGTTCTGTGGGGAGGGGAGGGTTGGCAGCTTAGGGGTCTTAGGTGGTTGATGAAAACAGCTAAGACCAGTTACTTAGATCTTCCTCTCCTCTCCTGTCCTCTCCACCCCACCCCACTCCCACCTCTAGGAGCCCAGAACTCCCTGATCCGATGTCTTATGTGTTGTCTCAAATGCTGCTTCTGGTGTCTGGAGAAATTCATCAAATTCCTGAACCGAAATGCATACATCATGGTGAGGTCTTTGGGATTATGTCTAAAAATATCCCCTCCCTCCCAACCTCCAATAAACCACTTCGAGAACCTTCACAGTGTCTCTCTCCACCCTCATCCCTATCTCCACCCCATCAGCAAACAGTGTAACTACAGGGAAACAAGGGAAAATGTGTTAGCAATCTTCCTTTCTGGTTTCTCTTCTCCTAGATTGCTGTCTATGGGAAGAATTTCTGCATCTCTGCTAAGAATGCCTTCATGCTGCTCATGAGGAACATTGTCAGGTCAGAGTGTCAAATCCTCAGCCTCATTTCTTCAAATCTCCTAAGATCCAACCCCTGCCTCCCTACCTTAAGGAAACTCCTACCCATAAAGGTCCATCATCCTGCTTTCCCCCAAATCCCTAATCATCCCATCTCTGCAGTTGCTCTGTTTTTAACCTTCCTTGACTTCTTCCCTGGGTATCTGGCCACATCTGGACAACCTCAGTACGGATGGTGGGCTCCCCCTGGCAGTGACCCCAGAGATAACTTCCCAAATTCTGCCAACAGGGTGGTCGTCCTAGATAAAGTGACAGACTTGCTGCTTTTCTTTGGCAAATTGCTTGTGGTTTCGGGAGTTGGTGAGTAGGGGCACAGAATTTAGAGACAGAAGACAATAGACAGATTACCTAGTCCAACCCCTTCCTTCCCCCTCATTTTTACAGAGAAGGAAACCAAGGCCCAGAGATGGAATATGATTTCACAGAATCCACAGTTTAGAGCTAAAGGGGACCTTAGAGGTTTAATCTAACCCCTTACTTTACAGATTAAGAAATTAAGGTCCAGCAAGGTTAATTACCTTATGCAAGGTCACATAGGTAAGAAGTAGAGGCAGTAGGAAAAACCTGATTCCAAAGCCAATCATTTTGTCACATCACCACAATGAAGTCTGGAGGAGCCCAGGTAAATATGATTCTCTGAGGAGAATGTATGCCAGTGTGTGGAGGAGGGAAGAAAAACCAAGAATTAGAAGAGATGAGTATAATTTTGGGGGAGAATTAGAGAGCTGCTCCACTCCCACTTCATGCCTTCTTCTTCTTATCCCCAGGCATCCTCTCTTTCTTTTTCTTCACTGGCCGAATCCCAGCCCTGAAGGAGGAATTTCGTTCCCCTGACCTCAATTACTACTGGCTCCCCATCATGGTGAGTGACTTGCCTCCATCCCTACTTCCTGGGACCTAAGTGTTCCCCTCACCTGAATTCTCCCTCCTCCAAGAGCCCTCACTCTTCTGAGTTCCTGTCATCATCCTCTGTATTCCAGGTCTCCATCCTTGGTGCTTATGTCATTGCTTCTGGCTTCTTCAGTGTCTTCAGCATGTGTGTAGATACTCTGTTCCTCTGTTTCTGTGAGTATTTCCTCCTCCTGGAAACATGCCCCTCCCTGTGAAATTCCCCACACATTCACCTGTACCTTCGACAAACTAGCATATCAACCCTTGCTGTATCTCCCAAGAAGAGGTCTGGAAGTGGAAGGATCTTGACAAAAGTAATGGACACAAGCCAAAAGGCATAATGGGTTAAGAGCTGGGGGATCCTGGCCTGAATCCCAAACCAATTCAACAAATATTTATTAAGCACTATGTGGAAGACACTGTGCAAAAGTGAGAAAATCTCTGACCTCCAGGAACTTATATTCTACTGGAGGGGATGCAACACATAGGTAAGAGCAAGTGAGTGACTTGGTCAGACCTGTGCCTTATGAAAATTATTTTGACAGTTGTACAAGGATTGATTGGAAAGGAAAGAGACAAGCCAAGAAGAACTATTAAGAAGCTATTACAATAGTTTACGTGAGAGGTGATGAGAGTCTAAATTAGGATGGCAAGAATTTAACAACTGTTCAGATGTGGAAGGTGGCAAAAGAAAAGTCAAAGAGAATCTTGAGGTGACTGGGAGGATGGTGATGCCATCAGTAGAAATAGGGAAGAGAGGAGTTTTGGGACTTCCCTTTTGGACATTGTTCAATCTAAGATAACCATGCGACCTTTGGAGATGTCTAGCAGGCAACTGGCAACATGGAAATGAAGTTCAGTACAGAAGTTAGGGTTGGACATACAGATTTTTGCCAGTGAATGACATCACTAAGGACGGCATGGTGGAAGAGAAAAGAAAAGAAAACGATCTTGAATAGGGTCTTCAAGGACACACAGAGGAAGGAGAGTAGTAGGTGAGGGGAGATTAACGATCCAGCAAAAGAGACGAAGAAAGAGTCATAGATTTAAAGGCAATTCTCAAGAGGAAGACTCTGAGAAAACAGACTTTAAATTCAGTTCTACCAAATTTATTAAGTTACTGCTGTGGAGAGAACACTGGGAGAGATGCTGGGAGGTACAAAGTTTAGACAGAACATTTTCCTGTCCTGATGGTGCCTCATTTTCTTTTTTTTGAGCCTCATTTTCTAAGAGGGGTATGGGAATATGGTATACAAATCATATAAAATCCAAAAAGTAAACATTACATATGTAAAATATACATAGAAATTAACCTTAGAAAAGATAGCAGTAACTGCTTACAGTTTGTGGTACTTTATAGTAAGACTCTTCTCATAACAGTGGAAGCATTATTTATCCCCATTTTACAGATAATAGCAACAATTATAGTTGCATTTATATAGCATTTTAAGGTTTGCAAAGTGCTTTATAAATATCTCATTTTATCATCTCAACAACTTAGAAAGGTTTATCCCATTTTACATTTGAGGAATCAGAGGCACCCAAAGGCTTAAATGACTTGCTCAGGGTCACACAGTTATTAAATGTGTAAGGCCAGATTGGAGCTCAAGTCATCATAACTCCAGGTCTAATGCTCTACTCTTTAAAAGGTACCACCTAGCTACCCAGTTTTCCAGATGAGGAAACTAAGGCTCAGAGAGAGGAAGTGACTTTGGTCACACTAAGCTATAAAGGATCAGAGCTAGGATGAGCAAGTGCTGGGCAATACCAGAGAAAGGAAACACAAATGACAGGGAACCAAGAAAGGGTTCATGCAGGTGACTTTTGAGCTAGGCTTTGAAGGAGAGTCAGCTTTCAAAAAGTCAAGAATTAATAGGACAGCCACTAGGTGGAGCAGCGGAGAGAGCACCGGCCCTGGAGTCTGGAGGACCTGAGTTCAAATTCGACCTCAGACACATAAAGCTCACTAGCGGTGTGACCCTAGGCAAGTCACTTAACCCCAATTGCCACACCAAAAAAAAAAAAAGAATTATTAGGAGGGAGGGAAATACAGTTAGTAGTCATTATTGTGAATGTGAATGGGATGAACTCACCTATAAGACAGAACGGCACAATGGATTAGAAATCAAAGTGACCCAAGTAGGCACAACCCCCAGAAACTCTTTCCTCCTGATTGGGGGATGGGGGGAAGGGAGGGACTGGGAGAGGGCAGAATTCACGGGGGTGCTTTTGGTTTCCGGCTCAGTGGAAGACCTGGAACGGAACGACGGCTCCCTGGCCAAGCCCTACTACATGTCCAAGAACCTCATGAAGATTCTGGGGAAGAAGAACGAGCGCCCCTCCGGGGAAAAGAGGAAAAAGGCGAAATAACCAGACCCGGCCTAGGAAGCTTCTCACCCGGATCTCAGTCCCCGTTGCCCGGCCCTCCCCCCGCCCCTTCCCAATTCCCCGGGTTTCCAGATGGAGATTTTATAATCCGCAGATTTTATTAAAAATCGATTTTTCCCCCGCCACAAACTCAGCCCGTCTCATTCTCTCCCAGCCTCCTGCCGCTTTAAATTGGTCCCCTAGGTTCCTCAATGGCCAGGCTCTGAGACCAATCAGAAGGCTCGGGGTGCTTTTCCCTATTCGCTTCGGCCAATGAGCTCTCGTTCCTCCAGTGACTCCCATGGGACCGACCGGGCTAATCGGAAACCCTGTTACCTAAAGCTAGCCAGTGAGTCAATAGTAGGGAGGGAGAGAGGCAGGAGGTGGGAGCTTTCTGTCCAATCGGAGGGGCCGCGGTACCGTCCCTCACAGGGGAAGGGAAGCGCCCATATCTGCGCGCAAGGCGCTGCCCAATCCGGACGGATCGGGCGGGTTTTTTTTTTAAAGGGCAAAGGAGCGGGATCACCTGACTTGGTTCTCTAGCCTCTGCTCCCCTGCCGCGCTGTCAGTGTCTGGGGCTGGGAGCCGTTGCCATGGAGGAGGAGAAGGGACTAGCGCCTCGGGAAACTCGGTCGCCGGGGTCGTGCCGAGTCCGCGGAGTCTGGCTTTCCCTGGTGAGCCTTCTGCTGCTGCCGCAGCTCCAAGGGTGGCGGGTGCCCGATGACTTCAGCCTGGTAAGTGCTCCGTCCTTCCTCCGTCTCCCGGGCCCGGGGACCGAGGCTTCCAAGCCCTCGCTCCAGCATCGCAGCCTTCCGTGTCAGCTTCCCTCCGGGACGGGGCCCCCGACCCAGACTTCCCAGCCTCCTCTTTTGTCGCCCCGAGGAATTCATGGGCACCTCATCCCCGTCTTCTCCAGACCCCTACTCCCGTTCTGCCTGCGCCGCGCCCGTCCGCCTCACCTCCCGGGACACCTGCCAGACATCTCAGCCCCTCCTCCCTCGGGGGACCCAGGTGTCCGAGATGCTCACTCCACTAATGCCCCCTCCAACGTGAATTCCCACCCCCAAACACACACACACATTGGGGATCCAGGCATCAAACACTTCTCCCCCCCAGCCTTTACATAAACACCATGCAAAGACTTCGCAGATGAC
>NW_020949729.1:0-21438 GCF_900497805.2 Vombatus ursinus | reverse complement strand
TAAAAGGAGGTGGAAAGTCAGAAGTAGTAAGGGTTGGGGAGGGGACAGGGGGAGAAGAGGAAAATACCTAGAAAAGGGCTCTTAGGCAGGGGAGGGAAGCAGCGGGGGAGGGAAAGGGTGTGGTAGAGACATAACCGTATTTTTTAAGGAAACATATTTTTCAGGAGTTTTCTGGAATTTGAGGTCTCAGTTTCTGTTTTTATTTTCCACAAAATAAAAAAAAGTTTTTTTTCTTTATGTTTGGTTGTTTGTGAGTCTGAATTGTTCCTTTCCTTCCAGTCTGGGCATCCTGGTACCTTCAGCAAACACCTCTTCCCTAAGACTACCTTGGCCATCCAGCTTCTGCTTCTGAGTTTTCTGTACCTATGCAGTGTTTTTAGTCACCTCCTGGTCTCCTCACCATGAGGGCAAAGACCATGTAAACTTTTTTCAACAGTACTTTGCTAAATTCTTAGTACTCTATATATATGGTGTTTCAGTCCCAACTCTTGTCATTAGCTAGTTGTGAGAAGTCACATACAAGCCTGTTGCTTCTACAGAGTGAGGAAATTAGACTAGATCAGGGGTTCTCAAACTGGGATGATAGGCTTGGATGGGGTAAAAATACATTTTTTTCCCCACTAAGCTCAAACAAACATTTCCTTCAATTATGAATTTTAAAAGTTATTCTGAGAAGGGATCCTTAAGCCTCACCGGACTGCTAAAGAGGGAGTGTCCATGACGCCCCCAAAAAGGTTAAGAACCCCCAAACTGGATGGTCCCTGGAGCCCTCTCCAATACTACTCCGAGTTTGTGGACTGGAGGAAAACTTCAGAGGCCGCTCTCAGCCTGTGCAAACTACAGCTCCCAGGAGGCCTCGGAGGCGGCCCCGGGTGCCCAGTTCCAACCCCCGGGAGCCGGGGCTGCCGACTCGTCCGGGTTCGAGGGCTGTAGTAGAGGCGGCTGAGGCGGGGTGTCGGTCAGTGAGGGGAAAGCGGCGTCTGCGCTTCTTCTGGTCGTGATGTCGTTAACGAAGTTGTGATTGTATTAAGTTCTTGGAGGGACCCGTGGCCGGCCGGGCGGGACTGGAGTGGTCTTTAATTAAGTCCTAGTTACTCACAATAAGAGCCGGGAGTAAAAGCCCTAGGTAAAGGGGAGGAGCGTCTCGGAGTACCCCCATCCCCACCTCCACGGGCAAAGTCTTCTCTCCAGCTCCAGCCCGGACCGAGACCAGAGGTAGAGGCACGGTCCTGCCCCTTCCCGGGACGCCCAGACCTGAGGAACCGCGGCTCCGGGGTTATTGGGCAATAGACTCGCACCACGGCGGCGGCCCCCGCCCCCAGTCCCGGCACTCCAACGGAGCGCCCGCGCTCGCCCCCCCCATGGTGAAGGCCAGGGCGGCCAGATCGAAGTGGCCTCCGAGGAGCCCGCCAGCCCCCTCCCGGGCATCCTCCGCAGCCCTCGGGGCTCCTATTCCGGGAAAATGGCAATGGAATAGGCCACGGCTCCTTTAAGGTTCTCTTCCTCCTCCCTCCTTCCACAACTCCCCCATCCCCCCCGGCCCACGTGACCCGGGCGGCCGCGCGCCTCCTGGGCCCCCCGCGCGAGCGGCTATGGCGGCGGCGGCGGGAGCTGCAGCGGCGGCGGCCGCCGAGGTGCGGAAGGGGAGGGGGGGGAGGCGGGTGCATGCCCGCCCGCGCGCGCGCCCGGGGGAAGCGCGCACTCGTGCAATGCTCCGGGGGTGCAACGGGGCCGGGGGGCCCGAGCCGGGCTTGCAACAAGCCGGGGGGCCAGCGTCGGGGGCCGGGGAGGGGACCAGGGGATGGGAGGCGGGGGAAGCGGGCACGGAGGTGCGCGTGCAGCCGCTGGCTACCCCCAAATGGGCGGATGGAGCCGGGGTCCCAGGGGCACGCGCACGGGGTGCGCGGGGCAGGCCGCCAAGCTGGGGGGGGAGTGGGTGCTGGGGGGGGCGTCGTGCGGGGCCCCCGCGGCTCCGGGGACAAAGGGGGAGCGTCTCGTGCACCCGGGAGGAGGGGGCGGGGCCGGGGCGCATTGGCCACGCCCCCTCCCCTCCTTTCTGCTCCCGGGATGCGGGGGCTACCGAGGGGGAGGGGGTCCCTTCGGGCCCGGGGGAGAGGGCGAGGGCCACTTCCTGGGAGCCGAGGCAGAGGGCGAGGGGCAACCCATCGGGGCCGGGGGAGGGGGCGAAGCCTGCTCTCTTCCGCCCGGACCCAGGCGTCCTGGGTTCCTCTGCCCCCAGCCGGGTTGACCAGTCCCCCTACCCCTTGTCTCCCCTCGCAGGGGGAGGCCCCTGGTGAGATGGGGGGGGCGCTGCTGCTGGAGAAAGAACCTCGGGGAACTGCAGAGAGAGGTAAGCATGCAGTGTATACAGGATGTCTGTCCCCTAGCCCCCTCTTCTTCCCTATTGAGAAAGTAGCCTTGTTCCCAATACCCCCTTCTTTTTCCTATTTGTAAGTGACCCTTTCCAATAATCTGGCAGAATGATAAGCTACCTTTGCCCCTAGATTCCTTTCCTCTTTCCTTCCTGGAAGGAATCCTGTTCCCCAGCCATGTGTGTCTGTCAGTTTGTCTGTCTGTCTGTCTCTGTCTCAGTCATAGGGATCTTGGTATTCGTGATACCCCTCCTCATTCCCAAACCTTTCTTTTATCTTCTTAGGTCTTAGCTCCTCAGGAGATAAGTCTCCTGGAGAGGAGACCCCACCCCAGGACCATCCAGAGTCTGTGGAACCCACTGGCCCCTCATCTCCTGCCTCAGTCACAGTGACTGTAGGGGATGAGGGTGCTGACACCCCAGTGGGGTCCACACCCCTCATTGGTGATGAGCCAGAGAGTCCAGAGGGAGATGAGGGCATCCACAGTGGTAGGATGTTGTTAGGTAAGGAGGTTGGGAGGGCTTGAGACTGGGGAATTCAAGGAGCAGGGAGAACTGAGCTCTCAGGTCATATCGTTTTCCCTCCTCTCTCTCCCCACCATCTTGTCCAGGCCATGCCACTAAGTCCTTTCCCTCATCCCCCAGCAAAGGGGGCAGCGCCTGCCCAAGCCGGGCGAAGATTACCATGACAGGGGCCGGGAAATCACCTCCCTCAGTCCAGAGTTTAGCCATGCGGCTGTTGAGCATGCCTGGGGCACAAGGGGCTGGAGCTGGGCCTGAGCCTGCCCCTACCCCCACCCCTACCCCAACCCCTACCAGCCCTGAAGGGAAGCCCAAGGTCCACCGAGCTCGAAAAACTATGTCCAAACCAGGGAATGGACAGGTAAAGGGCATATGCAGGGAAGGGAAGAAGTATATCTTGGAATAAGGAGAGGGAGCTGGGAGGGGAAAGGGAGTCTTATCTTTCCATCTGTGTATTCCCCAGCCTCCAGTCCCTGAGAAACGCCCCCCTGAAGTTCAGCATTTTCGAATGAGTGATGATCTTCACTCAATGGGGGATATGGGAACAGGTATATCCTTCAACCATAGATTCTAACTTCTTTCTCACCCACGCCATTGGGACAACAGTTAACTTTAGTTTGGGGCATCAAAAATCTTCTTGAGGTTTGAGGAGAAAAACCTTACTTGACCTTATTAATTCCAGACATTGCCAAAAGGAGGAAGCTGGACTTGGGAAGTGGAGGCCCCCACAAGAGAGGACCCCATGGCTTGGTAAGGCTGATTCAGGGACAGGACCAAGGGGCAGTAAGGGAGCTAAGAACAGAATGACAGCCTCTTTGAGAGGAAAACAAGTACTGAAAAGGAATGGAAAGAAAAGGAGAGAGGTGTGGAAATAGAATATTTTAGTTCCATAGAGAAGGGATTTGCTGACAGGACAGCTCAGCTAGAGTAAGGCTGGGGAGGGAAAAGATGCTGACTCTTAGGTGGGACAGGTCTCTAATATTCAACACACTAAGATGCCTTCTAAGGGCAAGGTACACGGGTTGATGCAAAGAAGAAAGATAGTTTCTGCTATTGGGAAACTTAGTGTTTAGGAGATCTAACCATGCCTATCAATCAATCAACATTTATTAAGCTCCTACTATGTATCAGGCCCTGTGTTAAATGCTGGGGATACAAAAAGAGGCAAAAGATAGTCCTTGCCCTCAAGGAGCTTACAATCTAATGAGGGAGACAACATGCACACAAATATATACAAAGCAAGTTATATACAGAATAAATAGGAAATCATTAACGGGGAGGGCACTGAATTAAGAGGGTTGGGTAAGGCTTGGAATTTTGGTTGGGACTTAAAGGAAACCAAAGGAGGTCGTTAGAGCCAAGGAGGAAAAGCATTCTTGGCCTGGGGGACAGCCAGACAAAATGCCCAGAGCCCAGAGATGGAGTGTTTTGTTTGTAGAACAGCCAAGAGGCCAGTGTCACTGGATCAAAGACTATGAGTTTCAGAGTAGAGTATAAGACTTATACCTTAGGTTAGAAAGGGCTTTGAATATCAAACAGAGGGGCAGCTAGGTGGCTCAGTGGATAGAGCACCAGCCCTGGAGTCAGGAGGACCTGAGTTCAAATCTAGTCTCAGACACTTGACACTTCCTAACAGTATGATCCTGGGCAAGTCACTTAACCCCGATTGCCTTAAAAAAAAAAATTTGAATGTCAAACAGAGCATTTTATATTTGAACCTGGAGCCAATAAGAAGCCACTGGAGTTTATTGAGTAGGAGGATGACATGATCAGACCTACACTTTAGGAATCACTTTTGTGGTTAAATAGAGGATGTATTGGAGTGGGGAGAGACTTGAGGCAGGCAGACTGGCCAGCAGGCTGTTGTAAGTGTCTAGGCATGAGGTGATGAGGTCCTGTGTTATCATAGTAACAGTGTCAGAGAAGGGGTATGTTGCAAAGGTGAAATTGACAGACTTGGCAACAGATTGGATGTGAGAGATGGTGAGCAATCCAGGATGACTCCCAGGTTTTGAACCTGAGGGACTCAGAGGATGGTGTTGCCTTCTACAGTAATAGGAAAGGGGAGAGAGGAGAGATGTGGTTTGGGGGAAATGTAATGAGTTCCATTTTGGACATATTGATTTTAAGATGTCTACTTCCCAGTTCAGAATGTGTGAAAGACAGTTGGAGATGTGAGATTGGAGGTCAGCAGGGAGATTAGGGCAAGACAGGTAGATTTGAGGATGACATCCTCATAGAAATGGTAATTAAATCATGGGAGTTAATTAGGTAACGAGGTAAAGGTTAACCAAGTAAAGTAGTATATAGAAAGAAAGAGGGCCCGGGACAGAACCTTGAGGGACACCTGAGAGTATGATACAGAAGTGGATCCAGATAGGTAGGATGAGGACCAGGAGAAAGTGATATCCTAAAAACTTGAAGAGAGTATCAAGGAGGACAGAGTGATCAACGTTGTCAATGGCTGCAGAGAGGCAAGGAGAATGAGGATGGAGAAAAAGCCATTGGATTGGCAGCTGAGAGAGATCATTAGTAACGTCAGTTTCTGTGGAATGATAAGGTCAGATGCTGGATTTTGAGAGATTAAGAAGACAATAAGGGGAAAGAAAGAGGAGGAACCTATTATAGATGACCTTTTCAAGGAATTTAGCCACACAGGGCAGAAGAGATACAGGATGATAATGGGAATAGAAAGATCAAGTGAAGGTTTTTTTCAGGATAGAGGAGACATGGGCATGTTTGTGGTTAATAGAGAAGAAGCCAGTAGCCAGTGACAGATTGAAGTGAAAGAGTAGGGAATGACAGAGGAGGCAGTCTGTTCTAAGAGACAGGATGGAATGGGATCACTTGAACAAGTAGAAGGGTTAACCTTGGTAAGGCCACTTCATCCAGTGAAATGGGTGAAGGAGGAGAGAGTGTTAGGAGTATGAATGATGTCACTCCCCTACTCAGTAAACTCCTGTGGCTCCCTATTGCCCCTAGGATAAAATACGCTTCTTCTAGTTTGTGAAGTTGTTCATAACCTGGTCCTAACCTGCCTTCAGTAATGTCCAATAAGGTTCCCTTTCCAAGCTCTGTGATACAGCCAAACTGGCCTTTTCTCACACTTGACACCCCATCTCCAATTTCCTCACTTTGCTTTGTTCAGTTTCCTCCACTCCACCTTACAGAACTTCAAGATACAGCTCAATCACCACCTTCCCCTTTTCTTATTTCCCCAAATGCTAGTTCCCTCCTTCTGGCTGCCTTGTATTGTTTGTGTGTGTATGTGTGTGTACACACATATGTCCTCCAGGTAGAATATAAATTCCTTTAGAGTAGGGATTGTTTCATTCTTTATATTCTCAGTATCTAGCACTGTGCCTAGAACTTAGTAAGCACTTAGAAAATGCTTGTTGGTTGGTTGGTTGATATACACTCACAAATATATCATAAGATAGAAGTTGATAGAGGCAAAGGAGCTATCTTGACAAAGTATCATTCTAGGAACATGGAAGGAGGGAGAGAACACTTTTAGCTGATGGGATCAGGAAATCTTCATGGAAGGGGAACTCTTTATTTCCCAGTTGGAAGAGCTGGGGCCTGCTGGGGGGTCTGAGGACATGGCCCTGGAGAAGGAAAACCAGGAGGCCATGGAGGACTGGGATACAGATGTAGGAGAAGGCTTCAGTTTGTACTATGACTCATATTCTGTGGATGAGCGAATTGACTCAGACAGTAAGGTAAGGAGCAGCTGGGTCTGGGGTGAGGTGACCTCCCTACCACCAGCTTCTTGCCATCTTTTATGATGCCTCTCTAGCCTTAGAGGCTTTAGAGAATCTGTGTATTGTGCCTAATCTTTTCTCTGCTGACTTTGTCTCTTTTGTTTCTCCAACCATCATTTCATACTTACCTACTGAACAAAACTACCTGTGCACACATGCATTTCCCTGAGCCCTGATGTCCCAGTTGTCCTGTTTCTGTATTGAGTTGTCCAGCTGAGAGCTCCCCAAGGGAGGGGACTGCCTCCCCATCAGACTCCCCACCAGATCACCTCAAGGACAAGACCTTTGATCTGAGGGTCACCCTCCCACAGCCCCATCCTCTTCTCCCTTTCTAGTCTGAGGCAGAGGTCTTGGCTGAGCAGTTGAGTGAAGAAGAAGAGGAGGAGGAGGAGGAGGAAGAAGAGGAGGAGGAGGAGGAAGAGGAGGAGTCTGGCAATCAGTCTGATAGGGTAAGGGTCAGATATCAGGGTCTGTAAAGGAAGTCTAGGCTTAGGAACAGAGAAGATAAACTTGCATACCCAGGTTCCGATTCTTCCCCCTCCCCCTCATCAGAGTGGTTCTAGTGGTCGACGAAAAACCAAGAAAAAATGGCGGAAGGACAGTCCTTGGGTGAAGCCCACCAGAAAACGTCGAAAGCGGGAAACGCCACGTGCCAAGGAGCAGCGGGGTAATAATTCAGATTAAGTTCCTGTCCCCCTTGGGCAACAGGTGTCCAAATCCTTGTTCTCCTCACATATATATCCCTGCCTTGGTTTCCCCCAACTTGTTATCTCTTTCTCTTCGTCTATATCAGGGGTGAATGGTGTTGGTCCCTCTGGCCCCAGTGAGTATATAGAGGTGCCTCTGGGGTCTCTGGAGCTACCCAGCGAGGGAAACCTTTCTCCCAACCATGCTGGTAATTGGGAAAATGGGGGAGCTGATTCAGGGAGCCTTGGGTGAGATAAGTTAAGGATAAGAGTAATAACTCGAGACTAGCAATCACAGCATAACCAATGGTGGCAGAAGAAGGGAGTTCCTGTTATTAGAAGGGATGGGGTTAAGAGCAATTTTGATCTATTGGGTAGATTAGTTTCCTTGGGCAGAGAAAGGGAAGGGTATAGTCACTGATCCTAACTGGATGAAAAAACCAGGCAGTTAAGATGAAGGGAGTTAGGGGGCAGAAGTAGCATCTGGGTCTCCCTGTGACACTTCTCTTTCTGCATCCCCTTGCCCCAAGGGGTGTCAAATGACACATCATCCCTGGAGACAGAGCGGGGGTTTGAGGAGTTACCCCTGTGCAGCTGCCGCATGGAGGCTCCAAAGATTGACCGGATCAGCGAGAGGGCTGGTCACAAGTGCATGGCCACAGAGAGCGTGGATGGAGAGGTGGGTCTGGACTCACAGAGAAGACAGAAGGAGAATGGGGTGGGAGGGAATGACATCAGATAGCTAGTATGAGTTGGACCTTTGAAGTCCCTTCTAACTGTGAGGTCTGGTGGATGTCCAGTGGATGGAAGGGTAGGGAGTGTGAGTGGGCTGGAGGAAAACTGGGGAAGAATAACAGGGAGATAATGGGGTCCTTAGCTTGTCTTTTCTACTTCTCTGCCTTACTGTTCCTTGTCTTCCTTTTTTCTTCTGCCACTCCTCTGCTAACACCCTGTTCTCCAGCTGTCGGGCTGCAGTGCAGGAATCCAAAAGCGGGAAACAATGAGGCCTTCAAGCAGGGTAGCTCTGATGGTCCTCTGCGAGACACATCGAGCCCGGATGGTCAAGCATCACTGCTGCCCAGGCTGTGGCTATTTTTGCACAGCGGTGAGGAGGGATATTGGTAGGGCTATGCAAATCCCCAGGACAGGGTAGGGGAGGGAGGTTGCTGGGCAGACAACCAGACCTCCATGGGGAGGGAGGAGTTGGAGGGAACCATGAAGCTGGGTCATTTATTTGGGTCCTAATACCGTTGCCCCCAATCCCCCCCCCCCAACAAGGGCACATTCTTGGAGTGTCACCCTGATTTCCGAGTGGCCCATCGATTCCACAAAGCCTGCGTGTCCCAGCTGAATGGGATGGTTTTCTGCCCCCACTGTGGGGAGGACGCTTCTGAGGCCCAGGAGGTGACAATTGCCCGGAGTGATGGGGTGGCCCCACCTCCTGGCACTGCTGCTCCTGTCCCCCCCCCCCCTGCCCAGGATGCCCCTGGACGGGCCGACACTTCCCAGCCCAGGTACCCCTCCCCTCCAAAAAAAAGAGCCCTCTCCCTTTGTAGGCCTTTCTTCACCTATTATCTCTCATTTCCATTTCTGCTTACCTCTTAAACCCTCACCTCTTTATTTCACATTCTCTTACTCTTCTCTCCCCATTCTCTCCACTTGTCCTTTCATACCTTCCTTTACCTTTCCATGCTCTCTTTCCTTCTCTTCTCTCCCCCTTCCTGTCTTTTCTGCTGTACCTCTTCTTCCCCTCTCCTTTTCACTTTCCTTCTTTCCTTCCCTCCTTGTCTTTTTCTTTCTTCCTGCCTTTCCTTCTCTCCTTCCTTCTTCCTTCCTTCTCATCCTTTCCCTGGGATATGAGAGTCTTTTCCCTTTCCCTAGTCTTTCTTCTCTCCCTGGGACACAAGAGCCCCTCTCCCCACACCTCTCCTGTTTCCCCAGTGCCAGGATGCGAGGTCATGGAGAACCAAGACGCCCCCTCTGCGACCCACTGGCGGATACCATCGACAGCTCAGGCCCTTCCCTGGCATTGCCCAATGGCAATATCCTCTCAGCTGTAGGTCTAGGGGCTGGCCCAGGCCGAGAAACCCTGGAAAAGGCACTAGTCATCCAGGAGTCTGAGCGGTGAGAGAAACTAATGACTGGAGGATGCACAGAGCTGGGTCTCTGAAGGGAGAGGGATCTTTTTTCAGTAGACTCATACTTAAGGATGAGTAAAAGCATGGTGTCTGAAGGAAGAGGCGTCTGATGAGGGACTCAGGGTGTTAAGCCCTCAAGTCTCCCTGTTCCATCCCCTTCCCCCTCCCTCTCCCCTGGGCAGAAGGAAGAAGCTTCGCTTTCATCCCCGTCAGTTGTACCTGTCTGTGAAGCAGGGGGAACTGCAGAAGGTCGTCCTGATGCTCTGTGAGTGTCCACTCCAGCCCAGGGTTCTCTCTCTGTCCATCTGTCTTTCTCCCTCAGTCTCTCTGTGAATGACGCTCTTCCCTCCCACCCCCCCTAGTGGACAACCTGGACCCCAACTTCCAAAGTGACCAGCAGAGCGAGCGCACACCCCTGCATGCAGCCGCACAAAAGGGCTCTGTTGAGATCTGCCATGTGCTACTGCAGGTAAGAGCAGACCAGGCCTTCAGTGTCTGACGGTCCCCTTTCCTTGACCACAGAATTTAGGCCTCTCCTCCCACTCTCTCCCCTTCATTCTAGTCACTGAGGGAGGCCTCTCGCCCTTATTTGACCATCTCTTCCAGCCCTCGGCCTCCATTTCCCTGGCCCGTCTCCCTTCGTCCCCTCTGCCCTGTTCCGGTCTCCACTCTCCTGGAATACCCCTGCACACATACATACACACACACACACACACACACACACACACACACACACACACACACAGCCCCCACACTGTCATTTCTACCTTAACAGTACCTTTTATGTACATCCCCTTCTCACCACTCACACAGCCACCATCCTAGTTCAGGCCCTCACTACCTCTCACCTGGACTATTGCAATAGCCTTCTTCTTGGTCTTTCTGCCTCAAGTCTCTCCTCACTACGATCCATCCTCCATTCAGCCTCCAAAGTGATCTTCCTGAGCCACAGCTCTGACCATGTCACCCCAGTAGCTCCAGGATCAGCTCTAAGGTCCTCTCTTTCGCATTTAAAGCCATTCCCCAATCTGGTCCTTTTCTTTCTGTCTTCCTCTTCTTACACTGTACTCCGTCCCACCCACTGTATGATCTAGCTGTACTGTCTTACGTGCTGTTCTTTACACACTCCAGCTCCTTATTCCATGGCTTTGCACTGACTGTTGCCTAGGTACAGAGTACTCTGCCCCCTCATCTCCACCTCTTAGCTTCCCTGGCTTCCTTTAAGACTCAGCTCAGATCCCACCTTCTACAGGACGCCCTTCCTGGTCCCTCTAGATGCTAATTCCTTCCCTCTGAGATTACCTTTCACCTACCCTGTACGTAGCTAGTATGTGCCAAATTATTTGCATGTCGTCTTCCCCCATTAAAATAGAAGCTTCTTCGGGAAGGGACCCTTTTTTTGTCTTTCTTTGTATCCTCAGAGTGCCTGGCGTATAATTATTGCTCAATAGAGGCTTGTTGACTGACTGACTAACCCTTTTTCCCACCTGCCAGGCTGGAGCAAATATCAATGCTGTGGATAAGCTGCAGCGGACCCCTCTGATGGAGGCTGTGGCCAACAATCACGTGGAGGCCGCTCGATACATGGTGCAGCGAGGAGGCTGTGTCTATAGCAAGGTGGGGGCCTTGGCTGGCTGGCACAGTTGAACTAGTCTGAGTGGCATAGTGGGAGATGTGGCAAGGGGTTATAGATAAGGTGAAAGACAAAGAACAGGAGGTAGCTGTTGTGTTCCTTGGGGGCAAGGGCTCTGTAAACTTGAATGAGAAAAAAAATTGCATTTTTATTTTTAGTAGCCCCTAACTGAAATTTAACATTTCCTTCAAATATTTTTTGTAAGCATCAATTGTCTGAGGCTGAATTTGAACTCAGGTCCTCCTGACTCCAAGGCTACTGTGCCACCTACCTGCCCCTCCTTCAAATATTTAAAAACCGCATTCTGAGGAGTCCATAGGTTTCACTGGGCTGCCAGAGGGGAACTGTGTCTCCCTGCCTTGTCCGTGCTCTACCCACCCCTCAAAAAGAAGTTTGAGTACCCCTGCTTGGGGTATTAAAGGTCTGTGTGCACCTGTCTTCCCAGGAGGAAGATGGTTCTACTTGTCTTCACCACGCAGCTAAGATTGGCAACCTGGAGATGGTCAGCCTGCTGCTCAGCACTGGCCAAGTGGATGTAAATGCTCAGGTCAGTGACCAGCGGTTCTCCCGCTCGCCTCTGTTTCCCTACTTTGTCGTTTAGTTGTTCAAAGTGTTTCTGTGTCTCCAGCCTCTGCCTCTCCCCCCTCACCTTTTTGTGTATGCTCTTTTTTCATTCATTCTCCCATATCTCTTCTTCTTTGTCTCTGACTCTTTTTCCCTGCACAGTGGTGGTGACTTATTCTCTGTCTCTGCCTGTCACTGTCTGTTCTCTGGTGCCACTTACTGCCTGAGCCCCACCTCCATCGCGTGTATCTCTCCCTCCCTCCCTGGGTTGTTCTCTGTCTTTGTTGGTGTCCCATCACTAGTCTCTCCCATACTGTCTCATTCTCCCTCCAGATTGCTCCCCTCCCAGCCTCTATCTCCCATGTATCTCTCTTGCTCTTTTCTTGATATCTCTCCTTCCTTGTTTGTGTTTTTCTATGTCTCTCCTTCAGTGTGTGTGTGTGTGTGTGTGTGTGTGTGTGTGTGTGTGTGTGTCTCTCTCTCTCTTTCTCTCTCTCTCTCTCAGAAGGGGAGACTCTGAGAGAAGGGGAAACCCATGCCTCCCTTTTTAACCAGATACAGCTATAGGAGACCTGACTGGGCCCCAACACTCACCTGCCTCTTTTTACTCCTTCCAGGATAATGGGGGCTGGACACCCATCATTTGGGCAGCTGAACATAAACATATTGAAGTTATTCGAATGCTGTTGACCCGAGGAGCAGATGTTACCCTCACTGACAATGTAAGAGAAAACATGTGGGTACCCAAGGGTGGAGGGAAAGTAGGGTGATACCTTGGAATCCTTGGATATTTCACATTGCTTCATTTTGTACTTCTCTGACTTAGGATATGCTATTGGGTATTGGTTTTACCCTTATTCATGTCATAACCCTATACTATACCATAAGCCCTATGATGGCAGGAACTAAGTCTTACTTAATCTTTGAACATCTTCAGTGCCCAGCGTGTGATTGGTCATTGTTTGTTTCTCTTTTTTCACTTTAACTGAGACTTGGGGTCCTGAACCAACTCCTGTATCTTTCCCTTGCCCTCAGGAAGAGAACATCTGTTTGCACTGGGCATCCTTCACAGGCAGTGCTGCTATTGCTGAGGTCCTACTGAATGCCCGCTGTGACCTCCATGCAGTCAACTATCATGGCGATACACCCTTGCATATCGCTGCTAGAGAGAGCTACCACGACTGTGTGCTGTGAGCATCTCCCACACCCCAGAGCCTGTGCCCTGGCTTCCCCATTCTTCCTCCTCTCTTACCTTCTGTCCATCCCTCTCCTGTGTCTTTGGATTGGTGTCTTTCCCCTGCTTCTGTCTTTGCCTCTTCTGCCACATATTCCTTACTGCTTTCCTTGTTCTATCCCTTCAGGCTTTTCCTGTCCCGGGGTGCAGACCCAGAGTTACGGAACAAAGAAGGAGATACGGCATGGGACCTGACCCCTGAGCGCTCAGATGTCTGGGTAGCCCTGCAGCTCAACCGAAAGCTTCGCCTTGGTGTGGGTAACCGAGTACTGCGGACAGAAAAGATCATTTGCAGGTGGGGGTTCCCAGAGTCGCCTGTCCATTAATTGTTGCCCCCCAAGGGTCTGGGGTGGGGGTCTCATCCCCTCAGCCATACTGCTTCTCTTCCCCCTAGAGATGTAGCTCGAGGTTACGAGAACGTGCCAATCCCCTGTGTCAATGGGGTGGATGGGGAGCCATGCCCAGAAGATTACAAATACATTTCTGAGAACTGTGAAACTTCAACTATGAATATTGACCGAAACATCACACACCTGCAGGTAAGTGGGGTGGGAAAGATCCCCCAGACTTCTTGATATCCTAATTCTAACACTTTAGAGATCCTTAGCCAATTTCCTCATTCACCTCCAATAACGTCAGAGCGTACCCTCTTAGCCCAGTCCCATTGCCAACTCCTGACAGCTCTACCCAGTGTTGTTCCCATGCCATGTAGACAAAAGCCTGATGATCTCTGACAGAATGAGGGCTCTGGGCCGTGGAGGGGGAGCGTTCTAGAGGCTGGAGGGCAGGACACCTGAGTCCTGGGCTTAGAGGATTATGACCCCAGTGTCCTCACCCCCAGCACTGCACCTGCGTGGATGACTGCTCGAGCTCCAACTGTCTCTGTGGCCAACTCAGTATACGGTGCTGGTACGACAAGGTGAGTAAGCTCTAAAGAGCCCTCGTGTCACTGGCAGGAATCCTTCCCCCAACTGCCCATGTTTATTTTCTGTCCCTTCCTAGGGAGGAGGAGCTATCCAGGATAGACTGGGGCTCAGAGAGGAGGAAGCCTTCCCTTCATGGGGCTTCTCTCTCCCCTCCCCCTGATCCCAAACCAAGGGCAACTGGGAAACTGCCAAGAAAGTGACTATGCCATTTTTGTTGGTATATGCAAATAACCTTCAAATGGCCCTGTATTTGTCCTGCTTCTTATACAAACATGCCCTCCTCCCCCTCCTCCCTCAACTAGCCTGTCTCTTCTCACCTCTCCCCTTTACCTCTGGAACCAGGACGGACGTCTGCTTCAGGAATTTAATAAGATTGAGCCCCCCCTGATCTTTGAATGTAACCAGGCCTGCGCCTGCTGGAGAAGCTGCAAGAATCGAGTGGTACAGAGTGGTATCAAGTGAGGACACCTGCCTTTCAGCCTCTCACTTCTCCCAGACCCTGGGGACCCAGGCATCCTTAATTCCCTACTGCAGTTTTAGCCCCTTTTCTTTTTTTTCTTTTTCTTTTTTTTTTTTAAGGCAGTTGGGGTTAAGTGACTCACCCAGGGTCACACAGTTAGTGTCAAGTGTTTGGTCTGAGGTTGGATTTGAACTCAGGTCCTCCTGACTTCAGGGCCAGTGCTCTATCCACTGCGCCACCTAGCTGCCCCTCTTTAGCCCCTTTTCTTGAGTGAAGTGTGGGTAGTGGGGCACCCTTTGGTCCTAGGACTCTCGTTTCCCTCCCCATGACACACCTTCCCATATTTTTCTCCTTGGGATGTCCCTCTGACAGATACAATGGAAAGAGTACTGGATTTTGAACCTGGGTTCAAATCCCACCTCTGACTGGGAGTTGTTTCTGAGTGACCTTGAGCAAGACACTTTACTTTTCTGGGCTCCTTGGTTTTCCTCATCTGTTGCTGAGAGAGGTACTCTAGATAAGCCCCTGAGGTCCCTTCCAGCTCTAAATCTAGACCCCTGTCACAATACTCTATGCCTTCTCCCTTCTCCCCACCCTCCAGGGTTCGGCTACAGCTCTACCGTACTGCCAAGATGGGTTGGGGTGTCCGTGCGTTGCAGACCATACCTCAGGGTACCTTCATCTGCGAGTGAGTGTGCTGGGGCCCACGCACAAGGAGCATGGAAGGGTTTGAGGAGGGCAAGGGCTGGGACTTTTTGGTGGAATGAAAAGGGGAGGCTATCTGATGTGTGGATAGAAGGCCAGACTTGACTCAAGATGGCCTGGCTTCAGGTCATACCCCTTGACATACTAACTTTGTGACCCTGAACAAATTATTTAAACCTCTTAGTGCCTTCAGGCACCATTTAGAAGACTAAATTACGGAATAGTTGCTGACCTGCATTGGTGGAAAAAATTTTCACAAAAGGCATTCCTTACAGCCGAGAAATCACAGGCCTAGACAAAAAAAAAAAATTGAGGTTGGATCATAGCTTTAGATAGAGGTGAAAGTGGCTTTAGAGGTCATCTAATCCAACCCTCTCATTGTACAGATAAGGAAGTAGGCTCAGAGATTAAGTGACTTGGTCATAGTCACAAAAATACTAAAGGAGGGAGGGGTAAAATTTGAATTGGGTCCTCAAATTCCAAACAAGAGCCCCTTCCCCTAAACATATGTCCACACCTGCTCACTATGAATTTGTGCTGTTTCACCTCTTCCCTTGCTGTTACTTACCAGTCCTGTTATTCACCTACTTTTAATTCCCTAGTATACTTTGCATTACTGTTATTACACAGCTTCTCAATGTCCAGTCCCCTCTTTCTCTGAACAGACAATTTCACTAAGTGCTTTAATAAGAAAATAAAAATCGTCCTATTCTGAGCTGTCTCACCTTCCTAACTTACCACCCCATGTCTCTTCATCCACCCTCACCTATCTCAAAAGAAGAGTTGTCTTTCCTCTTTTTCCAAGTATAAATCTGTCCACCTAAACTCATGATCCTGCCCGGTGACACCCTGCCTTACTTCATGGTCCCCTCCCCTTTCCCGATTCCTTCTGGACCTTGGCATTTCTATCATACTTCAGTCTCTAGTTTGATTCTTCTACCCTCCCCTCCTTTTTAAAAATATTTGAACGGCACTTTCAAACTACTGCCCTGTCTTTTCCCTTTTTAAAAAACAAATATTTTATTTGTTTTAATCCACCAAAATCAACCTTCTCACCCTCTCACCTCAACTCTCCTCCCCATTGAGAACATGAGAAAAATAAAATCCATTACAAACATGTATAGTCACTCAAAATAAATATATACATTGACCATGTCCAAAAAAATATTAAGTCTCATTCTGCATTTTGAGTCATTCACCTCTGTATCAGAAGGTAAGTAGCACATTTCCTTATTAATCATCTGGAATCCTGATTGGTTATTACGCTGTACTATGTTCAGCCTGTTTCTCATTTGTGGGCACTCCCTCATTCCTGTCCCTTCCCCACCCCTCCCCTCTTGTTTTCCTATTGAGCAAAATGGATTTTTGTACCCAACTTTGTATGTGTGTATTCTTGCTTCTGTGGATAAGTTCTGATGACTATAAGGTTCAAGTGTAAGCCATTACCCATCCGCCCATGCCCTTTTATATATAGATGTCTATCTTTGCACCTTGGTTATGTGAAATAATTATCCTTAACCTTTTTCCTTCTTCCTGGGTGTATTCTTTTTTCCCTATGCTTTCCTTAAGATCTTCAAGACATAAAAAGAACCCCTCCCAGGCTTTATCTGATTGTACTCTCTGATGATAAGATTCAGGGGAGATAATCTTACCAACTCCCCATATCTAAATGTAAGCAGTTTATCTTTGTTTAGTTTTTTATCATTGTTCATTCATGTTTATGTTTCTTTATGCTTCTCTTCACTTTTATGTTTGAACTAATGAGTTTCTCTTCAGCTCCTCTCTTTATCAGAGATGCTTGGAAATCTTCTAGTTCATTTTTTCCCCCTGTAGAATTTTAGTCAGTTTTCTAGGTAAGTTTTGGCTGAAAATCCCTATCTTCTACCTTCTGCAATATTATATTCCAAGTTTCCTGCCTTGTAGTGGTGGCTGCCAAATCGTGTGTGATTCTGACGCTATGTCTCCTCAGTATTTTGAATCCTTTCTTTCTGTTTCCAGTATTTTTTCTTTGACCCAGAAGGTTCCTAGCAGTTTTCATTTGGGCCTTTCTTTCTGGAAGTGACTGCTGGATTCTTTCTATTTCCATTTTGCTCTTTGATTCTAAGAAATAATAAGCAGTTTTAAGATTTCTTGAAATAGAATGTCTAGGGCCCTTTTTTTGGTCACAGTGTTTAGACAGTCTAGTGATTCTTTAATTTTTTTCTTGATCTATTTCCAGATCAGTTGTTTTTGCTATGAGATACTTTGCATTTTCTTCCCCCCTCCCTTTTTTTTTCCAGTCTTTTGACTTTGTTTTAATATTTCTCGTTGCCTCATGAAGTTATTGGCTTCTGTTTGGTCTGTTGGGGGAGGTTTTGTACTTCTTGTGGCAAGGTGTTAATTCCCTTTCCAGTTCTTTTTTCCATAGCTTTTTCATTTCTTTTTCTAATTTTTTCCTCAAGATTTTCATTCCATTTTTATAAAAATATTTTTAACTCTTTTTAAACTCTTGCTTCGTTTCTTCCACCATAATAGCTCTTTATGGTGGGGGTTTTTTTTTTCCATTCTTCCAGCCCACTTCCTGACTTTGGACTAAATATTAGGGCAAGGCTCTCTCGCACTTTTGGAAGGAAGGTCTGGGCTGGTCCAACAAAGCTGTTGGTTGGCACCTGTCCTTGTGACAGTGCCCCAACATGGGTGTGTGATCTCCTTTTGTGGTGGTGTGCAGCCTGTCCCTGGGCATTGGAGTCTTCCGTTTGTGACAGTTGCCCCTGCTCTGACCCTGTTCCTAGTGTCTACAGATCTCTCTGTCTCCCTGTGCTGACCTGGTCCAGATAAATGATGCACTGTGACTTTTTCTGGATTTCTCCATCAGGATTCAGGCTGGTGAATTTTATAGATCTGTTTGGAGGAGTTGTAGACAGGAGCTCAGCTGCCTTACTTCCTGCTACTCTACTATCCTGGTTTTACCCCTTTAATCTCCCCATTTAACGTTCTAGTTTCTCTAGAGAGTCATCTTAATGGCCAGTGCTTCCACTTTATCATGCCCAACTCTCCTTAACCCCTTGCAGCCTGGCTTTTACCCCTACCAGAAAACCAAAACCATTCTCACAGAGGTCACCAGTAATCTTATCCACCATATCCACTGGCCCTTTAAAAAGTCTTCATCCCTCTTAATCTTTTTTTTAAAGGCAGTCAGGGTTAAGTGACTTGCCCAGAGTCATGTAGCTAGTAAGTGTCAGAGGCTGGATTTGAACTCAGGTCCTCCTGATTCCAAGGCCAGTGCTCGATCCACTGCACCACCTAGTTGTCCCCATTCCCCTTAATTTTGATCATCTTCCCAATACTTGATGCTGTTGACCACTCACTCTTACTGAATACTCTCCTCCTTTGGCCTTCATGACATCATCTTCTCCTGGTCCTTCTGATGCCATTCCTTATCATTCCTTTTTTCTCTTTCATTCCCTGACTCTTCTTCCTCATCCTACCCCTGAAATGTAGTTCTTTCCTCAGAGCTTAGCTGTTGGCCTTTTTTTGTCTTACCCTTCCCCCCTCTGCACACACACTTACTTCTCCTTTCTTCCCCTTTCTTCTCCCCTTCGGACCTTAAGACCTCATCTACTCTCATGCTCTCATGGCCTCTACTGTCATCTCCCAAATCTACATTTTTAATCCTGACCCTCTCCTGACCTTTAGTCCTACATCTTCAGCTTTCTGCTAGAAGTTTCCACATTAATGTTCCAGTAGCCTTCATATTCATCAATATACCAAACTCCTCATCATCTTCTCTCTAAAAGTGACCACCTAGTTGCCTCAACCCCAAACCTGTCACCTTGTAGTCCTGCCTTCTTTTTTGCCCATCACGTCTAGTAGTCAGTCTCCAAGTCCTGCAAGTTGTCCTTCGATTGCTTATATCTGTTTTTTTCTTTTCTACCCCCACTGCCACCTGCCATGTCCAGCTTCTAAATGTAGCTCAGTCACAGAATATTTACCACGATTTCCTAGCTGATTTCTCTTCTTCTAGTCTCTCCCCCACTTAAAAATCTATTCTAAACATACTACTAGATTAATTCCATTAATCCATTCAACCAACACTGTCTTCCCAAAGCATCACTATTAACATGTCTATCATATCACTGTCTTGCTCAAAAGTATTCAGAAACCCCTCACTTAACTTGGCATTCAAGACTACTATAGTCTATACTCGCCCTCTATGCCGTTAAGCTTCCCCTTCCCCATTACTTCCTTGTTCTTATTCTACTCAATTAAACAATAAATTCATTTAACATCTATTACACACCTATAGTCCCATCCTTTATGAATTCTGAAGTCTGATAAGGAGGTAGGGCATAAACACAGAATTCTAATTCACAGTATTATAGAAGTACATTAGAAGTGCCTTGTAGGGTTACTGAGATCAAGGAAGGCTTCATAGAGGGGGGTAGCATCTAAATTGGAAGGATAGGTAAATGCTGACAGGTGATAGACTCAAGATGCAGAATGAGATAGGCAGTTTTGGATATGGCCACTTCAAGAATTTGTTTTGTTTGACTATAACTATTTGTTACAAGGATCTTGCTTTTATTTTTTTCCCCGGTGGAAGGGAGGGTACAAACTGAGAAAATGAAATTTAAAATAAAGGATGAGTAAAAGCCCATTAGTGTTATTTAATGAGAGCTAAAGACCAGGATTCAGATCTCATCTTTGAGCCCCCAACTGTACCTCTCAGTGTCCCCAGGCAGCTCTGTTAAGACCATAAGGTACAGAGGAGATGCTGAAAAGGTTCCCTACTCCCATGAAATCATAGGTCTCAGAACTCCTCTCTTCCCTCTACTGGATTAGGTATGTTGGGGAACTGATCTCAGATGCCGAGGCAGATGTTCGAGAAGATGATTCTTACCTCTTTGACCTGGACAATAAAGTGAGTAGATTGGGATGAGGGGGGAGGCCTTACCCTGTTTCCTCTCCGGCGCCTCCCTTAAATCTTGAGTTGGGTCAGCAAGAAGTGATACAGCATCAATAACTATGTTGAGACTTCGGCCCAGTCGCAAGGTGTGAGATGGGGGAGGTAACCAATCCACATTCTCTCCAGGATGGAGAGGTGTACTGCATCGATGCCCGATACTATGGCAACATCAGTCGTTTTATCAATCATTTGTGTGACCCTAACATCATCCCTGTTCGAGTCTTCATGCTGCACCAAGACCTCAGGTTCCCCCGAATTGCCTTCTTCAGTTCTCGAGACATCCGGACGGGCGAGGAGCTAGGGTGAGGGGGATGTAAGGGTTCCCTGTGGTGGCTGGAAGGGTAGGCTGCTGGATCTTTAATGAGGCATCCAGGTGTAGTCCCTAGAGAGTCGAGGGAGGGGAAGCACGGGGCCCAGGAGACCTGGGTTCCAGAGGTAGCATCCAAATCCCACAATAAGCTCTGCCACCTCTCTACCTGTATGACTTTGGGAAAGTTGTCACATCCCAGCTCTAAAATGAGGAATTGGGGCCAGATCATGGGTTTTAACCTGTGGAGTCTGTGGATAGATGGATTTGGATAGGGGAAAAAACGACATCTTTATTTTCACTTAACCTGTACTGAACATCTCTTTCAATTATGAATGTAGGCAACAAACCCATAGTAATAGGCTTCTATAGACTGTCAAAGTGGCCCACGACACAAAACAATTTAAGGACCCCTGGACTAAATTATCTCTAAGGTCCTTTTGAACTCTAAATTTTATGATCCTATGACCCTAATGTCCTCTCTGCTAGCCTTTGGAGGGGTCCTCAGGTACTCTGGCATTCTCGCAGAATCCCCCAGGTGACTCTGGCAAAGAGCACACAGACCCCACTCCTTGCCCCCTAAAGGTTTGTATTTGCTGTTGTCTCCAATCTTGGGTTGGGTTTTAACATGAGGCTTGGGCCTAGTTGACCAGAGCTTGAGTCCTTAAAAAGTGGCCAAAGAGGATGAAAGCTTCTGGGGTGGGTAGGTGGGCAGATGAAAAACCTGGGAAGACTTTTTGAGGTCTGGATCCCAAGTTCCCCTGATCTTCCTGGCAGGTTTGACTATGGCGACCGGTTCTGGGACATTAAGAGCAAGTATTTCACCTGTCAGTGTGGCTCTGAAAAATGCAAGCACTCAGCAGAGGCCATCGCCCTGGAGCAGAGCCGCCTGGCCCGCCTGGATCCCCACCCAGAACTGATTGCTGACCTTGGGTCCTTACCCTCCCTCAGTTCCTGACCCCAGATCCAGTGACTTCTGGGGGGCTTCCTCACAAAGTTTCTTCTCCTGGGAATTGTTCTCACCCCTCAGAACTAGCTGCCTTTTTCCTGCCCACACACTGTCCCAAGCCATTCCTGTTCATTTGTATCACCTGTTTTGAAAGTGGGATACTCTTCCCCATCACCAAGGGATGATGGTGTCCTGTTCTGCCATAATGATAATGATTGATTCCCAGACCCAGTT
>NW_020949728.1:0-8894 GCF_900497805.2 Vombatus ursinus | reverse complement strand
TTCTTTCTTTCTTTCTTTCTTCCTTCCTTCTTTCCTTCCTTCCTTCCCTCCTTCCTTCCTTCCTTCCTTCCTTTCTACCAGACCTGTGACTTCAATGGTACAGAGAAGCCAAGCTGAAGAAACTCCCTATTATCAATACAGATTGACACCTTTCTTACAATTTATAGCCTTAGACACCCAGAGGAGAGATTAAACGATTGCTCAGGGCTACACAACCAGGGTGTCAGAGACAGGACTTGAACCCATGTCTCCCAATCTCTGAGGCCAGCTTGATATTCACTATCCCCAAGCTGCCTCTTGTGTTGAATTGACTAACCTGGATGAAAATGTCAGACAAGTAGACAGATGACTGGAACTGGAATCATCTTTGGTGCACTTTGGCATATGAAGACAGGCAAGCAAAATCCGCTACACTGATGTTGGTCCATCATTAAATATTTACTTGGTGCATTTTCCAAAAACCAAAGCCATTTAACTAAGATTTCTCTACTTTCTAGCTGCATTATGTCTCATTGGGTGCAGACCAATTAACCAACTGTAATTCAGTCTGGTTTATACAACTGCAAAGAAGGTGAGATGCTGAGAGGTGTATGATAAAAATCACACAGGGCTTCAATTCCCCATCAGGCAGATGCTCAAAGTCCCTTTACCCGCTACTGCTCAGGTGTCTTCCAAAGTTAATGGTGAGGCCAGAAACCCCCAACTTAATCCTTACCCCCAAGTCCTTCCTCTCTTTGCCGGCAGCTTTGGTCTAGTCTTCCCTCAACTCCCAGGCTTGAGCAAAACTTACTGTCCCTTCTGGAAGGAGAATCCGTAGTGCTTGGAGATGTGCTCTGGGTAATTTCCAAAGCATCTCAGCTCTGCAACAGGGGCCTTCTCCTTGAACAGCTCTAGAAATTCCCCTCCATGGAGCACCGCTCGCACTGAGGTTCCCACCAAGAAGTGATGTTTGGAGGTTCTAGATCTCGGCTCCTCCAAGGCAGCTTCCCTCCAGGGCTGCCTTCCCTCTGGCTACAACTTCAGGTCAAAGTTACCAAATATGAGACGATAAATCAGCCCTGATCCCTGCCTGCCTCCCCTTCCCTGGGGGGGTGACGGGCTGAGGCTAGCCAACCCTGTGGCTGAACTGCCTCCAAAAAACAAAGTGGAGAGGGAGAAAGGTGAGAACTAAGAACTCACCTCGAAACCTTGTCCCTTCTGTGGTTCCTCTGAGGGCTCCATGTGTGCCTCCAGCCCCTCTTATAGCGCAGGGGAGCCCTTGCACAACGGCTACCCTGTCCTATCGCTCTTACATAAAAATGCAAGTGACCTGGTGGAACCACTGTGCCCTCCAGGCTTCTGGCTGTCTGTTCTGAGAGAGGGGGTGGGAGGGAAGTGTAGCCTCGGTGCATCCAGCCCAGGCAGGGGCATTGGAACACTTTACACACTTCCCCTTATTGGAAGCCCCCAAAGTTTTGTATGGATGGAGGGTGGAGATGGTTGACTGGAGCCTCCACAGGAGATGCTTGGGTGACTCTGGCTCCCACAAAAATTGCCTTCAGGGACCTCTGCCTTCTAAGAGCCAGCTTGGGCCTGAGGATGGAGGGGAGAACAGGTTCATAGCATTTTTGTCCCATCCAGTCCCATCATAGGAAGAAACAGAGAACCTCAGAGAGATGAAGTGGCTTATCTGAGGGGGCAGCTAGTGATTTGCAGGGCCATGAATGGAACCCAGGTCTCCCGACTTCTCAGGCTAATTCACATTTAACAAAAATTGTGTAAGTGCCTAAAATGCTTCAGTAAGCAAGGCCCTGGGTGTTTAAAGATGAAAAACGACAGTCCCTAATTTCAGGGAGATTACAATGGAGAAGGGGGATATTCTACCCTGGCCCTCTTCACCATTTTTTCCCCCTCCAGGAGTCTGTGTTAAGTGCAAAGTTTTCTGGCCCTTGGAATGAAGAAAGCTCGAAGAATCCTTCCTGACTATGTGACCCTTGGCAAATCAATCAGCTTTCTGGACTTCAACACTCCCATCTATAAAATGGGGCTAATAATACATGACACCACAGGTTTTTTGTGAAATTGTTTAAAGGTTTGCAAACCTTAAAGTGCTTTATAAACATTATCAGTGTTGTTATTTCTTCGGTGGGCATGGGGGTCAGTGAGACAGAGACACAGGCATTAGCCAGGGGATCCCTCTCACAGTGGGCTGGTAGTTAAGTGGTGTGGTAAATAGAATGATGGACTTAAACTTACTTCAAATTCCTTCTCAGATACTTACGAGCTATATGGCACTGAGTAAGTCACTTTGCCTCTGACTGCTTCAGTTTCCTCTACTGTAAAATAAGGAGATTGGACTCGATGACCTTTAAGGTCCCTTCCAGCTCTAAATCTATGCCACTGGAAACCGTGGTTAGGAGTTTCTTGGGGTACTCCTTCCCAGCAGGGTCACTGCAAATTCATGGAGTGTTCCAGTTCCACCAGATCTGGGGACAGCTACATCATTTTCGGACAACCTTTCCTGGGTTTTTCGATGACGCGTGCTGAGCTGCGATCTCTCCTTGGAGAGCTTTTATCTCCTGGGGCTGTCCAAGTCATTGCTGGGTTGAGGAGACAGGTGATGCTTTCCCTTGCCTTCGACAAACTGAGCTTTCCCCTCAGCTAAGACCTCTAAAGGACACAGCATCAGCCCTGAGCATAGCGGCATCGAGGCATTCAGATACTCTTAATACTTGCAGTTTTTCTATCTGGTCCTTTTCAGCTTTGCTGTTTTATGTACCAACCCACATACTCCACTAGGAGCAGAACTTTAAATGGAGGACAAAGCTTCAGCTAGCTCTTCCAAGTGTATTAACTGTTCATTTTCATGTCATCCTCTCCTCCTGGGTCATACATTAGTGAAAGTTTAGAAAGACATAGTCTAATAGCAACTTCCATGAAACATAATCATGGCAGCTTTATTTATTATATTTATAATCACAGTCTTGTTTTTATTTACTTTTAAATTGTTAGCTTTAACTTTTAAAAATCAGTTTATGGTTTATTTAGTATCCAGGTTAATGTGATAACTTGAATTAGCTGCATTGTTGTACATAATGTTTACATCACATGGAAATTTACAGGTACTTTTATAAACACACACACAACATACATATTTTAGTAATAATTTATTTTTCCACACTTACATGTAAAAACATTTTTAACATTCATTTAAATTTTTTTTGAGTTCCAATTTTTCTCTCTCCCTCCCCTCCTCTCTCTCTGAAATGGTAACCTATTTGATATAGGTTATACAGACAACATATATGTATGTTTATATATACATACACATATATACATATTCACATACACACACATATATAACATGGAGCCTTAATATCAGGGAGCACAGATATAACTATCAGCAGAGTTACTATATGGTGTTTTATGACAAGGAACCAGATAATCTCTAATAAAATAAACAAGTACAGAGATTCTTCTGGACAGAAGGTCATCTGCAGCACATACAAGGAAGGCAGTGGAATACATGGGGTGCTTGGATTGGCTTTGCACTAGCCCCTAATGACTGTATAACACAAGTAGCATCCAGCATCTGTATGCAAACAATAGAGTCTAACAAATGGAAGGAATCAATTTCCCGTTTCCCATTTCCAACTCTAGGAGGCAATTAGAGTGTGATCACAAGTTTTATATTTCTGTTTTATAGCTGATCTTCATGATAATTAATCAGAACAAGGATTTGACCTACTTGAAAAATTTATCATACATACTACCTTAGTTACTGCCATGTTCTCTAGATTGTAAAGGGGCAAAATGTTAAAATGCTTTAAAATTGCAGCTCCTTGAGTCCCCAAAGTGTACCTGCTTTCTTCATTAAAGGGTCCTCCTCCTTAGGTGTTAGGTTTACCTTCAGAACATCTGAAATGCCAGACATATGGGACATTGGGAAAGGTATCATCCTTTATGGGCAGATAACCATGGTGAAAATTAGATGTTCTTTATAGTACATAGATATAATAATGGAAATACAGTTGTGCTGTAAGGAATGAGGAGAGAGGTAATTTCAGAGAAACCTGGGAATATTTGTATGAACTGATGTGAGTGAGTGAGCAGAACCAGGAGGATGACAACATAGTTAAAATTCAGAACTTCAAAAGATTTAAGGATTCTGATAAATGCAATGGCCAAACATGCTTCCAGAGCACTGACACTGAAGCATGTTATCCATCTTCTGACAGAGAGGAGATAGGCTTAAGATGCAGAATGAGACACAGATTTTATGACATGGCCCATGTGGGAATTTGTTTTTCTTGACTATGGATATCTATGAGAAGTCTCTTGTTTTTTCACAGGGAGGCAGGAGTGGGGGAAGGAAGGAGGAGAAAGGGGGAGAAAATAAATTTTTTGTTAACTAAAAAAAGTAAAATAAGATAAAATTTCTGTATTAAAAAATAAGAAATCAGATGCACCCTTATAAGATTCTTCATTATACGTTTTTCTAATTGTGCTATAGACAAGTCAGTGGCCCAGGAAGCAAAGGCCTTTATCTTGATCATACCATAAACACTTTAACCACCTTTTTATGAATCTGAGTCAGGATGAAGATTCTTTAGAGAGGCAACAGAAATATTTGTGCCACTCCATCTAAACACGCAAGAGTCTCATTGTTTCCCAAAGGCATGCCCACTGCAGCTTGAAGAGTAGATGCCACTCCCCCCATTAAATAACAGGAAGAGGCAGCATCTATATTGCAACTATTTCCAATAACATGGGCTGGGGAAAAGCTATTTAGCTTCCAAACTATGTGTGTCAAAGCATCTACTGAACTGGAAACAATAAGCAGCTTGCAGATGACAATGTTGGGAATGATGAATTTAAAAGTGTTTACGTTAGCTGCAACAAATTAATACTACTTTTCCCCTCCTGCTGATGTGGTCTGTGGTGACAACAATCAGCTTTGAATCTACAGTCACACTGTAGTCTTTGCCAAAAACAGTCTTTGGCATTCTAAGGAAAAGGCTGCCATATTGGAAGTCCATCATTTTTGTCTTTCCTTTGTCTTCTATACATCACCAAAGGCAAGTTCATCAGCCAAACCCTTTGTTAAGACACTGACGGCACGTTTCATGCCTCCTGCATCAACTCCGATAGCAGTGATTTTCTGGGGAATATAGTCTTTCCTTAGGAAGACTTGGCCTTAGCCAAAATCAGCTGATCCCCGTTTTGGATCTGGAGAAAATCTCAGCTTGAACCAATAAGGCGATGGGTCAGGTTTTGAGTTTTTTCTGAGATGTGATATTGCTGCTATGGGACTCCCTTTGTAACAAAGATTTTTAAGACTCAACCAAAACCAACCAATGAATCAATCACATCTGATAGTCTGCACCAGGTATTGGCAAACTACAGCCCAGAGGGCCAAATCTGGGCCACCACCCATTTCTTCTTAGAGTCTTCCTGACTCTAGGCCAGGCACTCTATTCACTTTGCCATCTACCTGCCATAGTACCCAATATCTGTAATGAAAGTTGAGAGATGTATTTTTTCAACTCTTCTCCAGAGCCAAACTGTGTAATTATACGTAGATTTAGCTTGACAGTTAACGCCCTCTCCCGTAGGAGATTAATTATATCCTATTTACTCTTTTATTCTAAGTTAATTCCCACCCTCATTGTTCTGATATGCTAAGAGTTCCTCCCGACAAATGACAAAAGCCTCAGTTAAATAATAAACTATTAGGCAGAGACAGGCACATTCTACTACATCAAACTTTTTTTTTTTTTGGAGTGGAAGTATTTAAAAGAACCCACTTGAGGAATCACCATTGTGATTAGAGAAAGCCTGCCTCGATAAACCAATTGGAAGAGGTTTCCGTAGGTCAAGAGTAGAGAATAAGAAAACAGGATTCACCTTCGCTTTTGTTGTTGTTCAGTCATTTCAGTCATGTCTGAGTCTTCATGAACCCATTTGGGGTTTTCCTGGCCACGATACTGGAGTGCTTTGCCGTTTGCTTCTCCAGCTCATTTTACAGATGAGAAAACTGAGGTAAACAGGTTTAAGTGACTTGCCCAGGGTAATAAAGTTAGAAAGCATCTGAGGCTGAATTTGAACTCAGGTCTTCTTGACTTCAGGCATGGTGCCCCATCCACTGCACCACCTAGCTGTCCCCAGATAGTTTCTTTGTCAGTGATTATGATGCTCTGGCCTTCATAGCAACTCAGTCAATCAAAAATCATTTATTAAGCATTTATCATGTTCAAGGTACTGTGCTAAATGCTGGAGACATAAAGACAAAAGTAAAAACAACCCCTGCCCTCAAGGTGCTTTCATTCAAATGAAGAAGACAACATGTACACATAAGATTACAGAGAGAATTTAAACAAAATGAATAGAAGTTTGTTTTCAGAGGGAGTCCCGTAGCAATTAGGGGAACTGGGAAAGATTTCATGAAGAAAGTTGCACTTTAGTTGAGTATTGAAGGAAAAGGAATTCTAAGAGGCAAGTTGAGGAGCAAGAGCATTCTAGGCTTGAGGGAGAACCAGTACAAAGGCACAGAGGTGGGAGCATTGGGTATGAGGAACACAGAGAAGACCACCGTGGATTTAATGCAGAGTGCTTGGAGTGGAGTAAAATGAAAGAAGATTGTAAGGGTAGAAAGGGGTCAGGTTGTGCAGATCTTTAAACTGCAAGCTGGTGGGCTTATCTTTTATCCTTGAGATAATAGGGAGCTACTGGAGTTTGTTGAGAACGGAGGTAATAGGATCAGATCTGTGCTTTAGGAAAACCACTTTGATAGCTGTGTGGAAGATGGATTGGAGCGTGGAGAGTTTTGAGTTGGGGAAAGCAAATAGGAGGCTGTTGCAGTAGTACAAGTGAGAGGTGATGAGGGCTTTAACTAGAATGGTGGCTGTGTGAATGAAGAGGAGGGGGCATATGCCAGAGGTGCCGTGGAGCAAGGCATGATAAGATTTGGCAACTGTGTGGTGATATGTGGGATGAATGAAAGTGAGAAGTTGAGGATTATAAACCTGAGTAACTGAAAGGATGATGGTGCCCTTGCCAGTAATAGGGACATTTAGAAGAGGGATGAGTTTGGGAGGAAAGAAAAAAAGTTCTCTCTCTCTGTCTCTGTCTCTCTGTCTCTCTGTGTCTCTCTCTCTGTCTCTCTCTGTCTCTGTCTCTCTGTCTCTCTCTGTCTCTCTCTCTGTCTTCCCCCCCCCCCCAGCTCTCTCCCAAAACTTGGTTGAGTTTGAGTTGCCTTTAGGACATTCAGTTTGAAATGTCCAATAGGCAATTGGTCACACTGGAATGGAGCTCAGGAGAGAAGGCTGGATATATAGATCTGAGAGATATTTGTATAGAGATAATTGAACCCATGAGAACTGATCAGGTCTCTAAGAGAGATGGTGTAGAGAGAAAAAAAAGAAGGTCTTTAACAACGACCCCTTAGGCTTGGGGCATACTTAAAATTAATGACCATGACACAGATGATGAATCAGGAAAGGAGACTGAAAAGCAGTGATTGTAGAAAGAACAGAATCCTGGAAATCACTAGAGGAGACAGTATGCAGGAGGAGCACGGTCAATAATGTCAAATTCAGCAGAGTTCAAGGAGGATGAAGATGGAAAAGACATCATTAGATTTGGCAGTTAGGAAATCATTGACAACTTTAGAGAGAGCAGCTTTAGTTGAGTCAAGAGATTGGAAGTGAGAGGAGAGGAAGCCAAGGCACTAGCTTTTGGGGGCTTTTTGCCTGAGAAAAGGAGGCTGGTAGAATCTACTGATGAGTTTTTTGAGATTTGGGGAGACTTGGTCACATTTGTAGGATACAGGGAAGGAACTAATGGAAAGGTAGAGATTGAGATGAAAAAGAGAAAATGATGACAGTGTAGCCAACCTGTTGAGGAAGACAGGAGAGATTAGAATCAAGGGTTTATATAGTGAGTTTGGTCTTGGTGAGAAGATCTATCTTTTCATCAGAGACTAGACTAAAGGAAGAAATGGTGGGGAATGATGTTAAGGAATTGCGAGATGATGGGGTAAGCGGCTGTCAAAGTGAAGAAAAGAGAAGGGAGAGTTCTTGGATAACTTCAAGTTTTGGGAGGGATTAAAATATGAGTTGAGGGCCCCCAGAGAATGGGGGTGGGGTGCAGTTGTAGGCTTGAGGAAAGAAGAGAAAGTTTGGGATAGCCATTTCCAAGAGCAGGCTAGAGAATCAAGAACAGCTCTAGAGGGTGGAAGTATTCAGCGAAGGCTTTCTAACGAAGGTCAATGATCTCTGAAAATATTTAAATATTTAATATTTGTAACTGTTAAGATATTTAAAAATACATTTTATTGATGCATTTTGTTTTTGTTTGGCCTAAATTTTCCCCATAGCCTCTCCCTTTCCAGAGAACCATATTTAAAAAATTCTTTTTTTTTATTAAATATTTCCCAATTACATGTAAATTTTTTAACAATAATTTAAAAAATTTGGAGTTCCAAATTCTCTCTCTCCCACCTTCCCTCCCCACTCCTGGAGAAGGTAAACAATTTGATGTTGATCATACATGTGAAGTCATGCAAAATATATTTCCATGTTAGCCATGTTGCAAAAACAAAACACAAAACAAAATAAAACAATAAAGAAAGTAAAAAAGTATGCTTCAATCTGCATTTAGAGTTCATCAGTTTTCTCTCTGGAAGTGGATAGCATTTTTCATCATGAGTCCTTTGGAACTATCTTGAATTTTTTTCTTTATCAGAGTAGCTAATTCTTTTCACAGTTGGCCATCCTTATAATATTGCTGTTACTGTATGCAATGTTCTCCTGGTTCTGCTCATATCACTTTGCATGTGTTCACATAAGTCTTTCCAGGTTTTTCTTAAATTATTCTTTCTTTCTTTCTTTCTTTCCTTCTTTCTTTCTTTCTTT
>NW_020949727.1:0-1855 GCF_900497805.2 Vombatus ursinus | reverse complement strand
ATAAATAATTCCATATGAAGCAAAGTCTGATGTCCGATTTTTTTTTTTCCTCAGTCCAGCTTCAAGGTCCTTGGAGTGAGAAAAATAAGGTAGCTGTTTTTCCATTTCTATTGAATAGATGAGGAAGAAGAATGGTTTCAGGCCCTCTAGCAAAGGAAAGGTCTGGCATCTCAACTCATCTCATCCACTTCAAGTGCTAAGGAACCATTACAGTCTCAATGTGCAAAAGGGCTGAGATTCAGCAGCCAATGAAAGGTTTTAGAAACTTGCTTTCTAATGCACATGATGAAGAGAGCCCATAAGACCTGTCGATCCATCCACTTAAGGGAGAACGGAGCTGTGTCCCATAACTCCCAGGAGCCACCACGGATGGCCCGAGGGGCCTCACCACTTCAGAACGGGAAGGTGAAGGAAGAGAGATCTTGTTCATGTCTGCTTTTTCAGCTGAGCACTGACAGCAGATCTATCAGGCTCTCTAACCTCCTAGATCCAATCACTGTACAAATCATTCTTGAGGTTAGAAAGGGTGGTGTTGCTGGGACTGGTTCCCAGGAGCCCAGCTAAAGAGAACAGATATCATCTGAGCTGTGGGTCATATTGGATTCTGCTCGACTATTAAATCATTGGTATTGCTGCTGCTGTGGTGGTTATTTTATCGGTGTCTCTTCCTTTTCTGTGGTCATTCTTTTTTTTTTTTAACCCTGGGAAAATTGGCTCATTTTTCCCCTTCCTAATGGGACTCCTGCTGCTGTCACTTTATACTCCAAGGGATAGCTATCTTGGTCAGCTGCTGCTGCTATATACTGTTATGTAATGGAAAAAGCATTAGGCCAGGCGTCAGGAGACCTGGGTTCCAGTCCTGATTCTGCCACTGTGTGACCTTGGACAAGTCTCTTGAACTCCCTGGGCCTCAGTTTCCCCATACAACCCTCAGCCCCATTCCCTCTACTTTAAAGAGAAAATCCTGAGCAAAGCAAATTTTGTTTCCAAAGTATCCTGTACAATATTATTTTTTTTCTATTTTCTAGAGACAAATGATGTAATACTGACCTAAATGCAGGTCCTAAAGCAGATGATCTCTAAGGCTTCTTCCAGCTCCAACAGGCCAATGATTCTTGGTTCCTGACATTTATATAGCCAAGTACAGTTGACAAAGCGCCTTCCCATACATTACCCCATTTGATCCTCACAATAAGTCTGTCGGGAGGGCAGGAGGGGTGTTATTACACCCATTTTTAAAAGTGAACTGCCCAAGATCACACCGTTAGTTATTGTGACGCCGGGAGTAGAAGAAGCCTGGGCACTCATTCCAGAGACAGCTCCGGAAACCCATCATTAGCAGCTGCCTGCAATGAAGAGCAGTTCTTGTCTCAGCCTCAGACCTCGCTGAAATTACACCCTCTCACTCAGCCCTAGGGTGCTTATTCCCTTCCTACAGAACACAAATCCTCTTCCTCCCTGACTTTCTCCCCAAAGTGGCAGATACCTGGGGTGGTCATGGCATGACATGCCCTGGGTTGCAGCATGATTCCAAGCTAGAGAACAGTCAGGTTTAGAGTATGTTGAGGGACAGAGGTATAGCCAAGAGTTAAGAGTGTGGTCAGGAGTGCTGGAGTAGTTAGTTTTAGTGTGTGATCAAGGCTAGGGAGATTGTCGGAATCAGGCAGTAATTAGGTTTAGGGTGCCATCAGGATTGGGGGGGGGGTGATTAGGGCTAGGGAATAATTAGTTTTGGGTATAATCAAACCTGAAGGGTGTGACCAGCGAGGGTTGTAGTCAGGGCTGGGGGTGTCATCAGGGCTAAGGGTGTAGTCAGGACTGGGGGGAGTGATCAGGGTTGAGCTGTAGTCAGGGC
>NW_020949726.1:0-1852 GCF_900497805.2 Vombatus ursinus | reverse complement strand
ATAAATAATTCCATATGAAGCAAAGTCTGATGTCCGATTTTTTTTTTCCTCAGTCCAGCTTCAAGGTCCTTGGAGTGAGAAAAATAAGGTAGCTGTTTTTCCATTTCTATTGAATAGATGAGGAAGAAGAATGGTTTCAGGCCCTCTAGCAAAGGAAAGGTCTGGCATCTCAACTCATCTCATCCACTTCAAGTGCTAAGGAACCATTACAGTCTCAATGTGCAAAAGGGCTGAGATTCAGCAGCCAATGAAAGGTTTTAGAAACTTGCTTTCTAATGCACATGATGAAGAGAGCCCATAAGACCTGTCGATCCATCCACTTAAGGGAGAACGGAGCTGTGTCCCATAACTCCCAGGAGCCACCACGGATGGCCCGAGGGGCCTCACCACTTCAGAACGGGAAGGTGAAGGAAGAGAGATCTTGTTCATGTCTGCTTTTTCAGCTGAGCACTGACAGCAGATCTATCAGGCTCTCTAACCTCCTAGATCCAATCACTGTACAAATCATTCTTGAGGTTAGAAAGGGTGGTGTTGCTGGGACTGGTTCCCAGGAGCCCAGCTAAAGAGAACAGATATCATCTGAGCTGTGGGTCATATTGGATTCTGCTCGACTATTAAATCATTGGTATTGCTGCTGCTGTGGTGGTTATTTTATCGGTGTCTCTTCCTTTTCTGTGGTCATTCTTTTTTTTTTTAACCCTGGGAAAATTGGCTCATTTTTCCCCTTCCTAATGGGACTCCTGCTGCTGTCACTTTATACTCCAAGGGATAGCTATCTTGGTCAGCTGCTGCTGCTATATACTGTTATGTAATGGAAAAAGCATTAGGCCAGGCGTCAGGAGACCTGGGTTCCAGTCCTGATTCTGCCACTGTGTGACCTTGGACAAGTCTCTTGAACTCCCTGGGCCTCAGTTTCCCCATACAACCCTCAGCCCCATTCCCTCTACTTTAAAGAGAAAATCCTGAGCAAAGCAAATTTTGTTTCCAAAGTATCCTGTACAATATTATTTTTTTTCTATTTTCTAGAGACAAATGATGTAATACTGACCTAAATGCAGGTCCTAAAGCAGATGATCTCTAAGGCTTCTTCCAGCTCCAACAGGCCAATGATTCTTGGTTCCTGACATTTATATAGCCAAGTACAGTTGACAAAGCGCCTTCCCATACATTACCCCATTTGATCCTCACAATAAGTCTGTCGGGAGGGCAGGAGGGGTGTTATTACACCCATTTTTAAAAGTGAACTGCCCAAGATCACACCGTTAGTTATTGTGACGCCGGGAGTAGAAGAAGCCTGGGCACTCATTCCAGAGACAGCTCCGGAAACCCATCATTAGCAGCTGCCTGCAATGAAGAGCAGTTCTTGTCTCAGCCTCAGACCTCGCTGAAATTACACCCTCTCACTCAGCCCTAGGGTGCTTATTCCCTTCCTACAGAACACAAATCCTCTTCCTCCCTGACTTTCTCCCCAAAGTGGCAGATACCTGGGGTGGTCATGGCATGACATGCCCTGGGTTGCAGCATGATTCCAAGCTAGAGAACAGTCAGGTTTAGAGTATGTTGAGGGACAGAGGTATAGCCAAGAGTTAAGAGTGTGGTCAGGAGTGCTGGAGTAGTTAGTTTTAGTGTGTGATCAAGGCTAGGGAGATTGTCGGAATCAGGCAGTAATTAGGTTTAGGGTGCCATCAGGATTGGGGGGGGGTGATTAGGGCTAGGGAATAATTAGTTTTGGGTATAATCAAACCTGAAGGGTGTGACCAGCGAGGGTTGTAGTCAGGGCTGGGGGTGTCATCAGGGCTAAGGGTGTAGTCAGGACTGGGGGGAGTGATCAGGGTTGAGCTGTAGTCAGGGC
>NW_020949725.1:0-29793 GCF_900497805.2 Vombatus ursinus | reverse complement strand
AGTGATCAGGGTTGAGCTGTAGTCAGGGCTGGGGGTGTCATCAGGGCTAAGGGGGTAGTCAGGACTGGGGGGAGTGGTCAGGGTTGTGGCTGTGGTCAGGGCTGGGGGTGTTTCAGGAATAGGGAGAGAGGCCAGAGTTAAAGGTGTGATCAGTTTTCTTGGGCTATCAGCTTTGAAGGGACAGCTAGTCAAGGAGCCAAGAACTCCTGAGTTCAAATCCAGCCTCAAACATACTTACTAGCCGTGTGACCCTGACCAAGTAGCTTAACCCTATTGATGTCAGCTTCTTCATCTGTAAAATGAGCTGGAGAAGGAAATGGCAAGCCACTATAGTATCCTTGCCAAGAAAACCCCAAATGGAGTCACAAAGAGTTGGACACAACTGAACAACAAAACTACAACAGCATTTAGGAGGGGTCAGATGTCGAGCAAGGTAAGTGAAAAAGGTACGGTCAGGCATGATGACATGAGAGAGTCCTTGGCAAAGTGTAAAGCACCTTGGTTGCTCTGGTTTTTAATAGGGAGACAATATGCAATACTGCTGACACATGCAGAACAGACAATCTTAAAGGTTGGCAAAGCGCTTCACCTGTGTCATCACGTTGGAGCCTCAGGACAACCGTGAGCGCTACATTTATTATTATTCCCATTTTACAGATGAGAAAACTGAGGATCAGAGAGTCCAAGTGACTGACCTAGGGTCACATAGCAAGTATCTATCAGAAGTGGATTTTGAATCCAGGCCTTCCTGACTCTTAAGTCTCACTTGGAGTCAGAAGCCTTGGGTTCTAGTCCTGTCTCTCATGTTTACTATAGGAAGTTAGTTCCCTTTAACTCCTCAGAGCCTCAGTTTCCTCATCTATAAAATGGGGATAGTTGATTATATTTGCACAGCTTCCTTACAGGGTGGTTTGTGAGTTTAGGTGCAAAAGCGTAGCACATTTTGGCCAAACGAAACCAACCAAGTTTCATTAAGCAGTCTGGGGAACTGGGACGTGCTTTCTGGATGCAAACCCACACACTGGAATTTCAACATTTCAGGTCATGGTTCTTTGCCAAGTGCTGTTGTCTAAGGTGACATGACAGGGCTTATTAAATACCGAGCTAGCCCCGGAAAGAGAGTTTGCCGAATCAGCATATTCTGTTCCCTCAACTATGGAAGGAACGGACTTTTTTCTTAGACGTGCTGCTTGGCTGCGGTCTGAAGTCAATGTTTCTATTCTGGAAGCGCTAGCCAAAGACTAGGGGAAGAAAGGAGGGCGGCCAGAAATACATCCAAGTGGGGAGGGGTTACCCAATCTCTTAACAAGAACAGATATTTGCTTGAATTTTGACAAATAAGCATTTATTAAAGGTCTACTGTATTAAAGATCTACTGTGCTAGGTACTGCTGAGAGACACAAAGTCAATCAGTCAATAAACATTAAGCACTTACTATGTGCCAGACACTATGCTAAAAACTAGGGAGAAGGGGGCAGCTAGGTAGCACAGTGGATAGAGCACCAGCCCTGGAGTCAGGAGGACCTGAGTTCAAATCTGGCCTCAGCCACTTTCTAGCTGTGTGACCCTGGGCAAGTCACTTAACCCCATTGCCTGAGAAATAAAAATAAAAACCAGGGATACAAGAAAAGGTTAAAAAAAAAAAAAAAAAGATAGTCCCTGCCTTTAAGGAGCTCAGAGTGTAATGGAGGAAGCAACATGAGACAACTATATTAGAACATGATATTTACTTGATAAATTGGAAATAATCAATAGAGAAGGCCCTGGAATTAAGGGTAATGGGGAAAGGTTTCCTATAGAAGATGAGATTTTACCTGGGACTTGAAGGAAGTCAGGGAAACCCAAAGATGAGAAGGGAAAGTATTTCAGTAGGTCCTTGCTATCTTGGAGGGAATAAGATTCCAGCAGAGATATAACCATGCGCTATTGTCATTCAGTCATTTTCAGTCATGTCAGACTCTTCATGACCCCATTTGGGGTTTTCTTGGCAAAGATACAAGTAGTTTGTCATTTCCTTTTCCAGCTCATTGACAGATGAGGAAACTGAGGTGAACAGAGTTAAGTGACTTACCCAGAGTCACACAGCTAATAAGTGTTTGGGGCCAGATTTGAACTCAGGGAGATGAGTTTTCCTGTCTCCAGGTCCGGTGCTCTGTGCACGATGGTGCCACCTAGCTGCCCTACTTATGGGGCATAGGATAGAGCAGAGTAACATGAGGTAAGGCTGGCACAATAGGATGGCACCAGGTTAAAAGTCAGAAAACCTTCATCTCTGCCACTAACTCAGTGTGAATCATAGATCTTAAGCTAGAAGACACCTCAGAGGTCCTGTAGCACAACTCCTTTATTTTACAGATAAGGAAACTGAGGCTCAGAGAGAATAACCATCTTGTCCAATGTCACAGGGAGCAAGAATGAACAATAGGATTTGAACCCAGGTCTTTGGACTCCAGAGCCTTGGCTCTTTTTGCCTATAAGCTACTTCCTTTACTTCAGCCCATAAAATTATGGGGTTTACCCGATGAAAGCTAGCATCCCTCCCTACTCCGACCTTCTAGGAATCTAACATCTGCACTTGTGTTCTTCTCAAAGTGGAAAAAAAAAAATATCATAAGCCAACCAAGCAGTATCACTTTTACCTCCCAGTTCCAATTTCTTTTGAAAGCCTCAAATGAGAGGTCATAAATAAAAGTTTGCCTTGTCAGAGAGAAAAATGGAAGGGAAAAAATGAGCTGAATGTTAAATATATTGAATCAAAAATGTTGCCTTGTGCACCAGACAGAATTCCTCCAGAGAAAAGCAGCCTAGGGAAAAAAAATCCAAATATTGAGGTCGTCACATAATTTTAGTTCAATTCAACTGAACAAGTACTTATTGAACTCCTAGTATGTACAAGGCCCTGGCCTTAGAGAGGCACCCCACGAATGGCCCCCTGCCTTCCATGACAGATACTCTGCTACAGAACTAACGAGAGGCACCAGGAACATTGATGCCTTGATCATAGGGAACTGGCATGTTATTTCTACATATTATCATACATATTATAATACAAGTGTAATCAACCAACCATACCCCTCCTCTTCACTTTCCAAACCATGCCCCCCCTTTGCAAAGTTCCCACGCCTGTTTCTTTACTCAATGCCCTACCCCCTGCTTTTCTCTCTTCCTCTGTTCCCACCCTCTTCCTCACAACTGACCTTCAGGCTTTAGCAATTTCCTCTCCAGCTGGGTCAGGCCTAGATTATCCAGGCTTGAAAAACTATTATTTGGTCTCTGCCAGTGCAACCAGCCTTGACGGCAGTCAGGCTTCTCTGAAAGAGAGAGGGGGGCGGGAGAGAGAGAGGGAAAGGGAGGGGGAATTTAAACAAATGAAGTGGAGACATATTCCTCACTCTTGACAGAAACTGGCTCTGCTTAAAATCGTTGAGACATGGAGACACAGAATGTCAGAGCTGGAAGAAACCAGATCGAAGAATGTTTGAGCTTTTTGGAACCAAGAGGCTCCAGAGTATAGTGACTAACAACCCAAGCCTCGGGGTGAGGAAGGAACAGCAATCAAGTCCTTTTTCCAACAGGTCCTGGCTAGATGACCCTGGGCAAGTCACTTTTCCTTCAATGCCCAGTCACTCTCTGAGAATAATTTGCAGAGCAAGTGTTCATCTACATCAGCAAAGGGAAATTTTCTCATTGGAAGTTCCCTATGCCAGATCAAATAACAGATTTTATCCCCCTAAAAAATCATCCATCCAGCCTCCTTGTTTTACAAATGAGAAATAGAGGCCTCGCAAGGTCAAGTGCCTAGGCCAAGGTTACAGAATTCAGAGTGGAGCCTTCGATAAAATCTAGGTCATCTGACAATCAGTTCTGTACTTTGCCCACTAAGCCAACATTGCCTTTATGACAAAATGATGGCATTCAGAGAAATCTTTTCTATTCAAACAAAATGCATCATCATGGATTCCTAAATATGACATCTTATTAATTGCTCCACAGATAAAAATTCTGATAGTGGGAGTTAATGAGAACCTCCAGTGATGAGAAAAGAGTTGCAAAGAAGGAAAATGACTTGCTCAAGGTCACAAATCAAGCAAATACATCATCCCTGGGACAGTGCTGGTTCCATCTTTCTCTTCAAACTGACTCAAATTCCTAAAGTTGCCATTTTTTTCAATGGCATCCACCATCCACCCAGTCACCTAGGCTTCAAACCTCAGAATAACTCATGGTTTTTCCCTCTCCTTCATCTCACACACCCAGACAATTACTAAATCCATTCAAATAGACTGCCCTACTATCCTTCCAAGCTACCTTCAAATCCTTCTGTATTTCCTGCTGTCCCCACTAGAAATCAGCTCTGAATCTCCATTCTAATGACAAACTCCAGGTCTTTATTGAACTAAATATATTTAAATGAGCCCTAATATGACCTTGGCATAATGTAGTCAACTCTCCACAGCAGCAAGCAAACATGATTAACTATATACAGAGATTTGAAATTTAGAATAGAAATTATAAGTAAATAAACAGTACATAATAACAGTAAAACAATGCATAATAAAACATCTGCTGAATGACCCTGAATCCACCACTGTTCTAGATCCCATTAGTACCCAATAATGAGATAGCACCCAAGAGTTCTAGAAAATGAAAAGTCTGGGTCCTTCTTTGAACAGAAAAAGAGTATTAAATAATGCAGTATCCATAGGATACTTACCTCCTGATTCCAGTAAGATGAAATTAAATTAAGGCACAGGAACTCTGGATCTTGGCTCAGCTCCAGACACGTAGAATTTGGATTTCTATTGTGAACTGGAACTCATGAAGGTTGGTGCCTTTTCTCAATCCTAACTGTCCTGTCCCTGGCAGGACCTTCGATCAATCTGAGTCTCTCAGATAGCCCAACACAGAGTAGGGCAAATGGACTCAGCAGCCAGCCCTAGAAAAGAGTGGTCTAACCACAATTTCCCAACAGAATTCCTACAAACTTCGACACAGACCTCTCTGGGCAGGAAAGTCATATTGCTTCTATTGATTCCCAGGCCAAAGCCTCACCACTCCAAATACTTGAGGGGAAGGAAAGCTTAAGGGAAAGCTACAGAATAAGGACTATCACACTAGTATAGCACTCTGCACTCATTATAGAGAATAATTCATATTTATATGGTGCTTTAGGTTTTAAAAAGTGCTTTCTTCACAACAAACTTGTGAAGTCAGTAACTCAGATATTTATAGATGAGGAAACTGAACAGCGACAACTTAAGTGATATACCCATGGTCACACAGCTAATGGATATTGAAGCCAGGATTTAAATCCTCATCTCTCCATTATACCCCACTACCTGCCAATCCAATAAGCGATTATTTTTAAATGGCTACTGAACGAACGAATAGAGAGGAAGTATTAAGTACAAATTGACTGGCTGAATGGTTATTCCTAAGGAAGGAGCAGATCAAGAGGGGGTCCCCGATAAATCTGTTGGACTTACAGGGTGGTCAGTCTTGCTTTGGAATTTTGAGAATATCTCATTAATTGGGGGAGAGGTGAATTAGTTGGCTTAGACTGTGGCAGGTCAGAGTCACCCTTTGTGCTGGCGTATAAAAAAGAGGGTCAATTGTAAATTTAGTCCTTTCACTCCTTTTTTGAATGTTAGAACAGAGAACAGCAGAGCTAAGAGCAGATCTGAGCCCCAGAGGATTCCCATCCCTCGGACTGAGTAATGAACATTATGAGCAAAGGTACTTGAGATTTACATGGTTTCTCATCAATGTGGCCTATGAGAAGAGTTCCTGGAATTAGTTCCAGTATCCAGTCTTTGGGTGAGAAAGGAGGAAGTTTGGGGCAGGGAGAGGTTGCCCAGCCTTGGGCAACATCTCTGGCAACCCCAGCTTTCAGATTTCTGAGACCCAGTCATCTAGAGCGAGAAGAGGATGATACACGTGTCTCCATAGTTAGAGAGTCAACAAGGGACTAAAACCGTCATATGGGGGACCAAAAGACCTGGGCTTTGCACTCTGCTATTACCATGAATTATTTAACCCTATACTTCATTTTCCTTCCTGAAGAGTCCATAAGTCTAGACAACTGGATGAATCTCTGGGGTAAAAGTTGTAGTCCCCAGAATGTGAAGGAATTGCCACAGCAGCAACCTGTTTGTTGAAACCATGGGATGACATTATGAGTCTGGAAAAATGTATAGGTTTGCAAAAAAAAAAAAAAAAAAGATCTGAAAGATAAAGAGGGGCAACTAGGTGGCACGGTGGATAGAGCCGGCCCTGGATTCAGGAGCCTGAGTTCAAATCCAGCCTCAGAGGCATAACACTTACTAGCCGTGTGACCCTGGGTAAATCACTTAATCCCATTGCCTAACCAAAACAAACAAACAAACAAACAAAAAAATCTGAGAGGAATGTATAGGTTTGAAGAGTGGGAAGATGTGGGCACCAGGTAAGGTGAGACTCTCCAGAAAGGGAACAGTATTGGATCACTGCTTTTGCGTTACTCGTACCAGCTGTGTGACCCTGGGTAAGTCACTTAGCTTTGGTTTGCTTCAGTTTCTTCCACTGTAACTTGAGGATAATTACAGCATTTATCTTACAGGGTTATTTTGGGTTTAATTGAGATAATATTTATAAAGAGCTTAGCACAGTGCCTGGCGCGCAGTAGGTGCTATATATTCATTGCGTCTCTCTCCTCCTACTGTAAGCTTTATGTATATTTTATGCATTTGGGGAGGCATGAAATAAAACGTGCCCAATAGGAAGTTACCGTGAGTACTTGTACATGAGCTAAGGCAGCTATGTAGTACAGTGAACTGAGAAGTCAGGAAGACTCATCTTCCTGAGCTCAAATCTCGCCTTAGACACTTACTGGCTGTGTGGCCCTGGGCAAGTTACTTAACCCTGTTAACCTCAGTTTCCTCATCGGTAAAGTGAGCCAGATAAGGAAATGGCAAACCACTCCAGTATCCTTGCCAAGAAAACCCCAAACGGGGTCACAAAGGGTCAAGACATGACTGAAACAACAACAATAACAACATGAGCCAGGGAACCTTTTAGTAGACCCTTAATTTAAATTAAAGTTAGTAGACACATTTGTAGACCCTTAAAAGGGAGTTATATTCAGAGATTTCCCAGAGGTAAGTGAGATAGGGCAAAAAGGAGCAAAAGACATAGGATTTGGGGGGCTGCCCTCGAGATTGAAACAGGTGTTCATAAACCCAGAACTTGGGGCACCAGGCCATGGGTTATACCATTTTATCTATGCCCTTGGGTTTGATTTCTTTTCCTTCCTTGCTAGTTCTCTATCCTCCCACTACCCCCCTCACATCATAACTTCAAACACTTTGGAAATAACATTCTTTGAAAAAAAAAAAATCTTGTCCTCCTTCCTTCCTCCCTCTTTTCCTCTCCCCAAGTCTCTATTTTAATATTGCATCATTCAGTGCTGCCTTTCATCTCAGATGCCCCATTTGGGGAGATTCAGGATCCTAAGCAGCTCCCTCCCACCTCGTCACAGACCCAGCACTTCCTAGACTTCCACAGCAGCAATTACCTAGTTAGTCAGGACACTGACTGGAGCAGCACCAGAGATTCTGCTGGCTGTGCGTTCCCTGAGGGGCATAGAGAGAAATTGCTCCTGCCTCCTCACCGTCTCCACCAGCAGGGAAGGTAACAGGGATTAATTTGGGCCAAAGCCAAATGCAAATGAATCCCAAGTCCTGTAGGAGAGGAAGTAAACAACTTCTGTCTCCTTATGTGTGGCATGTCTGCAGGCAGGTAGAAGCCGCTGAGGGAAGACCTTGCCTCCCAGAAAGCATCAGAGCCCACCTCCGTGTGTGTGTCTCTCTCTCCTGGGTCCCTGGATCCATAAGGTCTGGGACTCTTAGTCTCGTGGGCGTTGAGGGTTGATGTATGTCTTTAATAGACATGTAAGGGGAGCTGGCAGACAAAGCGTTCACGGCAAAATATTTGCATTTGCATTTTAAATAGGCTCCCAATTCCCCCCTGTAGACTGGGCTTATTAAAACCAATTCTAGACTGACTCTTACTATTGTGAGTTTTATCATTCCTATCTTCCTATGTCCATATTAAAGGGTAAGGGGATGGCGAGGGAGGTGCTGGGGGATCTTGGGCAAAGCCCCATATCCTGTTGGTGTTCCAGATCAATGACAGAAGTGTAAATTGTAAGGGCAAGGGGATGGAGGGGAGGCTTTGCCCCAGGTGCCAACCGGGTGGGGTGGCTCCTTCCATTTATGATCCAAAGACCTCCACCCCCCACCTTGTGGTCCTCCCAGCCTGTGCTCCAACATAAGTTGAGGAGAGGGAGAGAGACCTAGGAGAGAGTGAGGAAGCATTGGTCAAGGGAAGAGAAAAAGGAAAGAGATTACCTACACCAGCCTGTGTCACGAAAGGATGTCGGGGTGGGGGTATCTTGAGAAAAGGGGTGCACTTTAGTAGCAAACTCTGGAACAGCCAAAAGATCAAGGGATGCACTGGGGTGGGAGCAGCTAGACCAGCATTCCTGGCTCAGTTCTGCTAGCCTGAGGGACCTTGAGCAAATCAACCACTGAATCCCTCTGAGCCTCATTTGTAAAATTAAGGTGTTGGGACTAGAGAATCACAACTCTTCTAAATCCATACATTCAAGACCACAGGACCAAAGTTATAATTATGGAGTCTAAGTTGATGGTATGTGTTGGGTACCGAGCCACCAGGGCAGAGAGCCGATTGTTAAATTTTCAGTGTGAGCATTTATATCTTGGAAACTGGCAAACTACTACAAATCAGGGATTGATTTATTGTTTTGTTGATTATCTGGACTTAAGACAATGTTGGAGAAAATGTTAATAATGCAAATTGAACTTAACTTTTTTTCTTAGAGAGCCAGGTATTAAACATCTACCAGTATTACCCTGCACCACTCAAATTATATTTACTCTATTTCTTCATAAGCTTGGCCCTAGAATGTCTCACTAACATGAAGATGGACTTTGGATTTGGATCAAGGCCTGTCTATCAAAGAATCATGTAACACTGTCTAGTTCTTGAAGGAATCCCTATTCTGTGAAAAGTGGATTCACAAACACCCAGGGAAACAGGATCGGATCTTATCAGAGGGATGTGCAGAAGGATCATACAGTCATGAGCTAGGAATTGGAAGGGACCACAGAGGTCACCGAGTTCAGTCTCTCATTTTATATATGAGGAAACTGAAGCTGAGAAAGGTTAAATGACTTGTCCTGGGTCATGGAGCTTAGTAGGGGTATGACTCAGGATTCGAATTCAGATCTTCCCAACTCCAAATCCAGTACTTTATCTGCTATCCCCACCTAATCACCTCTAGGGTAGATCTACATTTCCAGGTTTGTGTTATTATTAATATTAATTAAATGGTTGTTGTTACTGTGTCATTTTCAGTCCTGTCCTACTCTATATGACTTCATTTGGGACTTTCTTGGCAAAGATACTGGAGTGGTTTACCATTTCCTTCTCTTGCTCATTTTACAAATGAGGAAATTGAGGCAAACAAGGTTAAGCGACTTACCCAGGGTCACAGAGCTAGTAAATGTCGGAGGCCAGATTTGAACTCTGGAAAACGAGTCTTCCTGACTCTAGGCCCGGCACTGCCTCACCATAGCTGCCCATTCTTTCCACTAGACTAGTTTTATGCCAGTTGCCTCTTCTGTTCCAATTTCCCACCCAATGTGAAAACTTCCTCTACAGCATCATTGATGGGTAGTCACCTAGGTTAGGTGTAAACATTTCCAATGACAAGGCACTCACCACGTGATGAGACAATCTATTCATTGTGAGTTAGCTTTATTTTTTTTTAATTTTTTTTCTTATATTAAGCTGAAATCTTCCTCCCAGGACTTCCACCCCATTGGTCTCAGTTCTACCTTAAGCAGCAAGAATACAATGCCTCTTCTACATGACTGCCCTTCAGGTACTTGAAGATAGCTAGTGTGTGTTTCCCTGCTCAGTTCTTGTACACACGTACATATGCACGCATACACCCCAATTCATCTTTGCCTCTATAGAGACAGCTGTTGGCACAGTGAGCCTGGAGTCATGGAAGACCTGAGTTCAAATCCAGCCTCAGACACTTCCTAGCTGTGTGACCCTGGGCAAGTTACTTAACTTCTTTTTGCCTCGGTTTCCTCAACAGTAAAATGTGAACAATACTAGAAAACTACCTCCCAGGGCTGTTGTGAGGATCAAACGTGGTAATATTTGTAAAAAGGCATTTAGTACAATGCCTGGCACATAATAGGTGCTATATAAATGCTTATTTCCTCCTCCCTCTATAAGCTGAGCATCTCCCAATTCCTTCATTTGCTACAATCATTCATATGACTTGGTTTTAAGTTGCCTCACATCCTGGTCACTCTCTTGAATAAACTGCAATTTTTCAATGACCTTCCTCAAATTGACTCCCTGAACTGAAGCCAATACTTCAAGGCCGAGTGGCGTGGGACTCTCACCTCCCCCACTCTGTACACTTTGCCTCTTTTCATGCAGCCTCAGATTGGACTGACCATCACCACGGTGGCTCCTCCATCACAGCCGGCTGAGAGTGAACTTGCAAGAAGAAATCTTAAACAGTTTCTCTGCTGCCCTCCTTTGCTGAAACCAGGGAACAGTCTGTAAGTGCTATTACTTCTCCTCTACTTATACCTCTTTTGCTAAGCATTTTGGAAAGCCAAAAAAACACAAAACAAAAACTGTTCTCTAGGAAAAGGTCTAGGTGCACAACACCAGAAAATTTCTTGCCTTTGGTACATATATGTATATATATGTGTATCATGTGACTATATTACATGTATGGGTATTGTATATATATATATATCACTTACATATGCATATATGCATATGTGTATATGATTATATGGGTGAGTTTAATGAGATCAAGAACTTTCTTAGCAATACTACTGCTAGGTCGGTATCCCAAAGAGATCATAAAATGGGAAAAGGACCCACATGTACAAATATATTTATAGCAGCTTTTTCTGTGATGGCAAAGAATTACATTTTCATAGTATCGTAAAAGGACTAATTTATCTCAAATTAAACATGTCCCATATTGAGATAACAATGTCCTTGAGGGGATGCTCATCAATTGAGGAATGACTGAATAAACTGTGGTATATGAATGTAATGGAATACTATTGTGCTATAAGGAATGATGAGCAGGCAGACTTCAGAAAAACCTGAAAAGACTTATATGAACTGATGCTGAGTGAAGTGAGCAGAACCAGAAGAACTTTGTACACAGTAACAGCCACATTGTATGATGACTAACTTTGATAGACTTAGCCTTTCTCAGCAATGCAAGGATCTAAGACATCTCCAAAAGTCTCATGATGGAAAATGCTATCCACATCCAAAGAAAGAACTATGGAGTCGGAATGCAGATTGAAGCATACTATTTGCTCTTTTTTTTTCTTCTGTTCTGTTTTGTTTCTTCTTTCTTGTGGTTCCTTCTATTGGTTCTAATTCTTCTTTACAACATGACTAATGTGAAAATATGTTTAATAGGAATTATATGTAGAGCCTATATCAGATTGCACACAGTCTTAGGGAGGAAGGTGGGGGGGGGGGATTTAAAACTCAAAAGCTTATGGAAGTGGTTGCTGAAAACTAAAAATTAATTAAGTAATTAAAAAAAGAACTTTCTTATATAGGTTCAAGGAGTAGGGCAGCTATGGGAGAATGGATATGGGACCTAGAATCTGGGTGAACGGATGGTAGGGAGGCATCCCATTTTTTTTTTCCTACAAATAAAATCTCATGGTCAAGTCAAGTTATCATCTGCCAATGGTATTCACCAAATATCTATAGGTACCTGCTCTTGGGTAGAGGCAATGAAACATAATTGTCTTATCTCAAGAATCATTATTCTGTGTTAGGATGGAGGTTTTGTTTTGTTTTGTTTTTGGATGGGACCTGTGCTATCAGTCAGTCAATAAATAAACATTTATCAGGGGCCTACTGTGTACCATGCACCCTGCTAAGTGATGAGGATACAAACACAAATAAAAACAAAGCACTCTGCCCTCAAGGAGCTTGCAGTTTAATGGGGGAAATCAACATAGTAAAAGGAAGCTGAAAAGGTGTGGGAGGATAGGGAACTCCAGATGGGAGAATTCCCTTTACCAATGCAGATCTCCTTCTACCAGTGAAAATCAGCACCGGCTCTGCAATCGATGGTCCTGGAGAGTTTTTTAGCGGAACTAAGAAGTTAAATGAACTGCCCAGTAACAAACAGCAAAAATTAGTCAGAAATAGCATTGGAATCCAGGTATTTCTGGCTCTCAAGCCTGTTCTCCTCTGGTTACTGCGCTGCCCTTTAGATTGGGGATATAGAGACCATACAACATCTGTTGTTATTGTTCAGTCATTTCAGTCATGTCCAACTCTTTGCAACCCCATTTGGGGTTCTCTTGGCAAAAACACTGGAGTGGTTTGCCATTTCCTGCTCCAGCTTATTTTATAGATTTATAGAACTAAGACAAATAGGGTTGAGTGACTTGTCCAGGGTCATACAACTAGTGAATGGTCTGAAGTCAAATTTGAACTCAGGAAGATAAGTCTTCCTGACTCCAGGCCTGGCGTTCTATCCACTACATCACCTCAATGCCCCTAATACATCTACACATACTTTTTTTTTAAATCGAGGTAATTTGAGAAGGAAAGAGCTCTACCACATGGTGGTTTCAAAGAAGGTTTCCTAAGGAGACACCGTATGAAAGGTGAGCCATGAAAACAGACCGGGGATTCGGAGAGGCAGAGATGACAGACGAGTCCACCTTGAAATTGAGGTTGTAGGCTAGCCAGTTCAATTTTTTTTCTGTGAATTGTAGAGAGTGATATGAAATAAATATAGAGGAATAGATCAAGGACTTTCCCTAATCATTTTATTGATTTTTACCATGCAGTAGACTGTGTTTTGGACTTTTGATTGTATCTCATGATAGGGTATGGACATGCACGCCCTTTGGTTCATCCTAGAAGTTTCCCTAATAGAGGCTGCTTCAAGGATAGATTGATTATATTAGTATACAAACTCCTTTAAGGTCACCTACATAGTAGGTGCTTAGTAAATACTTTTTTATTGATTGGTCTATTGGTTCAGACTCTTGAGAAGAAAGACTAACCTGGGATGAGGCAATCCCTTTGAGTAAGCCTATAAAAGAGAGGCAAGGCTACTTCTAATCTTTTTATACTTCTTCCCTCTGCCTTTCTTCCAGAAAGAGCCTCAGAGAACTTGGTCCCCATTGCTGGAAGGATCAGTGACAAGAGACTAATACTATGATATGGGGGAAACCTATGGGCCCGGATTTTGCACATCAATATTACAGTGGTATTCAACTATTATGAATCAGAAAAGATGCAGGAATTGTCCCAAACTAGTTGCCTCAGGTGCATTTTCCTTCGGGGGTGGGGGGTTGGGGGGGAGGACCAAATTCTCAGAGTAACATCATCCTGCTAAATCTCTCTGGGTCTCCGCAGGGTTACAGAAGGACTCACTAGAACGTAAGAATTTAGTCTCTCTGGCAGCTCCAACATCTCTTCCCTTCTGAGAGGAGTCCAAACCATGGGATGGTGCTGAGTTTGGAGGATTTTAGGACTCTGTGGAAAGGTGGGACCCACCAAAAGAGAGAGAATTGAATTGATCCCTATGTGTTTTCTGCATTGTTCATGCACTCTTGTGAATCCTTTTCCTATTCTTCATTTCTTGTGGGATGAAATACAGTCTTTTACCAATAAAGGCATTGTCACCTTGAGAGGTTTCATGGGAGCTAGGGACCCAGTGACCTACATTTGGGAAGACCTAGCTCTATTCTGAGACTTCCCAGGAGGAACTCTTGATGGAGACATAATGAACCAAAGAGAAAGTGATCTCTTGGATCAGTCTCTATAACTGGAAATGTTCTATGTGAGTCCATAGCTTGGGGGCCCTGAGTCACAGGTTACATAATGTGGGAAAAGCAGTTTAAGAACCAGACTGTGGAGGGGCTTAAATGTCAGGCTGAGTTCTTTGCATTTTATTCTACAGGCAAGAGGAGGCTACTGAAAGTTCATTTGTTTTGTTTTGGTTTTTAACAGAAGAATGACAGCTTACATTTCCATAAAGTTTTCTTAAAAATAAATATGGTAAGAAATGATGAGCTCACTGATTTTAGCGCAACATTTTAATACAACTTACATGAAATAATGAAGAGCAAAATGAGCAGAACCAAGGGAACATTGTATAGTATGTAACAGCAATATTGTTTGAAGAACAGTAACTATGAGAGACTAACTCATTTGGAGGATTATAAATACCAAAATCAACTACAAAGGACCTATGAAGGAAGATGCTATCTGCCTCTAGAGAAAAAAATGATAAATAGAACTATGTACAATATAGTTCTCTCTCTCTCTCTTTCTCCCTCTCTCTCTCTCTCTCCCTCTCTCTCTCTCTCTCTCTCTCTCTCCGTGTGTGTGTGTGTATGTATGTATATATACATATACATCAATGGTAGCCATTTCTAGGGTGGGGTGGCGAGGGAGAGAAAAATATAAAAAGTACACAGCAGAGGATAAAAGAAAGCAGAGCAACTTTGAAAATAACATATAGTACTTATGTAATTTTTCAAAAAAGTGAACTATGTGAAACATAAATTTATGATGTTATATTGAATCCTTTTTAGGTTGTGCTGCATACATGGAAATGTCCTTTTTTTCTTTATGTATTTCAGTTCAAAATAAATCTTAAAAAACAACCCCAAATATGGGAGGTAATGATATGAAAATATCACTAGAGCCAATTTATAGATGAAGAAACTGGAGATCAGGAAGGATAAGTTACTTCCTCACGGTCATACCAGCGGTAATTTTGACAGCCAAGATTCACACCCAGGTCTCCAGGTCTTCCCATCTCTCACTCCTACCAGTTTATCCAATATATCTAATTTATCCTATATATTCACCATGCCTCACCTTCCACCATCTTCTTTTATTTCCCATGATGAGATGGGAGAGATTTTTTTTTTCCTAATGAATTTCTTCAGTCCTGTGGAAAGAAGTTTTACAAAGAAGTTTATCAGAAGATACTCATCCACTTTAACCAGCTTAAAAATAAATTCATTACCCCAAAGAGAAGCATTGAGTTTTATTAGACTTGGTCTTTTTTTTTTTAAAGTGGAGGAGAGGGGCAAATGGAGGGAAAGAGGAAGGAAGGAAAGAAAATCATTCAGCAAACCCTTAAAACACTGCATGGATGTTGGCTAGTATAATTATAACGGAGACAGGCCTAAACCTATTCCTTATAAACATTGATAGAGTGCCAGGCTGATGCAACTGGCCTACTGGCTTCCAAGCATGTGCAAGGATTGTTCTAGTCTGTTACTCATGTAGTGAAGAAATAGATTTTTGATTGGCTACTGACCCAGAACTAGGTGTGCATTCCAAAGACACTAGACAGCCAAAGTAAGAGCTAGTGCTCTCTCTGTCTCTGTTTCTCTCTTGTCTCTCCCTCTTTCTCTCTCTCAATCTGTCTCTCTGTCTCTCTCCCTCTCCATCTTACTCTCCCTCCCTCCCTCCCTCCCTTACTTCCTCCCTCCTTCTTCCTCTTGCTCTCTTCCCTCCTCTCTCTTTCCCTTCCTTCCTCCCAGCTTTTCAATTAGCCTCTGGGTGGGGAGAGAGACTCTTCCCACCAGTCCCCACATGTGGCCCATGAATACATAACGCCTTTGTGCTTTCTTTCTTTGCATTTTTTTCTTTCCGGATTTTAGGTGACAGAATCTTGAAGTCGGCTCCGATCTTGTGAATGCTGAAAGGTCAGAGGAACAGGAGCTTCTGTGACTTAAGTCCACACCAGGTTTTTCAGTCCATCAGCACAGTCTCAAGGATCTGGACCCAGCCCAACAGAGGATTGACCCCAAATGCTGGGTCCTACAGTCGGAAGCACTTTATATATTTACTATGCCATCAAATTCAAGAGTGAACTTGGGGAGGTCAGTGAATAATTTATAGCAAACATTGTGTTTAAGCTCATAGGGAAGAGTGTGCCCTCTGGTTCTAAGGAATGTCTTGTACTTCTGTTCTTGCTCCCTTTGTAAACGTTAATAGGTGTTCACTGATTAAAAGAAACTGGGGCACTGATCTCTGGAATGGGGCTTCAAGCCATTAGCATTAGAAGGGCTCTACCATCCTTCAGGGGTACCCCTAAAACTCTGAAGGTGAGGAGAGATGTGCCTAGTTGCCCTCTGGGGACCAAACTCCTCAGTTTGAGTGGAGTTAGGATAAGGACCCTCAGAGTATACATAAGCTCTATAAGTGATTTCTGTAGTAGAACAACAGAACAGTCCAAGTTAGGGGAGTCCTTGGTCACAGTTTTCCTGCTTATAACCAATACAGAAAATATAGTTTGGGACACATTTCTTCCCTGAGGAGGGGAGTGATTTTGAAGGAACATTAGGATTTAGAACTGGAAGGGACCTAGTCCAACCTCCTTGTTTTACAGATGATGAAACTGAGGCTCTGAGCATTGAAGTAAAGGGACTCATTCAAGGTCACTCAGGTAATAAGTAGCAGAGCTGGGATTCCAACATGAGTCTTCTGGCTCTCCATTCACTGTTCTTACCACCATTTACCACATTAGAATAACTATAAACTTTCCTAATTCAAGATCTCATTCTCCTCAGCTCTCTCTGCTCTCTCCCCACAGTGTTAACCTCCATCGAACCAAGGCCTCCTTCAGTAAAAATTAACAGCAGGGGTGGATGGATTTATAGACAACAAAGTCCCTGTCTGCCTTCAAATGGCCCAAGTGAGAAAAATAGACAGTCAGTGTTTAGCTCACCTTGTTGAAATAATGCCATCCATTTTGCTTGTTTGGCTAGGGAAAGAATTCCACCCTCAGCACATTTCACCTCTCTGTTTGTTGGTTTGTTCTCCCCCTGAGTCAGCGATGCTGAGGCTGGTGATCCTGAGGCAGAAGGAGGGTTATCCTGGGGTACTGTCCCCAGCCTCCTTTATGTCCTTGAGTGCTGAGCAAGGCCGGCCAAAGTCCACACCTTTCCCACTTGCTTCTCCTTGACCTCCTCTTTAAATGCCAACTGGATGTCAAACACCTCTGGAAATTCCAAAGCTGCTGAACTCCCAGATGAGGAAAGCCCCTCTCCCAGTGCAGGTCAGCATAGTTTAAGAGTTGCCTACAGCACTGAGAGGTTAATCCTCTTGCCCAAGGGTCACCCACCTTTTATATCAGAAATGGGAGCAGAGGAGAGGTTATAAAAAATATTTAAATACCAGGGGAGTTTGTTTAATCAGGAGCAGCAGCAGGATCAGACCTGCACTATAGTAAAGGAACATCACTTTGATTGCCAATTTATTGGTAATAAGTTGATTATTACCAATTTATCCGTGTGTGTGGCAGCTATGTGGAGGATCAAACGGAGTGGGGAGAGGCTTGAGGGAAGGAGACAAAATAGATGTCTACTGCCAGAGATTTTGAAGTTTCCATATAATTTGATGGCCATGCAAAAAGAGGGATGTTGTAGAGGTAGAAAGATGAGATTTGGCAATAGATTGGAGATGTGGGGTGAATAAGAATTAGTTTAGGATGACACCAAGATGGTAAGCCTTCATTCAGCCACCAAAATGATCTTCCTAAAAGCGCATGTTTGATCATGTCCCTCGATAAATCATGACAAAATATGAAATACTCAATACACCTAGATAAAATGCAAAATCCTCTGTTTGATATTCAAAGTTCTTCATAACCTAGCCTTCCCCTCAACCTTTTGGGTCTTTTTGTTGTTGAGGCAATTGGGATTAAGTGACTTGCCCAGGGTCACACAATTAGTAAATATCTGAGGCTGGATTTGAACTCAGGTTCTCCTGCCTCCAGAGCTGGTGCTCCATCCACTGTGTCACCTAGCTTCCCTTTCCAGTCTTCTTACATCTTACTCCTGGCCACATATTTTTGATCCAATGACACTGGCCTCCTTGTCCCTCAAACAAGACACTCCATCTCTAGGCTCCAGGCATTTTCACTGGCTATTTCTCATGCATAGAATGTTCTCCCTCCTCATCTCTACCTCTTGGCTTCCTTTAAGTCCCAGCTAAAATCCCACCTTCTACAGGAAGCCTTTCCCAGGCTTTCTTAATTCTAATGCATTCCCGCTGCTGATTATTACCAATTTATCCCTGTGTGGCTTGTTTATACATAGTTTGCATGTTTTCTCCTCCATTAGACTGTAAGCTCCTTGAGGGCAAACACTGTCTTCTTCCTTTCTTGGCATCTTCAACACTTAGCACTGTGCCTGGCACATAGAAGGTGCTTAATAAATGCTTATTGGCCAACTGAAACTGGGTGACTGGGAGAATGGTAATGTCTTCCACAGCAATAGGGAAGTTCAGAAGAAGGTGGGTTTAGGAGAATGATGAGTTGTGGTTTAAATATGCTGAGTTTGAGAGCTCTACAAGATATCCGGAGCATTGGGTCTTGTGTAAAAGGACCTGGGTTTGAATTCTGGCTCACTATCTATGAGACTTGGGAAAATCATTTAATTTCAGAAGACTGATGGGGAAGCATACCTCTCTCACTTCTTGGCAAAGAAGTGGTGGTTCAGAATGAGTAATACCTTTTAAAACAAAGCTACTGTGTTGATATGTTTTTCAAGGCAGCTAGGTATCACCTAGCCAGACCTGGGAATCAGAAAGACCTGCATTCAAAACCTGCCTCAGACACTTAGTTGTTTGACCCTTGGGCAAGTCACTTAACCTCTATTTGCCTCAGTTTCCTCAACTGCTAAATAGAGATAATAAATGGACTTACCTGCCAGGGTTGCTGTGAAGATAAAATGAGATAATATTTGTAAAGCAATTTGTAAACCTTAAAGTGCGATATAAAATGCTATCATTATTAGTTATAAAATGTACTTACTTGTTGCAAGGGAGTGTTCTATTAGAGGTGGGGGATGGTCATGGGGAATAACGGTGATGTGTTGTTGTTTTTAAACATCAATGAAATACTTCTTTCAAAGAAAATCCCAATTTCTCTGAGCCTCAGTTTCCTCATTTGTAAAACAACAGGGTTGGACAAGAGTCTCTTCCAGCTCTAAATCCCATGAAAGAGGCTGCTCTACATGAGGCTGTTAGATTGTAGGCTATGCCTGAATTAAGCCAGTGAATTCAGTCTGAAAAAAAAATCAATCGACTTTTGTTTTCACCACCGAATTGTCCAGCTGTTAGGAGAAAATGAAAGAGAGAGATTGATGCTTGAGAGAGAAGGAAGGGGAGGGAGGGAGGGGGTGGGTGTGCACCTTTTGCTAAGAAACTAAGATGGGAGCTGTAGGGAGTTATTTACTGATATTAAATCGTGTCTCTGTCGCTTTTCTCTCTCTTTTTTTTTAATCATAAAGGCTAAAGGGCTTGACAGGAAACTCAAAGTGCTTGAGGGAAATGAACTAAAAACTCCTGCCTGCCTCTGACCCTGGGCTATCACAAGGCTGCAAAGTTATCCTAAGATTCACAGAGTGTGCTCTTTATATGTATGAAGCTTCAGAGAATATTTCCAAGGGAGTCACGAGTTACATAGTAACTAAGAACACTGGGGTGGATCATAGATTTTTAGTACTGAAAGGAATATTAGAAATGCTCTCCTCTTTCTCTCTCTCTCTCTCTCTCTCTCTCTCTCTCTCTCTCTCTCTCTCTCTCTCTCTCTCTCTCTCTTCGTCAGGGGGCTATTCAATTAAATGCATGTGGCTCCTTTAGTCAAACAAGAAAAAAATGGGTCTGCCCACACATCTTGACTCATTCATTAACATACAAATGATGGCACTAGGAGCAGTGCTTCTGAGCTCAGAGCTAGCTAGCATTCTCTCATACTTGTTACAGTTTATAACATTCAATCCTGTTTGCCTCAGTTTCCTCATCTGTAAAATGAACTGGGAAAGGAAATGACAAACAACTCCGGTATCTTTGCCAAGAAAACCCGAAGTGGGGTCATGGAGTCAGACACAACTGAAATGACTCAACGACAAAAACAACATTAATCGAAAAGTTAACAGTACAATCACTATCGCTCCAAGCCCCCAGTTAGGAAAATTCCTACCATTCAGGCACAGGTTTGGCTTTCTGCCCTAATTTACATTTATTTCAACCTCTAGCTAACATGATTGAGGCAAAAATTCAGGTTACTGGAAACACTGGAGTACAGAAGCAGCAGTGTCTGTTAAATAGACAGCCACTGGGAGGGGAAGTTGGGGAAAGAACAGACCTCTTACTTGAACTCCCCACAGTTCTTGAAGATGTCTTCTGTTCCAAGATGCCTGAAGGCATGATATCTCTTCCCTAGGTCTCAGCTCTCTGCCGCAGCTCAGGGATACTTTCTCTTTGTCTTTTCACCTATTGCTCCTAACAAGGAAACGATAGTCATTCTCTCATACTTGTGAGCATATTCTGATGTTTTGGTTGCTGAGTCATTTCAGTCCTGTCTGACTCTTCAAACCCCATTTGGGGTTTTCTTTGCAAAGATGTCAGAGTGGTTTGCCGTTTCCTTCTCCAGCCCACTTCCAGTTGAGGGAAACTGAGGCAAATAGGGTTAAGCAAATTACCCAGGATCACACAGCTAGTAAGTTATCTGAAGTCAAATCTGAACTCCTGAAGATGAGTCTTCCTGATTCCAAGCCCAGTGCTCTTTTCAGTGCCACATAGCTGCCCTCTGATGTTTTTAGGGCGTTTATATTAATCAAAAAATTAACAATATAATCACAATGGCTCCAGACTCCTAGTTAGAAAAATGCCAACCACTTAGGAACAGGTTTGACTTTCTGCCATTGAACCATTGGTGCTACACTAGCCTTTTGTTTTCGGGGGGGGGGTTTTTCTGGTTGAATTCTTGATATTGCTCCTTCTTCTTCATTGCCAGACTCTGAAAGCCTGTCTCCAGGTGTGAACTTTGTTGTTCAGTCATGTCTGACTCTTCATGACCCTGTACGGGGTTTTCTTGGCAAAAATAATGGAGCGGTTTGCCATGTCCTTCACCAGTGGATTAAGGCACACAAAGGTTAAATGACCTGCCTAGGATCCCACTAGTGAGTATCTAAGGCTGGATTTGAACTGAGGTCTTCCTAACTCTAGACCCAGAGCTCTATCCACTGTATCACCTAGCTGTCTGCTCCAGCTAACTTAGAAAGTGACAACTAGCTCTGTATTCTGCCCTGGTTGGACTGCATTTAGAGTGTATGGATAATATTGAATTCTGGATGACTTGGTTTAGGAACTCTTAAGTTAGATAGCAAGGAGAGAAAAGAAACCAGTATTAAAAAGGGCCTTCAAGATTTATGATGAAAAATGCTATCCATCCCCAGAGAAGGAACTGATGAAGTCTGAATACAGATTGAAGAATACTTTTTCACTTTATTTTTCTTGGGTTTTTATTTTGGTCTATGTTTTCTTTTATGACAATGACTAATATGGAAATATGTTTTGCATGACAACACTTGTATAACCTATATAAAATTGCTTGCCTTCTCAATGAGGGAAGGGGGAAGGAAGGAGAGAATTTGAAATTCAATTTTGAAAACAAATGTTGAAAACTGTTTTTACATGTAATTGGGGGAAAATAGAACACTAAATTTTTAAAAAAGAAAAGACAAGGGCCTTCAGGCTATATCAGACAAGGATTGGTTAAAGGAACTAGAGATGTTTAGCCTGGGTGAAGAGAAGACATTCAGGGGCACATGATAACTATCTGCAAGTATTTGAAGTGTTGTTATGTATCAGAGGGATTAGACTTTGCTCGGTTTGGGCCCAGAGAGCAGAACTGGGAGGAATAGGGAGAAAAGGCAAAGATGACACGAAAAACTTTCCACCCACCAAAGCTGTCCAAAGCAGATCGGATGGCTGCCATTGGAGCAAGCGGATTCCATCTTATTGGACATCGAGCAAAGGTTTTTTAACCTGTTGAATAATTTATAATGGGAATTCTTTCTGGGGACAGGTTGGTCTAGATGGCTAAGTTCATTCTAATGGTAAAATTCTGTGATCTAATAAACTTGTCATCTGGTAAAGGTCCACAGATTTTTCAGGGCCCTCTCAAGGTTTCTAGGCTTCATGTATGCATTCTATAACAACAGCCTTCTGGAGACAATGGTTAGGATTTGTTTTTTTTTTCCATTTCATTGTATTCAGCGTCAAAAATAAAATAAAGTCATTTAAACGTATAAATCGGTACACATTAAGTTGATGTAAAATCATTTTGGAATCAACTGAGAAACTGAAAAACAAAAGTGTGTACACACACGCACACAAACACACACATCCATTCTCCTTTGGCTATGTCTCCTTCCCAGGTCATGTTGTTGCCATGCTTCTTATGTGTGTAGATGTATGTGTATGTATGTGTGTATATGTGTGCACATGTATATTGTACATATTCATATAAATACACATGCATGTTATAATATAATGTATATATACATGTGTTTATATGTGTATGTGTCCTTGGAATTTGACCTCCAAAGACTGCACTCTGGATGAACTGATCTACTTTTCATCCTAGACTGTGCTGTCCTATTCGGATTAGTTGATTAATGATTGCCCCTGTAGCCCATGTATGCATGTGTATACGTAGGTGTGCGTATGCATGTGCAATACATATGTGTACATGCATGTATGCATGGGCTACAGGAGTATAAACCATGCTTCTCAGTCATCTTCTTGCCATACTGCTACTTTCTAAGGGGAACCTCCCAAAACTACGCCCTGGGGGAAACTAAGTCATTGCTGTCCCTCCTTTCCATTTTTGTCTTTGAGAACAGTAACCAAATCAGCACTCTCACTACTTCTGGAAAGTGGAAGTCAATTGATTGGCCTGTGGCTCTACCCACCAACCCAGGGACTTCCTATACCAAAACATCCCTCCCTGGTCACCACTCCCCCGTATGTGTGGACTTCACTTATTAGAATGCTCCACCTACTAGTTAGCTCCTTGAGATAGGGACTATGCCTCTTTTATATTCATAACCCCAGCATTTACTAGTGTGCCTGAAACATTACAGGAAGCACTTAATAAATAAATGCTTTTTATTTCACTCGTTTATTAATTCATTATTTTATGGTGCTTCAAAAATTTTATTCTAAAAATATTACCCACCAATCTGGAAAGCAACATGGAAAGAGCAGTAGATTTGGAATCTGAAAAATCTTGCGTAGCCCCAGCCCACCCAATGCCTGAATGGGATCCTTTCTACAAGGTCCCTGGCCAGATGTCAGCCAGCTTTTTTGCTTGAAGACTTCAAGTGAGAGAGAACCCACTTCCTTCTGAGGCAGCCCACGAGAATATCATGTTCTGTTTGGGATGCCTTAGTTTAAACACATTGACAAGGGCTTTTGAACAGCTCTAATTATTAGGAACTTTTTTCTTTCATCAAGCCAAAATCCAAAATTTTGCAATGTTCTGTGTTCCTTCTAGTTTTGCCCTCTAGGGCCAAGCAGAGCGAATCTACTCTCTTAGACCTGATACCTTTTCTAATATTTGTTGACAGCTACCCTTTCATTCCAAATTTTCTCTTCTCCAGTCTGAGAATTTCCAGTTCCTTCAACTGGGGGCATGATTGCAAGGCGTCTCACATAACTTACCAGGTTGGTTTTGTCCTTCCTAAGACGTGGCACCCCAAACTAGACACATTATTACTCCAGAGATGGTCTGACCAGGGATAGTCCATGCCCCTCAATGCAGTTTAAGATGACATTAGTCTATTATTGACCCTAGACATGTCATTGAAATTTTAATCTCCTTTATCTGTAAAATGACAGAATTAGATAAGATAAAAGCAAAGACCCTTCCAAATTATCTATCTACTTATCGATCTATCTACCTACAGATAGCTGTAGATGTCTATATAGATATAGATAGATAGAGATGTCTACACACACACACATACACACACACACACACACACACACACACACACATATTCCTCAAGAGCTTGCCGAACCCCTCCTGTTAAAGACAAAATTGAGATCCAGACAGTTTTACTCAAAGTCAGTCAGTTAGTGGTAAAACTAAGAACAGAACCCAAGGCTCCTGACCTTCCCACTAACACCAGTCAAATCTTCCTAGTTGAGCTGAACCAACCCCTTAACGGAGTTGAAGCCCTTTATAATCCCTTTTCAGCTGTGTCAACCCCATGTGAGCAATGAACTGTGAGCAGTTCAGCCAGGCATCCAGAACCTTTGTCTCCACCATGCCAAACATCCAGATATTTGGAAACTTGGGACGGAATGACCTCTAAGGTCCCTTCCAGCTCAAAATCTATGAGCTCTAAATCATAGATTGCTCACTGATTATTGTGCAGATGTAATCTTACTCCCCTAATATGTTCCTAAAATCCTCTGATGGATTTATGGAAAGCCCCTAGCATCTGGAGGAAAGCTGTCTCTGAAGAGGCAAGCCTTTGACAATCACCTTTGACCTTTCAGCTGTTCTGCCCAACAAAGAGGAAAGAACAGAGAAAAGATCAGGAGTATGAAGTCCTTATCTATGTTCCACAGTCATCTGCAGTCATTTAGATTAAGAGGAAGTTGCCATAATGGCTACAGAGCCAGCATGGACAGCAAGAAAACCTGGGTTCAAGTCCCACCTGACACATATGTCTATTACTGGTTAAGCCACTAACTTCTCAGTGTTTTAAGCAGTCTATAAATTGCAGAGAAGATAGTGACCTCCACAGTAGAAGTTTTCTCACCTGGGAGTTCCTGTGCCTGAGAAATCACAGATGGAGCCCTATCCTAATAACACTTACCTAGCACTTTCGTCAGCTTTACATACATCAGTCCTCACAACGGTCCTGCTATTCCATCAATCCATCAATCAAGATGCATTTATTGAGCACCAGTAAATGCAAAGCAGTTGAACAAAAATGAGCCAGTGCCAGGCTTCCAGTTTCTATGCAGTCAGGGGAAAGAGTAGAAACACATCAAAGCAAGTGTAAAATAGATATTATTGTTATAATACTCATTTTTTAGATCGGGAAACTGAGATTCAGAGGTTTGGGTGGCTTGCTCAGGGTTATACAGCTAGAATCAGGTAAGATTCAAAATCAGGTCATAGGCTCTTAGACTTGTAACTGGAAGGGACTTAAAGGTCACGGAGACAAGCCCCTTGTTTTACAGATGGGCTCACTGAGGTCCAGAATGACTTGACCAAGGTCACACAGGAAGTAGCAGACCCAGGATTTGAACCGCAGGACTCTGACTCTGAGTCTTGAAGCCTTTCTGCTGTGCCAGGTTCTCCTGACTCTAATTCCAGTGATTTTTCTGCTATCCATTGATGCCAAAAGTTCTGGGTGTACACACAACTAAAAAAATGCTCATTCTTACAAAAGCCTTTGGGGATTGTGGGGCAACCTCAGACAGAGCCTGAATTTTAATTCCATCCCTAGGTCAGCCACAGAGCTATCGATTTTTCTACCACAGCAACTAACAATAATGGTAATAAAGTAAGTGGCATTTATAGTGCACTTTAAGGTTTGGGGTTTACATATTCTTTCACTCTGTGTCTTTCTCCATCTCTCTCTCTCTCTCTCTCTCTCTCTCTCTCTCTCTCTCTCTCTCTGCCTTTAAGACTGGATCTCCCTAGTTCAACCAGACTGGAAGTGCAGCAACCACTCACCCCATCAACTCAGTCCCAAGACAGATCAACACAGGTATTTTGACCTGCTCTGTTTCCAGAAAATCAGCTTAACCCACTGCAGCTCAGAACTCCTGAGTTCCGGTAAGCCACCAGTCTCAGCCTCCCTGATAGCCGGGATGACCGGCCTGCCCCCACTATGCCCAGCCATACATTCTCATTTGATGGTCAAGAAAACTCTTTGGGAGGCAGCTAGATGGCACAGTGGATAGAGCACCGGCCCTGGATTCAGGAAGACCTGAATTCAAATCTGGCCTCAGACACTTGACACTTACTAGCTGTGTGACCCTGGATAAGTCACTTCACCCCACTGCCTTGCAAGAAAAAGAAAACTCTGGGACTCTTCTAGGGCAGCAAAAGCCAAGGATCATGTTCTTTTGGGGGAAATGCTTGGGAACACCAACAGCATAGTCATTTTAGCTCTGTCCAATTCTTTCTGTGGACATCCCCAAAGCCAGAGAGATACATTACCTGCAAACGCTCCTCCAAATATCACTGCGAAGTAAGAGGATTTTACAGACCAACAGCCTCAACCAAGATAAGTCACAAACTTAGTTCTTAGTTACTGAGTCCACTTATCCCAAGTTTAAAACACCAAACCACCTATTCTAGTATTTTCCCTACCATACACATTCTGCTGGAGTTTCAGCAACTCTAGCAGAGCATGTATGGTGGGAAAAATACTAGAACTGGAGTGAGAGGACCTGGGTTCAAATCCAGCCTTTGTCATTTGCTACATGACCTTGGGCAAGTCATTTTATCTCTTTGTTTCTTAAAGCTTGGAAGCCCTAGTTTCTTCATCTATAAAATGGGGAGAATAATACTTGCCGTTCCACCTGCCAGGGAGTTTATGAAGAAAGGACTTGGAAACCTTAAAGAGCTATGGAGGTAAGGTTGTTTCAGAAGTGTTTAACCTTTTTATTGAAACCTGATGAAGAAAAATGAGGCCCGAAAACTCACCCTGAAAGGCAGCAGGAGTGGCAATCTACAGGACCTTGGCTCAGGCCCCATAGTTATTACTCATGCTGGATGAGGAAAACATGGAGGCGTGATGTGCAGGAAGAGAAATCAGGAGATCTGGGTTCTAGTCTAGGGACCTTTGGCAGGCAGGTCACTTGCCTCTTTGGACCTGTTTCTTCATTTGTAAAATGACTAGATGATCTCAGCTGTAGAATGACTAGGTGTTTCTTCCCAACTCAAACCTTCTCTAAGACTCAGGAAAAACTCTGAAAATGTAAGGACACTTCCAAAATACAATGATGACAAAAGTCTCCTTTTGGTCTCTTCTTTTGCCCACTTCAAAACTTGAAGCTTTTTTTCCCACTTGAGCTGCTGACATTCTCATAGAGAAAGTTTTTGTGATTAGACCTGTTTCCTGATCTGTAAAATGAGATAAATGGACTAAATCTTCATAGTCCCTGCTCATTCTGGGTTTTTATGACAAACTAAAATGTTAGCAAGTGAATAACGTGCTCCTTAAAAAAGAGAGGACAATGTAAGTATCATCCAAAGAAACTAATCTCTAAAGGTGCAATTGCAGCATTTTGGATAGATTGGGGTGAAAGCCTTTCCTGTTCCCCTTAAGATTATGTCACATAGGAAATTGTCTATTCCGCCCACTTGGCCATAAACATTAATTAAAGTCAGAGCCAGCTTCCTTTACTCTCACTCAGAGCTTCCCCAGCTAATCCCTTTGGAGTTGTATTTGCCATCTCTGGTAAGAAAGCTTGTGCCAAATCAATCAGTTCATTCCAGAGTTAGAGCTAGCAGAGAAAAAAAAAGTCCATTTTTTTCTATTTTCAAAACAACTGCGCTTTCTCCCCCTTTTCTTTCTGGTATGTTAAATGATTCAGAAACAGCTGAACTCTGAAAAACTGAAATTTGCACATGTCTAACCCTCCCTAAGAAAGAATCTCTCGGGCCCTAAAGAGAACATTTTAAAATAAAGACGTTCCAAGGGATTGAAAAATTGCTTATGAGCACAGCACACTGTCTAAGGGAGAGGTTAGGATGACAGAGCAGACAGAAGAAATGCTGGGAGGACAGTTTGCTCAAACAGCAACGGAGATTCAAAGCTAATGTCTGGAGTTGCTGAATTCTTCCAGGGGAGACACTAAATTCTACAGATACTAAAATTCAAAGTCATCAGACTCAAGAATTGTTGGATCAATAGACTACATCTAAACTAGGCCAATTAAATTATCTATTGAATAAATGCACTTCTTGGTCCCAGAACTCATTTTTTTGGCCCCATAATTTACAAAACCAAGGCAGTAGAGAAAATGGCCAGTGTGAGATTCATCATAGGATTTAGATCTGACAGGAATCTTAAGAGGTCACCTAGTACAACCTCTTAACTTTAAAGACAGGGAATCTGAAGCCCAAAGAAGACTTGTCTGCTGACATCATACCTAGGAATAATAATTGTTGTTCAGTCATTTCAGTAGCTTCTGACTCTTCCTGACCCCATTTGGGGTTTTCTTGATAGAGATACTGGAGAGGTTTGCCATTTTCTTCTCCAGCTCATTTTACAGATGGGGAAAATGAGGCCAACAGGGTTAAGTGACTTGCCCAGGGTCATACAGCTAGTAAGCGTCTGAGGCTGGATTTGAATTCAGGTCTTCCTGACTGCACCACCTACCTGCCCAGTAATAATAACAGCTAGCAATTCCTTAGAGCTTTAAGATTTGCAAAGCGCTTTACAGATATTACATCTCATTGTATCCTCACAACAAACCCCGTGAGACGGGTGCTGTTATTATCTTCATTCTACAGAGGAAGAACTTAAGGCAGACAGAGGTTAAGTGACTAGTCCAAAGTCCCACAGCTAGCAAATGTCTGAGGACATATTCAAACTTGGGTCTTCATGACTGCAGGAGGTCCACGCTGTGTCCACTGCGCCACCTAGAGGCAGCTGGGATTCTGACCCCCGTCCTCTACAAATTGAGTTCTTTCCTAGTCTACACCACAGTGGAGCCTGAAATGTTACTTTCAAAATAAGCCTCCAAATAGTGTTTTCTCTCTCTATGTCTTTCTTTGGGAAAAAGGCAGTGACTAGGCAATAACTCCTTAGTAAATCTCATTACTGTTCCCACATTAATGCTGGCAAACCAGACCTACTTCAAGAGACCCTCAGTTTAAGAAACTGGGTTAAGAAAACCTCCTGGCCCCAAAAGAATCTAGTTGGGAAACTGAATTACAGAGTTTGGCCATATGATTCTAAGGAACAAGATAACTACCCACTTCTCTGTGTACTTGTAGACATAACCAAGCTTACTACAGAAGTAGGGGCTATAAGCATTCAGAATTGCTCAGGATTTCTTTCCTTTTTTTTTTTAAACATTTTTATCTAAAGTTTTGAGTTCCAAATTCTATCTTTCCCTCCCCTCCCCCTCCCTGAGATGGTAAGCAATCAGCTACAGGTTATACATATGCAATTATGTAAAATATTTCCATATTAGTCATTTTGTACAAGAAGACTCGAATAAAAGGGGAAAAGTGAAAGACAGTGAAAAATAGCATGCTTCAGTCCGTATTCAATCAATATCAGTTCTTTTTCTAGAGGTGGATAGTATGCTTCATCATTAGTCCTTTGGGACTGTCCTGGATCATTGTACCACTGAGAATAGCTAAGTCATTCACGGTTCTTCATCGAACAATATTGCTGTTACTGTGTATTACATTCTCCTGGTTCTGTTCACTTCACTATTCATCAGGGGCAGGTAGGTGGTACTGTGGATACAGCCCCGGGCCTGGAGTCAGAGGACTGTGAGTTCCAATCCAGCCTCTGACCAGATACTTGACACTTACTAGCTGTGTAACCCTGGGCAAGTTACTTAACCCCAATTGCCTCACCAAAAAAAAAATAAATAAATAAAATCATACACTTCGCTATTCATCAGTTCATGTAAGTCTTTCCAGGTTTTTCTGAAATCATCCTGCTTGCCATTTCTTATAGCACAATAACATTCCAGTCCAATCATGTACCACAGCTTGCTTAGCCATTCCCCAGTTGATGGGCATCCTTTTGATTTCTAATTCTTAGCCACCACAACAAAAAAAAAAAAAAAAAAAAAGATGCTATAAATATTTTTATACAGATA
>NW_020949724.1:0-29791 GCF_900497805.2 Vombatus ursinus | reverse complement strand
AGTGATCAGGGTTGAGCTGTAGTCAGGGCTGGGGGTGTCATCAGGGCTAAGGGGGTAGTCAGGACTGGGGGGAGTGGTCAGGGTTGTGGCTGTGGTCAGGGCTGGGGGTGTTTCAGGAATAGGGAGAGAGGCCAGAGTTAAAGGTGTGATCAGTTTTCTTGGGCTATCAGCTTTGAAGGGACAGCTAGTCAAGGAGCCAAGAACTCCTGAGTTCAAATCCAGCCTCAAACATACTTACTAGCCGTGTGACCCTGACCAAGTAGCTTAACCCTATTGATGTCAGCTTCTTCATCTGTAAAATGAGCTGGAGAAGGAAATGGCAAGCCACTATAGTATCCTTGCCAAGAAAACCCCAAATGGAGTCACAAAGAGTTGGACACAACTGAACAACAAAACTACAACAGCATTTAGGAGGGGTCAGATGTCGAGCAAGGTAAGTGAAAAAGGTACGGTCAGGCATGATGACATGAGAGAGTCCTTGGCAAAGTGTAAAGCACCTTGGTTGCTCTGGTTTTTAATAGGGAGACAATATGCAATACTGCTGACACATGCAGAACAGACAATCTTAAAGGTTGGCAAAGCGCTTCACCTGTGTCATCACGTTGGAGCCTCAGGACAACCGTGAGCGCTACATTTATTATTATTCCCATTTTACAGATGAGAAAACTGAGGATCAGAGAGTCCAAGTGACTGACCTAGGGTCACATAGCAAGTATCTATCAGAAGTGGATTTTGAATCCAGGCCTTCCTGACTCTTAAGTCTCACTTGGAGTCAGAAGCCTTGGGTTCTAGTCCTGTCTCTCATGTTTACTATAGGAAGTTAGTTCCCTTTAACTCCTCAGAGCCTCAGTTTCCTCATCTATAAAATGGGGATAGTTGATTATATTTGCACAGCTTCCTTACAGGGTGGTTTGTGAGTTTAGGTGCAAAAGCGTAGCACATTTTGGCCAAACGAAACCAACCAAGTTTCATTAAGCAGTCTGGGGAACTGGGACGTGCTTTCTGGATGCAAACCCACACACTGGAATTTCAACATTTCAGGTCATGGTTCTTTGCCAAGTGCTGTTGTCTAAGGTGACATGACAGGGCTTATTAAATACCGAGCTAGCCCCGGAAAGAGAGTTTGCCGAATCAGCATATTCTGTTCCCTCAACTATGGAAGGAACGGACTTTTTTCTTAGACGTGCTGCTTGGCTGCGGTCTGAAGTCAATGTTTCTATTCTGGAAGCGCTAGCCAAAGACTAGGGGAAGAAAGGAGGGCGGCCAGAAATACATCCAAGTGGGGAGGGGTTACCCAATCTCTTAACAAGAACAGATATTTGCTTGAATTTTGACAAATAAGCATTTATTAAAGGTCTACTGTATTAAAGATCTACTGTGCTAGGTACTGCTGAGAGACACAAAGTCAATCAGTCAATAAACATTAAGCACTTACTATGTGCCAGACACTATGCTAAAAACTAGGGAGAAGGGGGCAGCTAGGTAGCACAGTGGATAGAGCACCAGCCCTGGAGTCAGGAGGACCTGAGTTCAAATCTGGCCTCAGCCACTTTCTAGCTGTGTGACCCTGGGCAAGTCACTTAACCCCATTGCCTGAGAAATAAAAATAAAAACCAGGGATACAAGAAAAGGTTAAAAAAAAAAAAAAAAGATAGTCCCTGCCTTTAAGGAGCTCAGAGTGTAATGGAGGAAGCAACATGAGACAACTATATTAGAACATGATATTTACTTGATAAATTGGAAATAATCAATAGAGAAGGCCCTGGAATTAAGGGTAATGGGGAAAGGTTTCCTATAGAAGATGAGATTTTACCTGGGACTTGAAGGAAGTCAGGGAAACCCAAAGATGAGAAGGGAAAGTATTTCAGTAGGTCCTTGCTATCTTGGAGGGAATAAGATTCCAGCAGAGATATAACCATGCGCTATTGTCATTCAGTCATTTTCAGTCATGTCAGACTCTTCATGACCCCATTTGGGGTTTTCTTGGCAAAGATACAAGTAGTTTGTCATTTCCTTTTCCAGCTCATTGACAGATGAGGAAACTGAGGTGAACAGAGTTAAGTGACTTACCCAGAGTCACACAGCTAATAAGTGTTTGGGGCCAGATTTGAACTCAGGGAGATGAGTTTTCCTGTCTCCAGGTCCGGTGCTCTGTGCACGATGGTGCCACCTAGCTGCCCTACTTATGGGGCATAGGATAGAGCAGAGTAACATGAGGTAAGGCTGGCACAATAGGATGGCACCAGGTTAAAAGTCAGAAAACCTTCATCTCTGCCACTAACTCAGTGTGAATCATAGATCTTAAGCTAGAAGACACCTCAGAGGTCCTGTAGCACAACTCCTTTATTTTACAGATAAGGAAACTGAGGCTCAGAGAGAATAACCATCTTGTCCAATGTCACAGGGAGCAAGAATGAACAATAGGATTTGAACCCAGGTCTTTGGACTCCAGAGCCTTGGCTCTTTTTGCCTATAAGCTACTTCCTTTACTTCAGCCCATAAAATTATGGGGTTTACCCGATGAAAGCTAGCATCCCTCCCTACTCCGACCTTCTAGGAATCTAACATCTGCACTTGTGTTCTTCTCAAAGTGGAAAAAAAAAAAATATCATAAGCCAACCAAGCAGTATCACTTTTACCTCCCAGTTCCAATTTCTTTTGAAAGCCTCAAATGAGAGGTCATAAATAAAAGTTTGCCTTGTCAGAGAGAAAAATGGAAGGGAAAAAATGAGCTGAATGTTAAATATATTGAATCAAAAATGTTGCCTTGTGCACCAGACAGAATTCCTCCAGAGAAAAGCAGCCTAGGGAAAAAAAATCCAAATATTGAGGTCGTCACATAATTTTAGTTCAATTCAACTGAACAAGTACTTATTGAACTCCTAGTATGTACAAGGCCCTGGCCTTAGAGAGGCACCCCACGAATGGCCCCCTGCCTTCCATGACAGATACTCTGCTACAGAACTAACGAGAGGCACCAGGAACATTGATGCCTTGATCATAGGGAACTGGCATGTTATTTCTACATATTATCATACATATTATAATACAAGTGTAATCAACCAACCATACCCCTCCTCTTCACTTTCCAAACCATGCCCCCCCTTTGCAAAGTTCCCACGCCTGTTTCTTTACTCAATGCCCTACCCCCTGCTTTTCTCTCTTCCTCTGTTCCCACCCTCTTCCTCACAACTGACCTTCAGGCTTTAGCAATTTCCTCTCCAGCTGGGTCAGGCCTAGATTATCCAGGCTTGAAAAACTATTATTTGGTCTCTGCCAGTGCAACCAGCCTTGACGGCAGTCAGGCTTCTCTGAAAGAGAGAGGGGGGCGGGAGAGAGAGAGGGAAAGGGAGGGGGAATTTAAACAAATGAAGTGGAGACATATTCCTCACTCTTGACAGAAACTGGCTCTGCTTAAAATCGTTGAGACATGGAGACACAGAATGTCAGAGCTGGAAGAAACCAGATCGAAGAATGTTTGAGCTTTTTGGAACCAAGAGGCTCCAGAGTATAGTGACTAACAACCCAAGCCTCGGGGTGAGGAAGGAACAGCAATCAAGTCCTTTTTCCAACAGGTCCTGGCTAGATGACCCTGGGCAAGTCACTTTTCCTTCAATGCCCAGTCACTCTCTGAGAATAATTTGCAGAGCAAGTGTTCATCTACATCAGCAAAGGGAAATTTTCTCATTGGAAGTTCCCTATGCCAGATCAAATAACAGATTTTATCCCCCTAAAAAATCATCCATCCAGCCTCCTTGTTTTACAAATGAGAAATAGAGGCCTCGCAAGGTCAAGTGCCTAGGCCAAGGTTACAGAATTCAGAGTGGAGCCTTCGATAAAATCTAGGTCATCTGACAATCAGTTCTGTACTTTGCCCACTAAGCCAACATTGCCTTTATGACAAAATGATGGCATTCAGAGAAATCTTTTCTATTCAAACAAAATGCATCATCATGGATTCCTAAATATGACATCTTATTAATTGCTCCACAGATAAAAATTCTGATAGTGGGAGTTAATGAGAACCTCCAGTGATGAGAAAAGAGTTGCAAAGAAGGAAAATGACTTGCTCAAGGTCACAAATCAAGCAAATACATCATCCCTGGGACAGTGCTGGTTCCATCTTTCTCTTCAAACTGACTCAAATTCCTAAAGTTGCCATTTTTTTCAATGGCATCCACCATCCACCCAGTCACCTAGGCTTCAAACCTCAGAATAACTCATGGTTTTTCCCTCTCCTTCATCTCACACACCCAGACAATTACTAAATCCATTCAAATAGACTGCCCTACTATCCTTCCAAGCTACCTTCAAATCCTTCTGTATTTCCTGCTGTCCCCACTAGAAATCAGCTCTGAATCTCCATTCTAATGACAAACTCCAGGTCTTTATTGAACTAAATATATTTAAATGAGCCCTAATATGACCTTGGCATAATGTAGTCAACTCTCCACAGCAGCAAGCAAACATGATTAACTATATACAGAGATTTGAAATTTAGAATAGAAATTATAAGTAAATAAACAGTACATAATAACAGTAAAACAATGCATAATAAAACATCTGCTGAATGACCCTGAATCCACCACTGTTCTAGATCCCATTAGTACCCAATAATGAGATAGCACCCAAGAGTTCTAGAAAATGAAAAGTCTGGGTCCTTCTTTGAACAGAAAAAGAGTATTAAATAATGCAGTATCCATAGGATACTTACCTCCTGATTCCAGTAAGATGAAATTAAATTAAGGCACAGGAACTCTGGATCTTGGCTCAGCTCCAGACACGTAGAATTTGGATTTCTATTGTGAACTGGAACTCATGAAGGTTGGTGCCTTTTCTCAATCCTAACTGTCCTGTCCCTGGCAGGACCTTCGATCAATCTGAGTCTCTCAGATAGCCCAACACAGAGTAGGGCAAATGGACTCAGCAGCCAGCCCTAGAAAAGAGTGGTCTAACCACAATTTCCCAACAGAATTCCTACAAACTTCGACACAGACCTCTCTGGGCAGGAAAGTCATATTGCTTCTATTGATTCCCAGGCCAAAGCCTCACCACTCCAAATACTTGAGGGGAAGGAAAGCTTAAGGGAAAGCTACAGAATAAGGACTATCACACTAGTATAGCACTCTGCACTCATTATAGAGAATAATTCATATTTATATGGTGCTTTAGGTTTTAAAAAGTGCTTTCTTCACAACAAACTTGTGAAGTCAGTAACTCAGATATTTATAGATGAGGAAACTGAACAGCGACAACTTAAGTGATATACCCATGGTCACACAGCTAATGGATATTGAAGCCAGGATTTAAATCCTCATCTCTCCATTATACCCCACTACCTGCCAATCCAATAAGCGATTATTTTTAAATGGCTACTGAACGAACGAATAGAGAGGAAGTATTAAGTACAAATTGACTGGCTGAATGGTTATTCCTAAGGAAGGAGCAGATCAAGAGGGGGTCCCCGATAAATCTGTTGGACTTACAGGGTGGTCAGTCTTGCTTTGGAATTTTGAGAATATCTCATTAATTGGGGGAGAGGTGAATTAGTTGGCTTAGACTGTGGCAGGTCAGAGTCACCCTTTGTGCTGGCGTATAAAAAAGAGGGTCAATTGTAAATTTAGTCCTTTCACTCCTTTTTTGAATGTTAGAACAGAGAACAGCAGAGCTAAGAGCAGATCTGAGCCCCAGAGGATTCCCATCCCTCGGACTGAGTAATGAACATTATGAGCAAAGGTACTTGAGATTTACATGGTTTCTCATCAATGTGGCCTATGAGAAGAGTTCCTGGAATTAGTTCCAGTATCCAGTCTTTGGGTGAGAAAGGAGGAAGTTTGGGGCAGGGAGAGGTTGCCCAGCCTTGGGCAACATCTCTGGCAACCCCAGCTTTCAGATTTCTGAGACCCAGTCATCTAGAGCGAGAAGAGGATGATACACGTGTCTCCATAGTTAGAGAGTCAACAAGGGACTAAAACCGTCATATGGGGGACCAAAAGACCTGGGCTTTGCACTCTGCTATTACCATGAATTATTTAACCCTATACTTCATTTTCCTTCCTGAAGAGTCCATAAGTCTAGACAACTGGATGAATCTCTGGGGTAAAAGTTGTAGTCCCCAGAATGTGAAGGAATTGCCACAGCAGCAACCTGTTTGTTGAAACCATGGGATGACATTATGAGTCTGGAAAAATGTATAGGTTTGCAAAAAAAAAAAAAAAAAGATCTGAAAGATAAAGAGGGGCAACTAGGTGGCACGGTGGATAGAGCCGGCCCTGGATTCAGGAGCCTGAGTTCAAATCCAGCCTCAGAGGCATAACACTTACTAGCCGTGTGACCCTGGGTAAATCACTTAATCCCATTGCCTAACCAAAACAAACAAACAAACAAACAAAAAAATCTGAGAGGAATGTATAGGTTTGAAGAGTGGGAAGATGTGGGCACCAGGTAAGGTGAGACTCTCCAGAAAGGGAACAGTATTGGATCACTGCTTTTGCGTTACTCGTACCAGCTGTGTGACCCTGGGTAAGTCACTTAGCTTTGGTTTGCTTCAGTTTCTTCCACTGTAACTTGAGGATAATTACAGCATTTATCTTACAGGGTTATTTTGGGTTTAATTGAGATAATATTTATAAAGAGCTTAGCACAGTGCCTGGCGCGCAGTAGGTGCTATATATTCATTGCGTCTCTCTCCTCCTACTGTAAGCTTTATGTATATTTTATGCATTTGGGGAGGCATGAAATAAAACGTGCCCAATAGGAAGTTACCGTGAGTACTTGTACATGAGCTAAGGCAGCTATGTAGTACAGTGAACTGAGAAGTCAGGAAGACTCATCTTCCTGAGCTCAAATCTCGCCTTAGACACTTACTGGCTGTGTGGCCCTGGGCAAGTTACTTAACCCTGTTAACCTCAGTTTCCTCATCGGTAAAGTGAGCCAGATAAGGAAATGGCAAACCACTCCAGTATCCTTGCCAAGAAAACCCCAAACGGGGTCACAAAGGGTCAAGACATGACTGAAACAACAACAATAACAACATGAGCCAGGGAACCTTTTAGTAGACCCTTAATTTAAATTAAAGTTAGTAGACACATTTGTAGACCCTTAAAAGGGAGTTATATTCAGAGATTTCCCAGAGGTAAGTGAGATAGGGCAAAAAGGAGCAAAAGACATAGGATTTGGGGGGCTGCCCTCGAGATTGAAACAGGTGTTCATAAACCCAGAACTTGGGGCACCAGGCCATGGGTTATACCATTTTATCTATGCCCTTGGGTTTGATTTCTTTTCCTTCCTTGCTAGTTCTCTATCCTCCCACTACCCCCCTCACATCATAACTTCAAACACTTTGGAAATAACATTCTTTGAAAAAAAAAAATCTTGTCCTCCTTCCTTCCTCCCTCTTTTCCTCTCCCCAAGTCTCTATTTTAATATTGCATCATTCAGTGCTGCCTTTCATCTCAGATGCCCCATTTGGGGAGATTCAGGATCCTAAGCAGCTCCCTCCCACCTCGTCACAGACCCAGCACTTCCTAGACTTCCACAGCAGCAATTACCTAGTTAGTCAGGACACTGACTGGAGCAGCACCAGAGATTCTGCTGGCTGTGCGTTCCCTGAGGGGCATAGAGAGAAATTGCTCCTGCCTCCTCACCGTCTCCACCAGCAGGGAAGGTAACAGGGATTAATTTGGGCCAAAGCCAAATGCAAATGAATCCCAAGTCCTGTAGGAGAGGAAGTAAACAACTTCTGTCTCCTTATGTGTGGCATGTCTGCAGGCAGGTAGAAGCCGCTGAGGGAAGACCTTGCCTCCCAGAAAGCATCAGAGCCCACCTCCGTGTGTGTGTCTCTCTCTCCTGGGTCCCTGGATCCATAAGGTCTGGGACTCTTAGTCTCGTGGGCGTTGAGGGTTGATGTATGTCTTTAATAGACATGTAAGGGGAGCTGGCAGACAAAGCGTTCACGGCAAAATATTTGCATTTGCATTTTAAATAGGCTCCCAATTCCCCCCTGTAGACTGGGCTTATTAAAACCAATTCTAGACTGACTCTTACTATTGTGAGTTTTATCATTCCTATCTTCCTATGTCCATATTAAAGGGTAAGGGGATGGCGAGGGAGGTGCTGGGGGATCTTGGGCAAAGCCCCATATCCTGTTGGTGTTCCAGATCAATGACAGAAGTGTAAATTGTAAGGGCAAGGGGATGGAGGGGAGGCTTTGCCCCAGGTGCCAACCGGGTGGGGTGGCTCCTTCCATTTATGATCCAAAGACCTCCACCCCCCACCTTGTGGTCCTCCCAGCCTGTGCTCCAACATAAGTTGAGGAGAGGGAGAGAGACCTAGGAGAGAGTGAGGAAGCATTGGTCAAGGGAAGAGAAAAAGGAAAGAGATTACCTACACCAGCCTGTGTCACGAAAGGATGTCGGGGTGGGGGTATCTTGAGAAAAGGGGTGCACTTTAGTAGCAAACTCTGGAACAGCCAAAAGATCAAGGGATGCACTGGGGTGGGAGCAGCTAGACCAGCATTCCTGGCTCAGTTCTGCTAGCCTGAGGGACCTTGAGCAAATCAACCACTGAATCCCTCTGAGCCTCATTTGTAAAATTAAGGTGTTGGGACTAGAGAATCACAACTCTTCTAAATCCATACATTCAAGACCACAGGACCAAAGTTATAATTATGGAGTCTAAGTTGATGGTATGTGTTGGGTACCGAGCCACCAGGGCAGAGAGCCGATTGTTAAATTTTCAGTGTGAGCATTTATATCTTGGAAACTGGCAAACTACTACAAATCAGGGATTGATTTATTGTTTTGTTGATTATCTGGACTTAAGACAATGTTGGAGAAAATGTTAATAATGCAAATTGAACTTAACTTTTTTTCTTAGAGAGCCAGGTATTAAACATCTACCAGTATTACCCTGCACCACTCAAATTATATTTACTCTATTTCTTCATAAGCTTGGCCCTAGAATGTCTCACTAACATGAAGATGGACTTTGGATTTGGATCAAGGCCTGTCTATCAAAGAATCATGTAACACTGTCTAGTTCTTGAAGGAATCCCTATTCTGTGAAAAGTGGATTCACAAACACCCAGGGAAACAGGATCGGATCTTATCAGAGGGATGTGCAGAAGGATCATACAGTCATGAGCTAGGAATTGGAAGGGACCACAGAGGTCACCGAGTTCAGTCTCTCATTTTATATATGAGGAAACTGAAGCTGAGAAAGGTTAAATGACTTGTCCTGGGTCATGGAGCTTAGTAGGGGTATGACTCAGGATTCGAATTCAGATCTTCCCAACTCCAAATCCAGTACTTTATCTGCTATCCCCACCTAATCACCTCTAGGGTAGATCTACATTTCCAGGTTTGTGTTATTATTAATATTAATTAAATGGTTGTTGTTACTGTGTCATTTTCAGTCCTGTCCTACTCTATATGACTTCATTTGGGACTTTCTTGGCAAAGATACTGGAGTGGTTTACCATTTCCTTCTCTTGCTCATTTTACAAATGAGGAAATTGAGGCAAACAAGGTTAAGCGACTTACCCAGGGTCACAGAGCTAGTAAATGTCGGAGGCCAGATTTGAACTCTGGAAAACGAGTCTTCCTGACTCTAGGCCCGGCACTGCCTCACCATAGCTGCCCATTCTTTCCACTAGACTAGTTTTATGCCAGTTGCCTCTTCTGTTCCAATTTCCCACCCAATGTGAAAACTTCCTCTACAGCATCATTGATGGGTAGTCACCTAGGTTAGGTGTAAACATTTCCAATGACAAGGCACTCACCACGTGATGAGACAATCTATTCATTGTGAGTTAGCTTTATTTTTTTTTAATTTTTTTTCTTATATTAAGCTGAAATCTTCCTCCCAGGACTTCCACCCCATTGGTCTCAGTTCTACCTTAAGCAGCAAGAATACAATGCCTCTTCTACATGACTGCCCTTCAGGTACTTGAAGATAGCTAGTGTGTGTTTCCCTGCTCAGTTCTTGTACACACGTACATATGCACGCATACACCCCAATTCATCTTTGCCTCTATAGAGACAGCTGTTGGCACAGTGAGCCTGGAGTCATGGAAGACCTGAGTTCAAATCCAGCCTCAGACACTTCCTAGCTGTGTGACCCTGGGCAAGTTACTTAACTTCTTTTTGCCTCGGTTTCCTCAACAGTAAAATGTGAACAATACTAGAAAACTACCTCCCAGGGCTGTTGTGAGGATCAAACGTGGTAATATTTGTAAAAAGGCATTTAGTACAATGCCTGGCACATAATAGGTGCTATATAAATGCTTATTTCCTCCTCCCTCTATAAGCTGAGCATCTCCCAATTCCTTCATTTGCTACAATCATTCATATGACTTGGTTTTAAGTTGCCTCACATCCTGGTCACTCTCTTGAATAAACTGCAATTTTTCAATGACCTTCCTCAAATTGACTCCCTGAACTGAAGCCAATACTTCAAGGCCGAGTGGCGTGGGACTCTCACCTCCCCCACTCTGTACACTTTGCCTCTTTTCATGCAGCCTCAGATTGGACTGACCATCACCACGGTGGCTCCTCCATCACAGCCGGCTGAGAGTGAACTTGCAAGAAGAAATCTTAAACAGTTTCTCTGCTGCCCTCCTTTGCTGAAACCAGGGAACAGTCTGTAAGTGCTATTACTTCTCCTCTACTTATACCTCTTTTGCTAAGCATTTTGGAAAGCCAAAAAAACACAAAACAAAAACTGTTCTCTAGGAAAAGGTCTAGGTGCACAACACCAGAAAATTTCTTGCCTTTGGTACATATATGTATATATATGTGTATCATGTGACTATATTACATGTATGGGTATTGTATATATATATATATCACTTACATATGCATATATGCATATGTGTATATGATTATATGGGTGAGTTTAATGAGATCAAGAACTTTCTTAGCAATACTACTGCTAGGTCGGTATCCCAAAGAGATCATAAAATGGGAAAAGGACCCACATGTACAAATATATTTATAGCAGCTTTTTCTGTGATGGCAAAGAATTACATTTTCATAGTATCGTAAAAGGACTAATTTATCTCAAATTAAACATGTCCCATATTGAGATAACAATGTCCTTGAGGGGATGCTCATCAATTGAGGAATGACTGAATAAACTGTGGTATATGAATGTAATGGAATACTATTGTGCTATAAGGAATGATGAGCAGGCAGACTTCAGAAAAACCTGAAAAGACTTATATGAACTGATGCTGAGTGAAGTGAGCAGAACCAGAAGAACTTTGTACACAGTAACAGCCACATTGTATGATGACTAACTTTGATAGACTTAGCCTTTCTCAGCAATGCAAGGATCTAAGACATCTCCAAAAGTCTCATGATGGAAAATGCTATCCACATCCAAAGAAAGAACTATGGAGTCGGAATGCAGATTGAAGCATACTATTTGCTCTTTTTTTTTCTTCTGTTCTGTTTTGTTTCTTCTTTCTTGTGGTTCCTTCTATTGGTTCTAATTCTTCTTTACAACATGACTAATGTGAAAATATGTTTAATAGGAATTATATGTAGAGCCTATATCAGATTGCACACAGTCTTAGGGAGGAAGGTGGGGGGGGGGGATTTAAAACTCAAAAGCTTATGGAAGTGGTTGCTGAAAACTAAAAATTAATTAAGTAATTAAAAAAAGAACTTTCTTATATAGGTTCAAGGAGTAGGGCAGCTATGGGAGAATGGATATGGGACCTAGAATCTGGGTGAACGGATGGTAGGGAGGCATCCCATTTTTTTTTTTCCTACAAATAAAATCTCATGGTCAAGTCAAGTTATCATCTGCCAATGGTATTCACCAAATATCTATAGGTACCTGCTCTTGGGTAGAGGCAATGAAACATAATTGTCTTATCTCAAGAATCATTATTCTGTGTTAGGATGGAGGTTTTGTTTTGTTTTGTTTTTGGATGGGACCTGTGCTATCAGTCAGTCAATAAATAAACATTTATCAGGGGCCTACTGTGTACCATGCACCCTGCTAAGTGATGAGGATACAAACACAAATAAAAACAAAGCACTCTGCCCTCAAGGAGCTTGCAGTTTAATGGGGGAAATCAACATAGTAAAAGGAAGCTGAAAAGGTGTGGGAGGATAGGGAACTCCAGATGGGAGAATTCCCTTTACCAATGCAGATCTCCTTCTACCAGTGAAAATCAGCACCGGCTCTGCAATCGATGGTCCTGGAGAGTTTTTTAGCGGAACTAAGAAGTTAAATGAACTGCCCAGTAACAAACAGCAAAAATTAGTCAGAAATAGCATTGGAATCCAGGTATTTCTGGCTCTCAAGCCTGTTCTCCTCTGGTTACTGCGCTGCCCTTTAGATTGGGGATATAGAGACCATACAACATCTGTTGTTATTGTTCAGTCATTTCAGTCATGTCCAACTCTTTGCAACCCCATTTGGGGTTCTCTTGGCAAAAACACTGGAGTGGTTTGCCATTTCCTGCTCCAGCTTATTTTATAGATTTATAGAACTAAGACAAATAGGGTTGAGTGACTTGTCCAGGGTCATACAACTAGTGAATGGTCTGAAGTCAAATTTGAACTCAGGAAGATAAGTCTTCCTGACTCCAGGCCTGGCGTTCTATCCACTACATCACCTCAATGCCCCTAATACATCTACACATACTTTTTTTTTAAATCGAGGTAATTTGAGAAGGAAAGAGCTCTACCACATGGTGGTTTCAAAGAAGGTTTCCTAAGGAGACACCGTATGAAAGGTGAGCCATGAAAACAGACCGGGGATTCGGAGAGGCAGAGATGACAGACGAGTCCACCTTGAAATTGAGGTTGTAGGCTAGCCAGTTCAATTTTTTTTCTGTGAATTGTAGAGAGTGATATGAAATAAATATAGAGGAATAGATCAAGGACTTTCCCTAATCATTTTATTGATTTTTACCATGCAGTAGACTGTGTTTTGGACTTTTGATTGTATCTCATGATAGGGTATGGACATGCACGCCCTTTGGTTCATCCTAGAAGTTTCCCTAATAGAGGCTGCTTCAAGGATAGATTGATTATATTAGTATACAAACTCCTTTAAGGTCACCTACATAGTAGGTGCTTAGTAAATACTTTTTTATTGATTGGTCTATTGGTTCAGACTCTTGAGAAGAAAGACTAACCTGGGATGAGGCAATCCCTTTGAGTAAGCCTATAAAAGAGAGGCAAGGCTACTTCTAATCTTTTTATACTTCTTCCCTCTGCCTTTCTTCCAGAAAGAGCCTCAGAGAACTTGGTCCCCATTGCTGGAAGGATCAGTGACAAGAGACTAATACTATGATATGGGGGAAACCTATGGGCCCGGATTTTGCACATCAATATTACAGTGGTATTCAACTATTATGAATCAGAAAAGATGCAGGAATTGTCCCAAACTAGTTGCCTCAGGTGCATTTTCCTTCGGGGGTGGGGGGTTGGGGGGGAGGACCAAATTCTCAGAGTAACATCATCCTGCTAAATCTCTCTGGGTCTCCGCAGGGTTACAGAAGGACTCACTAGAACGTAAGAATTTAGTCTCTCTGGCAGCTCCAACATCTCTTCCCTTCTGAGAGGAGTCCAAACCATGGGATGGTGCTGAGTTTGGAGGATTTTAGGACTCTGTGGAAAGGTGGGACCCACCAAAAGAGAGAGAATTGAATTGATCCCTATGTGTTTTCTGCATTGTTCATGCACTCTTGTGAATCCTTTTCCTATTCTTCATTTCTTGTGGGATGAAATACAGTCTTTTACCAATAAAGGCATTGTCACCTTGAGAGGTTTCATGGGAGCTAGGGACCCAGTGACCTACATTTGGGAAGACCTAGCTCTATTCTGAGACTTCCCAGGAGGAACTCTTGATGGAGACATAATGAACCAAAGAGAAAGTGATCTCTTGGATCAGTCTCTATAACTGGAAATGTTCTATGTGAGTCCATAGCTTGGGGGCCCTGAGTCACAGGTTACATAATGTGGGAAAAGCAGTTTAAGAACCAGACTGTGGAGGGGCTTAAATGTCAGGCTGAGTTCTTTGCATTTTATTCTACAGGCAAGAGGAGGCTACTGAAAGTTCATTTGTTTTGTTTTGGTTTTTAACAGAAGAATGACAGCTTACATTTCCATAAAGTTTTCTTAAAAATAAATATGGTAAGAAATGATGAGCTCACTGATTTTAGCGCAACATTTTAATACAACTTACATGAAATAATGAAGAGCAAAATGAGCAGAACCAAGGGAACATTGTATAGTATGTAACAGCAATATTGTTTGAAGAACAGTAACTATGAGAGACTAACTCATTTGGAGGATTATAAATACCAAAATCAACTACAAAGGACCTATGAAGGAAGATGCTATCTGCCTCTAGAGAAAAAAATGATAAATAGAACTATGTACAATATAGTTCTCTCTCTCTCTCTTTCTCCCTCTCTCTCTCTCTCTCCCTCTCTCTCTCTCTCTCTCTCTCTCTCTCCGTGTGTGTGTGTGTATGTATGTATATATACATATACATCAATGGTAGCCATTTCTAGGGTGGGGTGGCGAGGGAGAGAAAAATATAAAAAGTACACAGCAGAGGATAAAAGAAAGCAGAGCAACTTTGAAAATAACATATAGTACTTATGTAATTTTTCAAAAAAGTGAACTATGTGAAACATAAATTTATGATGTTATATTGAATCCTTTTTAGGTTGTGCTGCATACATGGAAATGTCCTTTTTTTCTTTATGTATTTCAGTTCAAAATAAATCTTAAAAAACAACCCCAAATATGGGAGGTAATGATATGAAAATATCACTAGAGCCAATTTATAGATGAAGAAACTGGAGATCAGGAAGGATAAGTTACTTCCTCACGGTCATACCAGCGGTAATTTTGACAGCCAAGATTCACACCCAGGTCTCCAGGTCTTCCCATCTCTCACTCCTACCAGTTTATCCAATATATCTAATTTATCCTATATATTCACCATGCCTCACCTTCCACCATCTTCTTTTATTTCCCATGATGAGATGGGAGAGATTTTTTTTTTCCTAATGAATTTCTTCAGTCCTGTGGAAAGAAGTTTTACAAAGAAGTTTATCAGAAGATACTCATCCACTTTAACCAGCTTAAAAATAAATTCATTACCCCAAAGAGAAGCATTGAGTTTTATTAGACTTGGTCTTTTTTTTTTAAAGTGGAGGAGAGGGGCAAATGGAGGGAAAGAGGAAGGAAGGAAAGAAAATCATTCAGCAAACCCTTAAAACACTGCATGGATGTTGGCTAGTATAATTATAACGGAGACAGGCCTAAACCTATTCCTTATAAACATTGATAGAGTGCCAGGCTGATGCAACTGGCCTACTGGCTTCCAAGCATGTGCAAGGATTGTTCTAGTCTGTTACTCATGTAGTGAAGAAATAGATTTTTGATTGGCTACTGACCCAGAACTAGGTGTGCATTCCAAAGACACTAGACAGCCAAAGTAAGAGCTAGTGCTCTCTCTGTCTCTGTTTCTCTCTTGTCTCTCCCTCTTTCTCTCTCTCAATCTGTCTCTCTGTCTCTCTCCCTCTCCATCTTACTCTCCCTCCCTCCCTCCCTCCCCTACCTCCCCCCCCCTTCTTCCTCTTGCTCTCTTCCCCCCTCTCTCTTTCCCTTCCTTCCTCCCCGCTTTTCAATTAGCCTCTGGGTGGGGAGAGAGACTCTTCCCACCAGTCCCCACATGTGGCCCATGAATACATAACGCCTTTGTGCTTTCTTTCTTTGCATTTTTTTCTTTCCGGATTTTAGGTGACAGAATCTTGAAGTCGGCTCCGATCTTGTGAATGCTGAAAGGTCAGAGGAACAGGAGCTTCTGTGACTTAAGTCCACACCAGGTTTTTCAGTCCATCAGCACAGTCTCAAGGATCTGGACCCAGCCCAACAGAGGATTGACCCCAAATGCTGGGTCCTACAGTCGGAAGCACTTTATATATTTACTATGCCATCAAATTCAAGAGTGAACTTGGGGAGGTCAGTGAATAATTTATAGCAAACATTGTGTTTAAGCTCATAGGGAAGAGTGTGCCCTCTGGTTCTAAGGAATGTCTTGTACTTCTGTTCTTGCTCCCTTTGTAAACGTTAATAGGTGTTCACTGATTAAAAGAAACTGGGGCACTGATCTCTGGAATGGGGCTTCAAGCCATTAGCATTAGAAGGGCTCTACCATCCTTCAGGGGTACCCCTAAAACTCTGAAGGTGAGGAGAGATGTGCCTAGTTGCCCTCTGGGGACCAAACTCCTCAGTTTGAGTGGAGTTAGGATAAGGACCCTCAGAGTATACATAAGCTCTATAAGTGATTTCTGTAGTAGAACAACAGAACAGTCCAAGTTAGGGGAGTCCTTGGTCACAGTTTTCCTGCTTATAACCAATACAGAAAATATAGTTTGGGACACATTTCTTCCCTGAGGAGGGGAGTGATTTTGAAGGAACATTAGGATTTAGAACTGGAAGGGACCTAGTCCAACCTCCTTGTTTTACAGATGATGAAACTGAGGCTCTGAGCATTGAAGTAAAGGGACTCATTCAAGGTCACTCAGGTAATAAGTAGCAGAGCTGGGATTCCAACATGAGTCTTCTGGCTCTCCATTCACTGTTCTTACCACCATTTACCACATTAGAATAACTATAAACTTTCCTAATTCAAGATCTCATTCTCCTCAGCTCTCTCTGCTCTCTCCCCACAGTGTTAACCTCCATCGAACCAAGGCCTCCTTCAGTAAAAATTAACAGCAGGGGTGGATGGATTTATAGACAACAAAGTCCCTGTCTGCCTTCAAATGGCCCAAGTGAGAAAAATAGACAGTCAGTGTTTAGCTCACCTTGTTGAAATAATGCCATCCATTTTGCTTGTTTGGCTAGGGAAAGAATTCCACCCTCAGCACATTTCACCTCTCTGTTTGTTGGTTTGTTCTCCCCCTGAGTCAGCGATGCTGAGGCTGGTGATCCTGAGGCAGAAGGAGGGTTATCCTGGGGTACTGTCCCCAGCCTCCTTTATGTCCTTGAGTGCTGAGCAAGGCCGGCCAAAGTCCACACCTTTCCCACTTGCTTCTCCTTGACCTCCTCTTTAAATGCCAACTGGATGTCAAACACCTCTGGAAATTCCAAAGCTGCTGAACTCCCAGATGAGGAAAGCCCCTCTCCCAGTGCAGGTCAGCATAGTTTAAGAGTTGCCTACAGCACTGAGAGGTTAATCCTCTTGCCCAAGGGTCACCCACCTTTTATATCAGAAATGGGAGCAGAGGAGAGGTTATAAAAAATATTTAAATACCAGGGGAGTTTGTTTAATCAGGAGCAGCAGCAGGATCAGACCTGCACTATAGTAAAGGAACATCACTTTGATTGCCAATTTATTGGTAATAAGTTGATTATTACCAATTTATCCGTGTGTGTGGCAGCTATGTGGAGGATCAAACGGAGTGGGGAGAGGCTTGAGGGAAGGAGACAAAATAGATGTCTACTGCCAGAGATTTTGAAGTTTCCATATAATTTGATGGCCATGCAAAAAGAGGGATGTTGTAGAGGTAGAAAGATGAGATTTGGCAATAGATTGGAGATGTGGGGTGAATAAGAATTAGTTTAGGATGACACCAAGATGGTAAGCCTTCATTCAGCCACCAAAATGATCTTCCTAAAAGCGCATGTTTGATCATGTCCCTCGATAAATCATGACAAAATATGAAATACTCAATACACCTAGATAAAATGCAAAATCCTCTGTTTGATATTCAAAGTTCTTCATAACCTAGCCTTCCCCTCAACCTTTTGGGTCTTTTTGTTGTTGAGGCAATTGGGATTAAGTGACTTGCCCAGGGTCACACAATTAGTAAATATCTGAGGCTGGATTTGAACTCAGGTTCTCCTGCCTCCAGAGCTGGTGCTCCATCCACTGTGTCACCTAGCTTCCCTTTCCAGTCTTCTTACATCTTACTCCTGGCCACATATTTTTGATCCAATGACACTGGCCTCCTTGTCCCTCAAACAAGACACTCCATCTCTAGGCTCCAGGCATTTTCACTGGCTATTTCTCATGCATAGAATGTTCTCCCTCCTCATCTCTACCTCTTGGCTTCCTTTAAGTCCCAGCTAAAATCCCACCTTCTACAGGAAGCCTTTCCCAGGCTTTCTTAATTCTAATGCATTCCCGCTGCTGATTATTACCAATTTATCCCTGTGTGGCTTGTTTATACATAGTTTGCATGTTTTCTCCTCCATTAGACTGTAAGCTCCTTGAGGGCAAACACTGTCTTCTTCCTTTCTTGGCATCTTCAACACTTAGCACTGTGCCTGGCACATAGAAGGTGCTTAATAAATGCTTATTGGCCAACTGAAACTGGGTGACTGGGAGAATGGTAATGTCTTCCACAGCAATAGGGAAGTTCAGAAGAAGGTGGGTTTAGGAGAATGATGAGTTGTGGTTTAAATATGCTGAGTTTGAGAGCTCTACAAGATATCCGGAGCATTGGGTCTTGTGTAAAAGGACCTGGGTTTGAATTCTGGCTCACTATCTATGAGACTTGGGAAAATCATTTAATTTCAGAAGACTGATGGGGAAGCATACCTCTCTCACTTCTTGGCAAAGAAGTGGTGGTTCAGAATGAGTAATACCTTTTAAAACAAAGCTACTGTGTTGATATGTTTTTCAAGGCAGCTAGGTATCACCTAGCCAGACCTGGGAATCAGAAAGACCTGCATTCAAAACCTGCCTCAGACACTTAGTTGTTTGACCCTTGGGCAAGTCACTTAACCTCTATTTGCCTCAGTTTCCTCAACTGCTAAATAGAGATAATAAATGGACTTACCTGCCAGGGTTGCTGTGAAGATAAAATGAGATAATATTTGTAAAGCAATTTGTAAACCTTAAAGTGCGATATAAAATGCTATCATTATTAGTTATAAAATGTACTTACTTGTTGCAAGGGAGTGTTCTATTAGAGGTGGGGGATGGTCATGGGGAATAACGGTGATGTGTTGTTGTTTTTAAACATCAATGAAATACTTCTTTCAAAGAAAATCCCAATTTCTCTGAGCCTCAGTTTCCTCATTTGTAAAACAACAGGGTTGGACAAGAGTCTCTTCCAGCTCTAAATCCCATGAAAGAGGCTGCTCTACATGAGGCTGTTAGATTGTAGGCTATGCCTGAATTAAGCCAGTGAATTCAGTCTGAAAAAAAAATCAATCGACTTTTGTTTTCACCACCGAATTGTCCAGCTGTTAGGAGAAAATGAAAGAGAGAGATTGATGCTTGAGAGAGAAGGAAGGGGAGGGGGGGGGGGGGTGGGTGTGCACCTTTTGCTAAGAAACTAAGATGGGAGCTGTAGGGAGTTATTTACTGATATTAAATCGTGTCTCTGTCGCTTTTCTCTCTCTTTTTTTTTAATCATAAAGGCTAAAGGGCTTGACAGGAAACTCAAAGTGCTTGAGGGAAATGAACTAAAAACTCCTGCCTGCCTCTGACCCTGGGCTATCACAAGGCTGCAAAGTTATCCTAAGATTCACAGAGTGTGCTCTTTATATGTATGAAGCTTCAGAGAATATTTCCAAGGGAGTCACGAGTTACATAGTAACTAAGAACACTGGGGTGGATCATAGATTTTTAGTACTGAAAGGAATATTAGAAATGCTCTCCTCTTTCTCTCTCTCTCTCTCTCTCTCTCTCTCTCTCTCTCTCTCTCTCTCTCTCTCTCTCTCTCTCTCTTCGTCAGGGGGCTATTCAATTAAATGCATGTGGCTCCTTTAGTCAAACAAGAAAAAAATGGGTCTGCCCACACATCTTGACTCATTCATTAACATACAAATGATGGCACTAGGAGCAGTGCTTCTGAGCTCAGAGCTAGCTAGCATTCTCTCATACTTGTTACAGTTTATAACATTCAATCCTGTTTGCCTCAGTTTCCTCATCTGTAAAATGAACTGGGAAAGGAAATGACAAACAACTCCGGTATCTTTGCCAAGAAAACCCGAAGTGGGGTCATGGAGTCAGACACAACTGAAATGACTCAACGACAAAAACAACATTAATCGAAAAGTTAACAGTACAATCACTATCGCTCCAAGCCCCCAGTTAGGAAAATTCCTACCATTCAGGCACAGGTTTGGCTTTCTGCCCTAATTTACATTTATTTCAACCTCTAGCTAACATGATTGAGGCAAAAATTCAGGTTACTGGAAACACTGGAGTACAGAAGCAGCAGTGTCTGTTAAATAGACAGCCACTGGGAGGGGAAGTTGGGGAAAGAACAGACCTCTTACTTGAACTCCCCACAGTTCTTGAAGATGTCTTCTGTTCCAAGATGCCTGAAGGCATGATATCTCTTCCCTAGGTCTCAGCTCTCTGCCGCAGCTCAGGGATACTTTCTCTTTGTCTTTTCACCTATTGCTCCTAACAAGGAAACGATAGTCATTCTCTCATACTTGTGAGCATATTCTGATGTTTTGGTTGCTGAGTCATTTCAGTCCTGTCTGACTCTTCAAACCCCATTTGGGGTTTTCTTTGCAAAGATGTCAGAGTGGTTTGCCGTTTCCTTCTCCAGCCCACTTCCAGTTGAGGGAAACTGAGGCAAATAGGGTTAAGCAAATTACCCAGGATCACACAGCTAGTAAGTTATCTGAAGTCAAATCTGAACTCCTGAAGATGAGTCTTCCTGATTCCAAGCCCAGTGCTCTTTTCAGTGCCACATAGCTGCCCTCTGATGTTTTTAGGGCGTTTATATTAATCAAAAAATTAACAATATAATCACAATGGCTCCAGACTCCTAGTTAGAAAAATGCCAACCACTTAGGAACAGGTTTGACTTTCTGCCATTGAACCATTGGTGCTACACTAGCCTTTTGTTTTCGGGGGGGGGGTTTTTCTGGTTGAATTCTTGATATTGCTCCTTCTTCTTCATTGCCAGACTCTGAAAGCCTGTCTCCAGGTGTGAACTTTGTTGTTCAGTCATGTCTGACTCTTCATGACCCTGTACGGGGTTTTCTTGGCAAAAATAATGGAGCGGTTTGCCATGTCCTTCACCAGTGGATTAAGGCACACAAAGGTTAAATGACCTGCCTAGGATCCCACTAGTGAGTATCTAAGGCTGGATTTGAACTGAGGTCTTCCTAACTCTAGACCCAGAGCTCTATCCACTGTATCACCTAGCTGTCTGCTCCAGCTAACTTAGAAAGTGACAACTAGCTCTGTATTCTGCCCTGGTTGGACTGCATTTAGAGTGTATGGATAATATTGAATTCTGGATGACTTGGTTTAGGAACTCTTAAGTTAGATAGCAAGGAGAGAAAAGAAACCAGTATTAAAAAGGGCCTTCAAGATTTATGATGAAAAATGCTATCCATCCCCAGAGAAGGAACTGATGAAGTCTGAATACAGATTGAAGAATACTTTTTCACTTTATTTTTCTTGGGTTTTTATTTTGGTCTATGTTTTCTTTTATGACAATGACTAATATGGAAATATGTTTTGCATGACAACACTTGTATAACCTATATAAAATTGCTTGCCTTCTCAATGAGGGAAGGGGGAAGGAAGGAGAGAATTTGAAATTCAATTTTGAAAACAAATGTTGAAAACTGTTTTTACATGTAATTGGGGGAAAATAGAACACTAAATTTTTAAAAAAGAAAAGACAAGGGCCTTCAGGCTATATCAGACAAGGATTGGTTAAAGGAACTAGAGATGTTTAGCCTGGGTGAAGAGAAGACATTCAGGGGCACATGATAACTATCTGCAAGTATTTGAAGTGTTGTTATGTATCAGAGGGATTAGACTTTGCTCGGTTTGGGCCCAGAGAGCAGAACTGGGAGGAATAGGGAGAAAAGGCAAAGATGACACGAAAAACTTTCCACCCACCAAAGCTGTCCAAAGCAGATCGGATGGCTGCCATTGGAGCAAGCGGATTCCATCTTATTGGACATCGAGCAAAGGTTTTTTAACCTGTTGAATAATTTATAATGGGAATTCTTTCTGGGGACAGGTTGGTCTAGATGGCTAAGTTCATTCTAATGGTAAAATTCTGTGATCTAATAAACTTGTCATCTGGTAAAGGTCCACAGATTTTTCAGGGCCCTCTCAAGGTTTCTAGGCTTCATGTATGCATTCTATAACAACAGCCTTCTGGAGACAATGGTTAGGATTTGTTTTTTTTTTTCCATTTCATTGTATTCAGCGTCAAAAATAAAATAAAGTCATTTAAACGTATAAATCGGTACACATTAAGTTGATGTAAAATCATTTTGGAATCAACTGAGAAACTGAAAAACAAAAGTGTGTACACACACGCACACAAACACACACATCCATTCTCCTTTGGCTATGTCTCCTTCCCAGGTCATGTTGTTGCCATGCTTCTTATGTGTGTAGATGTATGTGTATGTATGTGTGTATATGTGTGCACATGTATATTGTACATATTCATATAAATACACATGCATGTTATAATATAATGTATATATACATGTGTTTATATGTGTATGTGTCCTTGGAATTTGACCTCCAAAGACTGCACTCTGGATGAACTGATCTACTTTTCATCCTAGACTGTGCTGTCCTATTCGGATTAGTTGATTAATGATTGCCCCTGTAGCCCATGTATGCATGTGTATACGTAGGTGTGCGTATGCATGTGCAATACATATGTGTACATGCATGTATGCATGGGCTACAGGAGTATAAACCATGCTTCTCAGTCATCTTCTTGCCATACTGCTACTTTCTAAGGGGAACCTCCCAAAACTACGCCCTGGGGGAAACTAAGTCATTGCTGTCCCTCCTTTCCATTTTTGTCTTTGAGAACAGTAACCAAATCAGCACTCTCACTACTTCTGGAAAGTGGAAGTCAATTGATTGGCCTGTGGCTCTACCCACCAACCCAGGGACTTCCTATACCAAAACATCCCTCCCTGGTCACCACTCCCCCGTATGTGTGGACTTCACTTATTAGAATGCTCCACCTACTAGTTAGCTCCTTGAGATAGGGACTATGCCTCTTTTATATTCATAACCCCAGCATTTACTAGTGTGCCTGAAACATTACAGGAAGCACTTAATAAATAAATGCTTTTTATTTCACTCGTTTATTAATTCATTATTTTATGGTGCTTCAAAAATTTTATTCTAAAAATATTACCCACCAATCTGGAAAGCAACATGGAAAGAGCAGTAGATTTGGAATCTGAAAAATCTTGCGTAGCCCCAGCCCACCCAATGCCTGAATGGGATCCTTTCTACAAGGTCCCTGGCCAGATGTCAGCCAGCTTTTTTGCTTGAAGACTTCAAGTGAGAGAGAACCCACTTCCTTCTGAGGCAGCCCACGAGAATATCATGTTCTGTTTGGGATGCCTTAGTTTAAACACATTGACAAGGGCTTTTGAACAGCTCTAATTATTAGGAACTTTTTTCTTTCATCAAGCCAAAATCCAAAATTTTGCAATGTTCTGTGTTCCTTCTAGTTTTGCCCTCTAGGGCCAAGCAGAGCGAATCTACTCTCTTAGACCTGATACCTTTTCTAATATTTGTTGACAGCTACCCTTTCATTCCAAATTTTCTCTTCTCCAGTCTGAGAATTTCCAGTTCCTTCAACTGGGGGCATGATTGCAAGGCGTCTCACATAACTTACCAGGTTGGTTTTGTCCTTCCTAAGACGTGGCACCCCAAACTAGACACATTATTACTCCAGAGATGGTCTGACCAGGGATAGTCCATGCCCCTCAATGCAGTTTAAGATGACATTAGTCTATTATTGACCCTAGACATGTCATTGAAATTTTAATCTCCTTTATCTGTAAAATGACAGAATTAGATAAGATAAAAGCAAAGACCCTTCCAAATTATCTATCTACTTATCGATCTATCTACCTACAGATAGCTGTAGATGTCTATATAGATATAGATAGATAGAGATGTCTACACACACACACATACACACACACACACACACACACACACACACATATTCCTCAAGAGCTTGCCGAACCCCTCCTGTTAAAGACAAAATTGAGATCCAGACAGTTTTACTCAAAGTCAGTCAGTTAGTGGTAAAACTAAGAACAGAACCCAAGGCTCCTGACCTTCCCACTAACACCAGTCAAATCTTCCTAGTTGAGCTGAACCAACCCCTTAACGGAGTTGAAGCCCTTTATAATCCCTTTTCAGCTGTGTCAACCCCATGTGAGCAATGAACTGTGAGCAGTTCAGCCAGGCATCCAGAACCTTTGTCTCCACCATGCCAAACATCCAGATATTTGGAAACTTGGGACGGAATGACCTCTAAGGTCCCTTCCAGCTCAAAATCTATGAGCTCTAAATCATAGATTGCTCACTGATTATTGTGCAGATGTAATCTTACTCCCCTAATATGTTCCTAAAATCCTCTGATGGATTTATGGAAAGCCCCTAGCATCTGGAGGAAAGCTGTCTCTGAAGAGGCAAGCCTTTGACAATCACCTTTGACCTTTCAGCTGTTCTGCCCAACAAAGAGGAAAGAACAGAGAAAAGATCAGGAGTATGAAGTCCTTATCTATGTTCCACAGTCATCTGCAGTCATTTAGATTAAGAGGAAGTTGCCATAATGGCTACAGAGCCAGCATGGACAGCAAGAAAACCTGGGTTCAAGTCCCACCTGACACATATGTCTATTACTGGTTAAGCCACTAACTTCTCAGTGTTTTAAGCAGTCTATAAATTGCAGAGAAGATAGTGACCTCCACAGTAGAAGTTTTCTCACCTGGGAGTTCCTGTGCCTGAGAAATCACAGATGGAGCCCTATCCTAATAACACTTACCTAGCACTTTCGTCAGCTTTACATACATCAGTCCTCACAACGGTCCTGCTATTCCATCAATCCATCAATCAAGATGCATTTATTGAGCACCAGTAAATGCAAAGCAGTTGAACAAAAATGAGCCAGTGCCAGGCTTCCAGTTTCTATGCAGTCAGGGGAAAGAGTAGAAACACATCAAAGCAAGTGTAAAATAGATATTATTGTTATAATACTCATTTTTTAGATCGGGAAACTGAGATTCAGAGGTTTGGGTGGCTTGCTCAGGGTTATACAGCTAGAATCAGGTAAGATTCAAAATCAGGTCATAGGCTCTTAGACTTGTAACTGGAAGGGACTTAAAGGTCACGGAGACAAGCCCCTTGTTTTACAGATGGGCTCACTGAGGTCCAGAATGACTTGACCAAGGTCACACAGGAAGTAGCAGACCCAGGATTTGAACCGCAGGACTCTGACTCTGAGTCTTGAAGCCTTTCTGCTGTGCCAGGTTCTCCTGACTCTAATTCCAGTGATTTTTCTGCTATCCATTGATGCCAAAAGTTCTGGGTGTACACACAACTAAAAAAATGCTCATTCTTACAAAAGCCTTTGGGGATTGTGGGGCAACCTCAGACAGAGCCTGAATTTTAATTCCATCCCTAGGTCAGCCACAGAGCTATCGATTTTTCTACCACAGCAACTAACAATAATGGTAATAAAGTAAGTGGCATTTATAGTGCACTTTAAGGTTTGGGGTTTACATATTCTTTCACTCTGTGTCTTTCTCCATCTCTCTCTCTCTCTCTCTCTCTCTCTCTCTCTCTCTCTCTCTCTCTGCCTTTAAGACTGGATCTCCCTAGTTCAACCAGACTGGAAGTGCAGCAACCACTCACCCCATCAACTCAGTCCCAAGACAGATCAACACAGGTATTTTGACCTGCTCTGTTTCCAGAAAATCAGCTTAACCCACTGCAGCTCAGAACTCCTGAGTTCCGGTAAGCCACCAGTCTCAGCCTCCCTGATAGCCGGGATGACCGGCCTGCCCCCACTATGCCCAGCCATACATTCTCATTTGATGGTCAAGAAAACTCTTTGGGAGGCAGCTAGATGGCACAGTGGATAGAGCACCGGCCCTGGATTCAGGAAGACCTGAATTCAAATCTGGCCTCAGACACTTGACACTTACTAGCTGTGTGACCCTGGATAAGTCACTTCACCCCACTGCCTTGCAAGAAAAAGAAAACTCTGGGACTCTTCTAGGGCAGCAAAAGCCAAGGATCATGTTCTTTTGGGGGAAATGCTTGGGAACACCAACAGCATAGTCATTTTAGCTCTGTCCAATTCTTTCTGTGGACATCCCCAAAGCCAGAGAGATACATTACCTGCAAACGCTCCTCCAAATATCACTGCGAAGTAAGAGGATTTTACAGACCAACAGCCTCAACCAAGATAAGTCACAAACTTAGTTCTTAGTTACTGAGTCCACTTATCCCAAGTTTAAAACACCAAACCACCTATTCTAGTATTTTCCCTACCATACACATTCTGCTGGAGTTTCAGCAACTCTAGCAGAGCATGTATGGTGGGAAAAATACTAGAACTGGAGTGAGAGGACCTGGGTTCAAATCCAGCCTTTGTCATTTGCTACATGACCTTGGGCAAGTCATTTTATCTCTTTGTTTCTTAAAGCTTGGAAGCCCTAGTTTCTTCATCTATAAAATGGGGAGAATAATACTTGCCGTTCCACCTGCCAGGGAGTTTATGAAGAAAGGACTTGGAAACCTTAAAGAGCTATGGAGGTAAGGTTGTTTCAGAAGTGTTTAACCTTTTTATTGAAACCTGATGAAGAAAAATGAGGCCCGAAAACTCACCCTGAAAGGCAGCAGGAGTGGCAATCTACAGGACCTTGGCTCAGGCCCCATAGTTATTACTCATGCTGGATGAGGAAAACATGGAGGCGTGATGTGCAGGAAGAGAAATCAGGAGATCTGGGTTCTAGTCTAGGGACCTTTGGCAGGCAGGTCACTTGCCTCTTTGGACCTGTTTCTTCATTTGTAAAATGACTAGATGATCTCAGCTGTAGAATGACTAGGTGTTTCTTCCCAACTCAAACCTTCTCTAAGACTCAGGAAAAACTCTGAAAATGTAAGGACACTTCCAAAATACAATGATGACAAAAGTCTCCTTTTGGTCTCTTCTTTTGCCCACTTCAAAACTTGAAGCTTTTTTTCCCACTTGAGCTGCTGACATTCTCATAGAGAAAGTTTTTGTGATTAGACCTGTTTCCTGATCTGTAAAATGAGATAAATGGACTAAATCTTCATAGTCCCTGCTCATTCTGGGTTTTTATGACAAACTAAAATGTTAGCAAGTGAATAACGTGCTCCTTAAAAAAGAGAGGACAATGTAAGTATCATCCAAAGAAACTAATCTCTAAAGGTGCAATTGCAGCATTTTGGATAGATTGGGGTGAAAGCCTTTCCTGTTCCCCTTAAGATTATGTCACATAGGAAATTGTCTATTCCGCCCACTTGGCCATAAACATTAATTAAAGTCAGAGCCAGCTTCCTTTACTCTCACTCAGAGCTTCCCCAGCTAATCCCTTTGGAGTTGTATTTGCCATCTCTGGTAAGAAAGCTTGTGCCAAATCAATCAGTTCATTCCAGAGTTAGAGCTAGCAGAGAAAAAAAAAGTCCATTTTTTTCTATTTTCAAAACAACTGCGCTTTCTCCCCCTTTTCTTTCTGGTATGTTAAATGATTCAGAAACAGCTGAACTCTGAAAAACTGAAATTTGCACATGTCTAACCCTCCCTAAGAAAGAATCTCTCGGGCCCTAAAGAGAACATTTTAAAATAAAGACGTTCCAAGGGATTGAAAAATTGCTTATGAGCACAGCACACTGTCTAAGGGAGAGGTTAGGATGACAGAGCAGACAGAAGAAATGCTGGGAGGACAGTTTGCTCAAACAGCAACGGAGATTCAAAGCTAATGTCTGGAGTTGCTGAATTCTTCCAGGGGAGACACTAAATTCTACAGATACTAAAATTCAAAGTCATCAGACTCAAGAATTGTTGGATCAATAGACTACATCTAAACTAGGCCAATTAAATTATCTATTGAATAAATGCACTTCTTGGTCCCAGAACTCATTTTTTTGGCCCCATAATTTACAAAACCAAGGCAGTAGAGAAAATGGCCAGTGTGAGATTCATCATAGGATTTAGATCTGACAGGAATCTTAAGAGGTCACCTAGTACAACCTCTTAACTTTAAAGACAGGGAATCTGAAGCCCAAAGAAGACTTGTCTGCTGACATCATACCTAGGAATAATAATTGTTGTTCAGTCATTTCAGTAGCTTCTGACTCTTCCTGACCCCATTTGGGGTTTTCTTGATAGAGATACTGGAGAGGTTTGCCATTTTCTTCTCCAGCTCATTTTACAGATGGGGAAAATGAGGCCAACAGGGTTAAGTGACTTGCCCAGGGTCATACAGCTAGTAAGCGTCTGAGGCTGGATTTGAATTCAGGTCTTCCTGACTGCACCACCTACCTGCCCAGTAATAATAACAGCTAGCAATTCCTTAGAGCTTTAAGATTTGCAAAGCGCTTTACAGATATTACATCTCATTGTATCCTCACAACAAACCCCGTGAGACGGGTGCTGTTATTATCTTCATTCTACAGAGGAAGAACTTAAGGCAGACAGAGGTTAAGTGACTAGTCCAAAGTCCCACAGCTAGCAAATGTCTGAGGACATATTCAAACTTGGGTCTTCATGACTGCAGGAGGTCCACGCTGTGTCCACTGCGCCACCTAGAGGCAGCTGGGATTCTGACCCCCGTCCTCTACAAATTGAGTTCTTTCCTAGTCTACACCACAGTGGAGCCTGAAATGTTACTTTCAAAATAAGCCTCCAAATAGTGTTTTCTCTCTCTATGTCTTTCTTTGGGAAAAAGGCAGTGACTAGGCAATAACTCCTTAGTAAATCTCATTACTGTTCCCACATTAATGCTGGCAAACCAGACCTACTTCAAGAGACCCTCAGTTTAAGAAACTGGGTTAAGAAAACCTCCTGGCCCCAAAAGAATCTAGTTGGGAAACTGAATTACAGAGTTTGGCCATATGATTCTAAGGAACAAGATAACTACCCACTTCTCTGTGTACTTGTAGACATAACCAAGCTTACTACAGAAGTAGGGGCTATAAGCATTCAGAATTGCTCAGGATTTCTTTCCTTTTTTTTTTTAAACATTTTTATCTAAAGTTTTGAGTTCCAAATTCTATCTTTCCCTCCCCTCCCCCTCCCTGAGATGGTAAGCAATCAGCTACAGGTTATACATATGCAATTATGTAAAATATTTCCATATTAGTCATTTTGTACAAGAAGACTCGAATAAAAGGGGAAAAGTGAAAGACAGTGAAAAATAGCATGCTTCAGTCCGTATTCAATCAATATCAGTTCTTTTTCTAGAGGTGGATAGTATGCTTCATCATTAGTCCTTTGGGACTGTCCTGGATCATTGTACCACTGAGAATAGCTAAGTCATTCACGGTTCTTCATCGAACAATATTGCTGTTACTGTGTATTACATTCTCCTGGTTCTGTTCACTTCACTATTCATCAGGGGCAGGTAGGTGGTACTGTGGATACAGCCCCGGGCCTGGAGTCAGAGGACTGTGAGTTCCAATCCAGCCTCTGACCAGATACTTGACACTTACTAGCTGTGTAACCCTGGGCAAGTTACTTAACCCCAATTGCCTCACCAAAAAAAAAATAAATAAATAAAATCATACACTTCGCTATTCATCAGTTCATGTAAGTCTTTCCAGGTTTTTCTGAAATCATCCTGCTTGCCATTTCTTATAGCACAATAACATTCCAGTCCAATCATGTACCACAGCTTGCTTAGCCATTCCCCAGTTGATGGGCATCCTTTTGATTTCTAATTCTTAGCCACCACAACAAAAAAAAAAAAAAAAAAAAGATGCTATAAATATTTTTATACAGATA
>NW_020949723.1:0-10133 GCF_900497805.2 Vombatus ursinus | reverse complement strand
AGAAAAATTTCTATGCTTTGACTCAGCAATCCCACTACAGGCATATATTCCCAATAGGACAAGGATAGAAAGAAAGGTCCTATATAAACCAAATATTTGTAGCAGTACATTTTGGTGATGGCATGACTGGAAACGGTGAATACCTATCAATTGAGAGATGGCTGGATAAATTCGGCATGTAAATATTATTGTTCCCTAAGGAATGACAAAAGTGAGGAATTCATAAAAGTATGGGAAAAAATTTTTGAACTAATGCAGAGGGGAAACGGCAGAACCAGGAGAACAATGTGCACAATGCTTTTGTTGTCATTATTGTTCAATCATTTCAGTAAAGTTCAACTCTTCAGGGCCCCGTTTGGGGTTTACTTGGCAAAGAAACTAGAGTGGTTTGCCATTTTCTTCTTCAGCTCATTTTACAGATTAGAAAACTGAGGCAAACAGGGTTAAGTGACTTGCCCAGGATCACATAGCTTGTAAGTGTTTGAGACTAGATTTGAACTCAGGAAGATGAGTCTTCCTGACTCCAGTCCCAGTGCTCCATACATTGTGCCACCTAGCTGCCCAACCCATGACTATGATAATATAAATACAACAATACAATAATATAATAACTGAACTCAGATTAGTCAATGATTAATATAAGGCCCAGAGGACAGATGATGAAACATATATCCTTTGTCTCAGCAGAGATAGAGGGGACTCTGAATGTAGATCAGTGTATATGTTGCAATATCCTTCACCTTTGATTGTTTTTCTTTGCAATAAGGGTGAGTTTTATTTGGGGGAGATACACACATACATATTTATACATAGACATACATACACATATGCACACACATATATGTGTGTATATATATATGTGTATATATGTATATATATGTGTGTGTGTGTGTGTGTGTGCGTTTATCTACCTATCTATCTAAATGAGAATCCTGACTCAAATATATGCAATAAGATGATCATCCAATTATCACTTGGTAACATTTAATGTAAGGGAATCCACAGTCTCATAAGGCAGTCAATTCTACTTTGGGAATATGTTAATGAAAGAAGTTTTGGGGGCAGCTATGTTATACAATGGATAGAGTGCTGGACCTGGAGTCAGGAAGACTCATCTTCCTGAGTTCAAATTTAGCGTCTTACTACAAACACTAGGTGTGTGACTCTGGACAAGTCACTTAACCCTGTTAACCTCAGTTTCCTCATCTGTAAAATGAACTGGAGAAGGAAATGGCAAACTACTCCAGTAACTTTGCCAAGAAAACCCAAAATGGGGTCATAAAGAATTGGACATGACTGAAATAACTGAACAACAAAAAATTTTTTCCCTTTCTAGAGCCTATACCTTTCCTTTCTATCATCATCCTAATTCTTTACCTCATGCATCTCAAAATAGCTTAATACTGTATTTGTTTCTTTGGTTGCCATATCATACTGTGGGCTCATATTTAGCTTATAATCTAATAAAACCTGAATATTTTAAAAAGAAAATAATTATTGGTCTATCCATTTCTCCTCTATCATGTAATTATAGAAAAGATCCTTTGGGACAAAGCAAAGTTCCTTATATTTATCCCTTTTAAGTGTTATCTCATTAGATTTGGTATATTATCCAAGCTTGTTTAGGATCTTTTGATATCTGACTGTTATAAAATATTTAGCTATCCTGAAATATTTTCATGTCATCTGTGAATTTGTTGTTGTTGCTGAAGTCCCTGATAAAAACACTGATCCAAGACACTGATAAATATAAAACAATAGAATGCCAAGACAAGCCTCTTTGGGTATTCTAGTAGAACTTCCATCCAAAGGAACATTAATCCATTAATGAATACAGTTTTAATCTGATCATTCAACCCATTCAGAGTCTACCTCAGAGTACTATTATCTAAGCCCACCATCTCCATTTTGTCTAAAAGGGTAACATGATAGTTTATCAAATGTCTTGTGCTAATCACTTCTTTCCTTTCTAAATGCTCATAATTCATACATTTACAATTGTGTTCTAGAAATTTATTAGAAATAGAAAGCAAGACCTGTGGCTTGCAGACTAACTCCTTCCTTTATTATTTTTTTAATCCAGACATTTGTTCTTTTCTTATGCTGTAGAACCATTAAAATAAATAGAGTAGTTCTATTTTATTTCCACTGTCTGCTATACTATTATGTACTCTTTGCCTTTAGGATCAATTTTATTGCTTCTTTGTTCTCCCCCTTGTACACAACATACTTTTTTTAAAATCCTGTTTTATTATTTTTTTCTTTACCAGATATCTGGATCATCTGGAGCACTAGCTCTCTTGCCACTCTTCTTAGAGGACTGTGGTTTTGTTGTTGTGTTCATCTTCCATTACATTTTTTTTTTGCTTCCATCATCTACACCTTCTACAAAATCTAGTTAATTTGATGAGTTCCTAAAGCTAGGGGGCAAAGCAGGTAGAGCTCTGGGACTGGAGCTAGGAAGACTTGAGTTCAAATCTGCCCTCAAACCTTTATTACCTGTGTGATCCTGGGCAAATCACTTAATCTTTGTTGGCCTCAGTTTCCCTCAACTGTGAAATGCGGATAATGATAATACCTACCTATCTCACAGGGTTGTTATGTGGTTCAAATGATATGATATTTGTAAAATGCTTAATATAGTGCCTGGTAAGTAGTAGGTGCTTAACAAATAGTTTTCTCTTCTTCTTTTCTTTCTCTGAGCAATTACATTGATTATTTTAAAGAGTACCCTTCCCCATTTTCTTTTTCACTGGAATAATTTGTGTTTGTGTCTGAATTTTTCTTCTTGAGAACTTCCTTGAGCTTCCTCAAGAAATCTTGGACTCATTTCTACTATATAATTTTGGGTCATGTGATGCTACCTATGCTTTTTCTAAACTCTTTATTCTGAAGTAGCTGATCCCCCTTAGCCAGATTCTGATAGAGTTTGCCAAAAAAGGAACAACTCAAACTATTCATGCTGGATAATGAAATATTTAATGCCGGAAATAGTCAAATGATGCAAAGGAGAAGAAACCATATTAATTCTGTAGTCTCCCTGGATCCCATCTTCTTAGTTTAGACTCTGGGATACATGGTGATCTCTAGAATGGGTCTGTACCTCTCAAACTGTAGTCAATACTGAATAATCTGACCACATTTAAATGGATCAAAATTTTATATATCAGAGACAAGAACATGAAGTAAGAGGTAACACTTTGTTATATTAAATGGATAAAGAAGGTCACTACATCCAATGTCAGCTACAGCTCTGCTGGAACAACACTTGACCATATCTGTTCCTCCCCTACTTCCTAGCAAGCACTCTAGTGCTACTTTACCTGTGACAGTATGACATGTGGTATAAACTATGTGACCATTTATGTGACTTCCTGGAGTCTCTGAGGCAACTAAATCAGTGGTATCAAACTCAGACAGAAACAGATCTCTGCTTACCACATATTGACTTAGAAAATCACAAGCCAACACTCTCTATATTGAATAATTTTTAGGTATTTGCCAATTATATTTTAATCTTGTGCCCCATTTGGGACTGCTCTGGCCTCTTGTGGCAAGTGAGTAATGAGTTTGACACCTCTAAACTACCCAGCCCATCATAGTCATAACTACTAGAATGGAATGAGCACTTTATCCCAAGATCCCTGCTTTGAGAACAAGTGCTAGAATAATGTTTGCAGGACTTAGAAACTTTGGTTTTATAGGGTATTTGGTGGATAAAATTTTAGGAGTATTTATCTATGTGTCTGTAATTTCTCTCTCTAATGAAGAGATCATTGTTATCATTCTTACAGTTTTTATCATCTAATTTAAAACTTGTTTTGCAATTATAAGCCCTTGAGTTTTTATAGACTCTTACCTCCATTTTTATTTCACCTATTGGGTAATATGGCCCTGCTACTAACTAGTCATATAACCTTCAGTAAATGGCCCAACTTCTCTGGATCTGTTTTCATATCTTTGGACATTAAAAAACCTCAGATTACTCATGATTGGCAGTGACACATCTAAGACATAAGAATACTAAAAGCATAAAAATAAAAAGAAGCTACATCAGTTCCCCTATATCTGATGGTCTAGACACATAGCAAAGACTAGATGATATAAATGACATCTCAGGTTCCTTCCAGTTCTAAAATTATATATTATTTCCCCCCTCTTCTCTCAGGAAAATGGAAGCAGCCCTTCCAAGTCTTAAAAATTATGGGTTGGAGGAAACAGTAGCTATTTCTTCTCTTTCCCTCTCTGATCAAACAGTAGGGAAATTCCATTTCAGAGAAAAAATATTTTTTCTAGACCTGATACCCACCGTAGCTGCCAGTAGTATAAGTTTTTTTGGTCAATCAAAATGTTTTGTTGAAAACTTGCATGCAGAGAGGAGAGCTGTGCCCTTGGTACTCTGGCTAAAATAATAAAAAACTGCATTGCCCTGCTGTGGATATGCCATCAACAACATTCATTGCCTCGTACCTTGCAAATGTTAAAGATTTTTATAGGTCAGAGTTGAAGCTAAGTGCTTTGCAATCATTTCAGAATTTCCCTTCATAACCATTTTCAAGAAAAGGTGGAAGTTTATTATTCCAATTTGACAAATGCAAACCAGTAAAAAGCATTCATGCAACAGGCACATTTACCAGGTCCACTGGGTGGACTGCGCTAATGGTGCTGAAATTAGAAATCAGAAGATAGTCTCCACTCTATTGTTAATCCCTAGTCAAGCTATTTTGTCTCTTCAACTGTGTATAATGTTTGAAATTAGTTATAGACATAAAATTGTCATTGTTTTCTTCAAAATAGTTTGACAACAGGACATTTATAATATGTCGGTCTCCTCCACTGAATTATTTACAATATTAACAGGAGTTTTGTGTCTAATCCTCCTTTTGGCATTTTTCTATGTATAGCTTGTAGTTTCAGCAAATGAATCAACCTAAAGGTTAGAAGTAACTCCAAGAGCTTATTTTATATAAAAATTGCATAAATAATTTCACAAAAAGGATGACTAATTTTCCTTCTAGGAACTTAAAATGCTTTGGAAAACCAGAGATCAAAGCCAGAAGAAGTAAACAGTCTAAAAAGAGTGAAGGCAATTATGAAAAAAAATCAAAGTAACATTTAGAATGTATTTTTTCCTCTCCTGTGAAATAGGGGTTGAGTCAAGGTATTGTCCTTTAGGAGCTCTTACCATATGCCTTAACTTGCTCTCCACCCCCCTCTTCATAGAATGACAGCTTGACTCTACCATTAGCTCTTTCCTGACAATCTGTTGCTAGTAAATTGGGTCTGGACTTCTGGCTAGAGGGCAAGAGGTGTTCTGCCTACGTTGTCAGTTGATGAAAGAAAAAACATTTTCTTGCAACTGATAAGAAATTTTAAAAAAATCCTTTCCCTGTGGCTGTCAATCAGAAAGTCCTAGAATCTGCTTATACTGTGAAAGGCATATGGTTATTTAACAAAGAATTAATTACCTTACACCAGCAGTTCCTCAGCAATGCTCTTAAACCAACTGAATGAAATTGCTTTCTGGTATCCTTTAATTTTTTTTGCTTACAATTGGCATTTAGAAATATAAATTCGACTCACCAGCTCACTATTACCCCAAACTGGTTTTTCCTTATGACTCCACTTTTTATGTCAGTGGCACACCCATGTACTCTGTCTTCTGATTTCAAAACCTAGGGTTATCTTTGACTCTCTCTTCCTTTTTATCATATCCACTCAATTACAAAGTCCTAGTTGTTTTAGCTCCACAAGAAAGCTTGGAGGTAGGTGTTATAATTATACCTATTTTATAGTTGAGGAAACTGAGACAGAGGTTAAGTGACTTGTCCAGTGACACACAGATAGTAAATGACTGAGGCTTAATTTGAATTCAGCTTCTTTTGACTCCGGGCCCAGGGCTCTATATTGTATGCCATCCAATCACCTTGTACCTAACAGGTAGATAACCTTTACTTTTTCCCCTTCTCCCAACTATCCTTCAAACTATTGGCAGACTGAATTAAGTCTAATTAGCCTCAGTTTTTATTTGGGCTTAGAATAAACATTCAGAACACAATTATGTTCATTTTAATTTATTGAGATACATCAAAGACTACCGAAATTGAAGATGCAAGAGACAAAATTGGATCCAATAACAGATGAAGTTGGGGACAGTGAGGCTGTCCCACATCCTGATAATAACAATCTCCCCTCAAAAAACTGCATTTCTTAGGAAGGGGATAAGAGAAGTGTGGGGGGGAGACAAAAGGGGGGGCAGATTAGGGGAAAGGGGTTGGGGGAAGGATGAGATGGGGAGAAAATTTGGAACTAAAAATCTTGTGGGTATGAATGTTGAAAACTAAAAATAAATTAATTAATTAATCTTTTAAAAAGTGCATTTCTCACTAAATCAGAAGAACAATGACCTTCCTCCTTGTGATTTTTTTTTCCATCAAAAGTTAAATGTTGCACCAGCCTTGGGGTTGCTTAGGGCTGCATATCTTGTCCCTCCTCTATTTGCAACTATGTTTTTTTTAATCCCCTCACCCAACTAACATCATATTTATCCTTGCTTTCTGCTCCTAGAGATACCTCTCTAGTGATAATGAATAATTTTACTAAGTGTGGCTAACAATGTAATTCAAGCATGCCATCTTTGAGGACAATGAAACTCTGGGTACACACTGCATAACTCTATTGTCTTGTTTAATAATAATGTTGTTAATACATTATAACCAAATTTCCCTTAATGCTGCAATATCTCTCTGTCTTTCAGACAGAACCATGTGTTCCATTTGTAACATTCTCTTTATGTTACTAGGTGCCCGTTGTGTTGGCTTACAATATTCTGTGACATATTCATGCTGATTTTATTTCAAAGGATTAGTAACTAATATTGGAAAATTACTTGAAGAGAATTGACTTGAGTCAAATATTTGGGTAGTATTCCCTGCTACCTAACTCCTGGGTTTATGTGACTCTGAATGAACAACTTAACCTCTTGAGCCACAAGCTGCCTCCTCTGTAAAACCATTAGACCAGATGATCTTTGAGATCCCTTTTGGCTCTAAAAATCTATCTATCTATCTATCTAATCTACTTATTGATCTATTTTTATTTCCTCCCTTTTTATGTGAGGACAGTATTCTTAGTATTTCTTTATCTGTCGTTGATTACTTAAGTGAATCAAGATTACAGAATTTAGATGTGGAAGGAGCCTTAGAGATCACAGAGGTCAATTCTCTTATTTTACCAATAAGGAAACTGAGGTCCAGAGAGGGTAAGTGACTTTTTGAAGGTCAAAGAAGTAGTAGGAAAGAAGGAAATAAACATTTGCCAAGCACCTACTATGTTCCAGATGCTGTGCTAAGTGCTTTACAAATGTTACCTCATTTAATATTCACAACAACCCTAGGAGGTAGGTGTTCTTATTATTTCCATTTTAAAGGGAAGGAAACTGAGGCAGACAGAGAGTAAGTGGCTTGCCCAGGGTCACATAATTAGCAAGTGTCTAATCTGAACACAGGTATTCTGGACTCCAAGCTCAGTGCTGATATGTGAACCATATAATGCAATGCTATTTCTAACATGCCATACTTCCTGCTAACTTGAATGACAGAGAGTCAAAGCCAAAGCAGAGGCAAGATTTAGTGAGTTGAAAGCTGCTTATAACACCAATCAACCAACTTACTACAAAGTGTTACGCAACCTGAGTTTGTCATATCAATAATGATAACTCATACTTCTCTATTCCTTAAGATTTATGAAGCATTTGTGCTACAACCACCAAGTTGGAGGTAAGTGGCACAGATATTTCTCTCCTCATTTTATAAGTAAGGATGCTGAAGCTTAGAGAGCTTTTGACCTTGCCAAGGTCACACAGCTAAGACAGCTACTGAGCTAAATCCAGAACCCTCATGTCTTAACTCTTACTAGAGCTCTTTCTGTTGCTCTTAAGCATAAAAATGCAAATTATACTAATAGCAGCTGAGTCAGTTGGGGCTAAGAGAGAAGATATTGCAAAAGTACCCAGATCTGCAGTCTCTTTCTTCAAGGAGTTGTCACATTTCAAATACGAAGTAAGCTAAGTCTTGGCTCTGATGTCTTCTTCTCAGATAAAGATATAAAATATTATCTACCCAGGACACAATGCTGCTTTTCAAGTTAAGTTTACAGTAGTCTAGAACTATTTTCTATTGTGGTAGAAATCTGGGGAAACAAGAGATTTAACTGTTAGTTATAAACTGAGAATCTTAGCTAAGCAATCCAAGTTATTTAAAAACATAGTTTATCACAAATTACCTCTGGAGGTCAGGAACTGACTAGTTTGATCTTTATATTCCCAACTCCCTAACATAATAAATTGCATAAAATCGATTCTGAGGAAGTTTTTTTTTTTTGGTGTTCAGTCATTTTTCAGTCATGTCTGACTCTTCATGACCCCCTTTTTCTTGGCAAGGATACTGGAGTGGTTTGCCATTTTCTTCTCCAGCTCATTTTACACATGAGAAAACTGAGGCAAACAGGGTTAAGTGACTTGCCCAGGGTCACACAACTAGAAAGTGTCTGAGGCCAGATTTGAAGTCAGGAAATGAGTCTTCCTGATTCCAGAACTGGCTCTTTGTCCACTGCACCAAGAAAATGCTTCTTGAATTGACTTGAACAGAAATTCCAAATTGATCTGGAGCAGTCCATTGTGTTAGAAAGTATACTGGTTGTGTATTCCCAGGACCTGGGTTCAAATCATAGCTTTGACAATTACTACATGTATGATCCTGGACAGGACACAAAATTTCTGGGTCTGAGTTTCCTCAAATATTAAAAGATGGGGTTGTATCAGATGACTTCTAACCTCCCTTCTAGCCCTATATCTGTGATCCCATGACTTCTCTGGAATTCAATTTCCTTAGCCATAAAATGAAGGGCAGAGGATTGGAGGACCTGCAAATCCCTTGTTGCTCAATTTAAATCTATGATTTTATGAAGTCTGGGAGACAGGTTGGCATGGTGGATGGGGATGTGGAATTGGAATCACAAAGACCTGAGTTTGAACTGTGCTTCAGAAAATCACTAGCTGTGTAACCCTGTGCAAAAGGTTAAACTTTGCCCACTTAACTTTTCTCAGAGTCAGTGTCCTTATAGATAAAGTGGGTATAAAATTCGTTGGTTGTTGTCCTTTGTTCTTGAAGAGGACCACAATGACATCACTATGTTGGGGTCAAAGTGACTGATCAGACCAATATGAGCTCAGAAGGCTCTACCACAGGTCAAGCACAAATAGTTCATGTGAATATTTGGAGTGGAGATGTCTCTAAATTTATACTACTGCAATTCTGTTTTGCATGAGCAGATCTCAGAGACCTTGACAGTGTCCTTGTATCACTTCTCACCTCCATGTGAGTGCTTGCCTTGTGTGAGTTCTCTGTAAAATAGTCATTTAGGCAAACGTACTTTTAGTATTCAAACAACACGGCCAGCTCATCAGAGTGGTTCACTCTGTAGCAGAGTTTAAAAGCTTGGTAGTTCAACAAGGACCTTCATGTCCAGTACTTTATCTTACCAGCTGATCTTCAGAATCTTCCTAAGGCAATTAAAATGGAAGTGATTCAGTTTCCTGACATGGCACTGGTCAACTGCCCAGGTTTCATAAGAATACAACAATGAGGTCAGTACAATGACTCTGTAGACCTTCAGTTTGGTAAGCAGTCTAATACCTTTTCTCTCTTACATTTTCCTTCAGAGCCTTCCAAATACTGAGCTAGCTCTGGCAATGCATGTGTCAACCTCATCCCTGGAAAGTAGACTGCCAATGGAAGTATACATCCCTGGAAAGTATACTTCCAATGGACTTAAACTTATCTACAGTATTGAAAATTTCTCCATTTGCTGTAACCAGTGGTTCCACATATGGATGATATGGCGCTGGCTGGTGGAGAGCCTCTCTTTTCTTGGTATTAATTGTTAGGTCAAAATTAGCAGTAGCATCAGAGAATCAATCCATACTTTGTTGCACCTCAGCCTCAGAGATGGCATTGAGTGTTCAATCATCTGTGAACAAAAAGTCATGTACCAACTTTCCCTCCACTTTAATCTTGACTTGAAGCCTTTTTTTTTGCTGAAGCAATTGGGGTTAAGTGACTCACTCAAGGTCA
>NW_020949722.1:0-10135 GCF_900497805.2 Vombatus ursinus | reverse complement strand
AGAAAAATTTCTATGCTTTGACTCAGCAATCCCACTACAGGCATATATTCCCAATAGGACAAGGATAGAAAGAAAGGTCCTATATAAACCAAATATTTGTAGCAGTACATTTTGGTGATGGCATGACTGGAAACGGTGAATACCTATCAATTGAGAGATGGCTGGATAAATTCGGCATGTAAATATTATTGTTCCCTAAGGAATGACAAAAGTGAGGAATTCATAAAAGTATGGGAAAAAATTTTTGAACTAATGCAGAGGGGAAACGGCAGAACCAGGAGAACAATGTGCACAATGCTTTTGTTGTCATTATTGTTCAATCATTTCAGTAAAGTTCAACTCTTCAGGGCCCCGTTTGGGGTTTACTTGGCAAAGAAACTAGAGTGGTTTGCCATTTTCTTCTTCAGCTCATTTTACAGATTAGAAAACTGAGGCAAACAGGGTTAAGTGACTTGCCCAGGATCACATAGCTTGTAAGTGTTTGAGACTAGATTTGAACTCAGGAAGATGAGTCTTCCTGACTCCAGTCCCAGTGCTCCATACATTGTGCCACCTAGCTGCCCAACCCATGACTATGATAATATAAATACAACAATACAATAATATAATAACTGAACTCAGATTAGTCAATGATTAATATAAGGCCCAGAGGACAGATGATGAAACATATATCCTTTGTCTCAGCAGAGATAGAGGGGACTCTGAATGTAGATCAGTGTATATGTTGCAATATCCTTCACCTTTGATTGTTTTTCTTTGCAATAAGGGTGAGTTTTATTTGGGGGAGATACACACATACATATTTATACATAGACATACATACACATATGCACACACATATATGTGTGTATATATATATGTGTATATATGTATATATATGTGTGTGTGTGTGTGTGTGTGCGTTTATCTACCTATCTATCTAAATGAGAATCCTGACTCAAATATATGCAATAAGATGATCATCCAATTATCACTTGGTAACATTTAATGTAAGGGAATCCACAGTCTCATAAGGCAGTCAATTCTACTTTGGGAATATGTTAATGAAAGAAGTTTTGGGGGCAGCTATGTTATACAATGGATAGAGTGCTGGACCTGGAGTCAGGAAGACTCATCTTCCTGAGTTCAAATTTAGCGTCTTACTACAAACACTAGGTGTGTGACTCTGGACAAGTCACTTAACCCTGTTAACCTCAGTTTCCTCATCTGTAAAATGAACTGGAGAAGGAAATGGCAAACTACTCCAGTAACTTTGCCAAGAAAACCCAAAATGGGGTCATAAAGAATTGGACATGACTGAAATAACTGAACAACAAAAAATTTTTTCCCTTTCTAGAGCCTATACCTTTCCTTTCTATCATCATCCTAATTCTTTACCTCATGCATCTCAAAATAGCTTAATACTGTATTTGTTTCTTTGGTTGCCATATCATACTGTGGGCTCATATTTAGCTTATAATCTAATAAAACCTGAATATTTTAAAAAGAAAATAATTATTGGTCTATCCATTTCTCCTCTATCATGTAATTATAGAAAAGATCCTTTGGGACAAAGCAAAGTTCCTTATATTTATCCCTTTTAAGTGTTATCTCATTAGATTTGGTATATTATCCAAGCTTGTTTAGGATCTTTTGATATCTGACTGTTATAAAATATTTAGCTATCCTGAAATATTTTCATGTCATCTGTGAATTTGTTGTTGTTGCTGAAGTCCCTGATAAAAACACTGATCCAAGACACTGATAAATATAAAACAATAGAATGCCAAGACAAGCCTCTTTGGGTATTCTAGTAGAACTTCCATCCAAAGGAACATTAATCCATTAATGAATACAGTTTTAATCTGATCATTCAACCCATTCAGAGTCTACCTCAGAGTACTATTATCTAAGCCCACCATCTCCATTTTGTCTAAAAGGGTAACATGATAGTTTATCAAATGTCTTGTGCTAATCACTTCTTTCCTTTCTAAATGCTCATAATTCATACATTTACAATTGTGTTCTAGAAATTTATTAGAAATAGAAAGCAAGACCTGTGGCTTGCAGACTAACTCCTTCCTTTATTATTTTTTTAATCCAGACATTTGTTCTTTTCTTATGCTGTAGAACCATTAAAATAAATAGAGTAGTTCTATTTTATTTCCACTGTCTGCTATACTATTATGTACTCTTTGCCTTTAGGATCAATTTTATTGCTTCTTTGTTCTCCCCCTTGTACACAACATACTTTTTTTAAAATCCTGTTTTATTATTTTTTTCTTTACCAGATATCTGGATCATCTGGAGCACTAGCTCTCTTGCCACTCTTCTTAGAGGACTGTGGTTTTGTTGTTGTGTTCATCTTCCATTACATTTTTTTTTTGCTTCCATCATCTACACCTTCTACAAAATCTAGTTAATTTGATGAGTTCCTAAAGCTAGGGGGCAAAGCAGGTAGAGCTCTGGGACTGGAGCTAGGAAGACTTGAGTTCAAATCTGCCCTCAAACCTTTATTACCTGTGTGATCCTGGGCAAATCACTTAATCTTTGTTGGCCTCAGTTTCCCTCAACTGTGAAATGCGGATAATGATAATACCTACCTATCTCACAGGGTTGTTATGTGGTTCAAATGATATGATATTTGTAAAATGCTTAATATAGTGCCTGGTAAGTAGTAGGTGCTTAACAAATAGTTTTCTCTTCTTCTTTTCTTTCTCTGAGCAATTACATTGATTATTTTAAAGAGTACCCTTCCCCATTTTCTTTTTCACTGGAATAATTTGTGTTTGTGTCTGAATTTTTCTTCTTGAGAACTTCCTTGAGCTTCCTCAAGAAATCTTGGACTCATTTCTACTATATAATTTTGGGTCATGTGATGCTACCTATGCTTTTTCTAAACTCTTTATTCTGAAGTAGCTGATCCCCCTTAGCCAGATTCTGATAGAGTTTGCCAAAAAAGGAACAACTCAAACTATTCATGCTGGATAATGAAATATTTAATGCCGGAAATAGTCAAATGATGCAAAGGAGAAGAAACCATATTAATTCTGTAGTCTCCCTGGATCCCATCTTCTTAGTTTAGACTCTGGGATACATGGTGATCTCTAGAATGGGTCTGTACCTCTCAAACTGTAGTCAATACTGAATAATCTGACCACATTTAAATGGATCAAAATTTTATATATCAGAGACAAGAACATGAAGTAAGAGGTAACACTTTGTTATATTAAATGGATAAAGAAGGTCACTACATCCAATGTCAGCTACAGCTCTGCTGGAACAACACTTGACCATATCTGTTCCTCCCCTACTTCCTAGCAAGCACTCTAGTGCTACTTTACCTGTGACAGTATGACATGTGGTATAAACTATGTGACCATTTATGTGACTTCCTGGAGTCTCTGAGGCAACTAAATCAGTGGTATCAAACTCAGACAGAAACAGATCTCTGCTTACCACATATTGACTTAGAAAATCACAAGCCAACACTCTCTATATTGAATAATTTTTAGGTATTTGCCAATTATATTTTAATCTTGTGCCCCATTTGGGACTGCTCTGGCCTCTTGTGGCAAGTGAGTAATGAGTTTGACACCTCTAAACTACCCAGCCCATCATAGTCATAACTACTAGAATGGAATGAGCACTTTATCCCAAGATCCCTGCTTTGAGAACAAGTGCTAGAATAATGTTTGCAGGACTTAGAAACTTTGGTTTTATAGGGTATTTGGTGGATAAAATTTTAGGAGTATTTATCTATGTGTCTGTAATTTCTCTCTCTAATGAAGAGATCATTGTTATCATTCTTACAGTTTTTATCATCTAATTTAAAACTTGTTTTGCAATTATAAGCCCTTGAGTTTTTATAGACTCTTACCTCCATTTTTATTTCACCTATTGGGTAATATGGCCCTGCTACTAACTAGTCATATAACCTTCAGTAAATGGCCCAACTTCTCTGGATCTGTTTTCATATCTTTGGACATTAAAAAACCTCAGATTACTCATGATTGGCAGTGACACATCTAAGACATAAGAATACTAAAAGCATAAAAATAAAAAGAAGCTACATCAGTTCCCCTATATCTGATGGTCTAGACACATAGCAAAGACTAGATGATATAAATGACATCTCAGGTTCCTTCCAGTTCTAAAATTATATATTATTTCCCCCCTCTTCTCTCAGGAAAATGGAAGCAGCCCTTCCAAGTCTTAAAAATTATGGGTTGGAGGAAACAGTAGCTATTTCTTCTCTTTCCCTCTCTGATCAAACAGTAGGGAAATTCCATTTCAGAGAAAAAATATTTTTTCTAGACCTGATACCCACCGTAGCTGCCAGTAGTATAAGTTTTTTTGGTCAATCAAAATGTTTTGTTGAAAACTTGCATGCAGAGAGGAGAGCTGTGCCCTTGGTACTCTGGCTAAAATAATAAAAAACTGCATTGCCCTGCTGTGGATATGCCATCAACAACATTCATTGCCTCGTACCTTGCAAATGTTAAAGATTTTTATAGGTCAGAGTTGAAGCTAAGTGCTTTGCAATCATTTCAGAATTTCCCTTCATAACCATTTTCAAGAAAAGGTGGAAGTTTATTATTCCAATTTGACAAATGCAAACCAGTAAAAAGCATTCATGCAACAGGCACATTTACCAGGTCCACTGGGTGGACTGCGCTAATGGTGCTGAAATTAGAAATCAGAAGATAGTCTCCACTCTATTGTTAATCCCTAGTCAAGCTATTTTGTCTCTTCAACTGTGTATAATGTTTGAAATTAGTTATAGACATAAAATTGTCATTGTTTTCTTCAAAATAGTTTGACAACAGGACATTTATAATATGTCGGTCTCCTCCACTGAATTATTTACAATATTAACAGGAGTTTTGTGTCTAATCCTCCTTTTGGCATTTTTCTATGTATAGCTTGTAGTTTCAGCAAATGAATCAACCTAAAGGTTAGAAGTAACTCCAAGAGCTTATTTTATATAAAAATTGCATAAATAATTTCACAAAAAGGATGACTAATTTTCCTTCTAGGAACTTAAAATGCTTTGGAAAACCAGAGATCAAAGCCAGAAGAAGTAAACAGTCTAAAAAGAGTGAAGGCAATTATGAAAAAAAATCAAAGTAACATTTAGAATGTATTTTTTCCTCTCCTGTGAAATAGGGGTTGAGTCAAGGTATTGTCCTTTAGGAGCTCTTACCATATGCCTTAACTTGCTCTCCACCCCCCTCTTCATAGAATGACAGCTTGACTCTACCATTAGCTCTTTCCTGACAATCTGTTGCTAGTAAATTGGGTCTGGACTTCTGGCTAGAGGGCAAGAGGTGTTCTGCCTACGTTGTCAGTTGATGAAAGAAAAAACATTTTCTTGCAACTGATAAGAAATTTTAAAAAAATCCTTTCCCTGTGGCTGTCAATCAGAAAGTCCTAGAATCTGCTTATACTGTGAAAGGCATATGGTTATTTAACAAAGAATTAATTACCTTACACCAGCAGTTCCTCAGCAATGCTCTTAAACCAACTGAATGAAATTGCTTTCTGGTATCCTTTAATTTTTTTTGCTTACAATTGGCATTTAGAAATATAAATTCGACTCACCAGCTCACTATTACCCCAAACTGGTTTTTCCTTATGACTCCACTTTTTATGTCAGTGGCACACCCATGTACTCTGTCTTCTGATTTCAAAACCTAGGGTTATCTTTGACTCTCTCTTCCTTTTTATCATATCCACTCAATTACAAAGTCCTAGTTGTTTTAGCTCCACAAGAAAGCTTGGAGGTAGGTGTTATAATTATACCTATTTTATAGTTGAGGAAACTGAGACAGAGGTTAAGTGACTTGTCCAGTGACACACAGATAGTAAATGACTGAGGCTTAATTTGAATTCAGCTTCTTTTGACTCCGGGCCCAGGGCTCTATATTGTATGCCATCCAATCACCTTGTACCTAACAGGTAGATAACCTTTACTTTTTCCCCTTCTCCCAACTATCCTTCAAACTATTGGCAGACTGAATTAAGTCTAATTAGCCTCAGTTTTTATTTGGGCTTAGAATAAACATTCAGAACACAATTATGTTCATTTTAATTTATTGAGATACATCAAAGACTACCGAAATTGAAGATGCAAGAGACAAAATTGGATCCAATAACAGATGAAGTTGGGGACAGTGAGGCTGTCCCACATCCTGATAATAACAATCTCCCCTCAAAAAACTGCATTTCTTAGGAAGGGGATAAGAGAAGTGTGGGGGGGAGACAAAAGGGGGGGCAGATTAGGGGAAAGGGGTTGGGGGAAGGATGAGATGGGGAGAAAATTTGGAACTAAAAATCTTGTGGGTATGAATGTTGAAAACTAAAAATAAATTAATTAATTAATCTTTTAAAAAGTGCATTTCTCACTAAATCAGAAGAACAATGACCTTCCTCCTTGTGATTTTTTTTTCCATCAAAAGTTAAATGTTGCACCAGCCTTGGGGTTGCTTAGGGCTGCATATCTTGTCCCTCCTCTATTTGCAACTATGTTTTTTTTAATCCCCTCACCCAACTAACATCATATTTATCCTTGCTTTCTGCTCCTAGAGATACCTCTCTAGTGATAATGAATAATTTTACTAAGTGTGGCTAACAATGTAATTCAAGCATGCCATCTTTGAGGACAATGAAACTCTGGGTACACACTGCATAACTCTATTGTCTTGTTTAATAATAATGTTGTTAATACATTATAACCAAATTTCCCTTAATGCTGCAATATCTCTCTGTCTTTCAGACAGAACCATGTGTTCCATTTGTAACATTCTCTTTATGTTACTAGGTGCCCGTTGTGTTGGCTTACAATATTCTGTGACATATTCATGCTGATTTTATTTCAAAGGATTAGTAACTAATATTGGAAAATTACTTGAAGAGAATTGACTTGAGTCAAATATTTGGGTAGTATTCCCTGCTACCTAACTCCTGGGTTTATGTGACTCTGAATGAACAACTTAACCTCTTGAGCCACAAGCTGCCTCCTCTGTAAAACCATTAGACCAGATGATCTTTGAGATCCCTTTTGGCTCTAAAAATCTATCTATCTATCTATCTAATCTACTTATTGATCTATTTTTATTTCCTCCCTTTTTATGTGAGGACAGTATTCTTAGTATTTCTTTATCTGTCGTTGATTACTTAAGTGAATCAAGATTACAGAATTTAGATGTGGAAGGAGCCTTAGAGATCACAGAGGTCAATTCTCTTATTTTACCAATAAGGAAACTGAGGTCCAGAGAGGGTAAGTGACTTTTTGAAGGTCAAAGAAGTAGTAGGAAAGAAGGAAATAAACATTTGCCAAGCACCTACTATGTTCCAGATGCTGTGCTAAGTGCTTTACAAATGTTACCTCATTTAATATTCACAACAACCCTAGGAGGTAGGTGTTCTTATTATTTCCATTTTAAAGGGAAGGAAACTGAGGCAGACAGAGAGTAAGTGGCTTGCCCAGGGTCACATAATTAGCAAGTGTCTAATCTGAACACAGGTATTCTGGACTCCAAGCTCAGTGCTGATATGTGAACCATATAATGCAATGCTATTTCTAACATGCCATACTTCCTGCTAACTTGAATGACAGAGAGTCAAAGCCAAAGCAGAGGCAAGATTTAGTGAGTTGAAAGCTGCTTATAACACCAATCAACCAACTTACTACAAAGTGTTACGCAACCTGAGTTTGTCATATCAATAATGATAACTCATACTTCTCTATTCCTTAAGATTTATGAAGCATTTGTGCTACAACCACCAAGTTGGAGGTAAGTGGCACAGATATTTCTCTCCTCATTTTATAAGTAAGGATGCTGAAGCTTAGAGAGCTTTTGACCTTGCCAAGGTCACACAGCTAAGACAGCTACTGAGCTAAATCCAGAACCCTCATGTCTTAACTCTTACTAGAGCTCTTTCTGTTGCTCTTAAGCATAAAAATGCAAATTATACTAATAGCAGCTGAGTCAGTTGGGGCTAAGAGAGAAGATATTGCAAAAGTACCCAGATCTGCAGTCTCTTTCTTCAAGGAGTTGTCACATTTCAAATACGAAGTAAGCTAAGTCTTGGCTCTGATGTCTTCTTCTCAGATAAAGATATAAAATATTATCTACCCAGGACACAATGCTGCTTTTCAAGTTAAGTTTACAGTAGTCTAGAACTATTTTCTATTGTGGTAGAAATCTGGGGAAACAAGAGATTTAACTGTTAGTTATAAACTGAGAATCTTAGCTAAGCAATCCAAGTTATTTAAAAACATAGTTTATCACAAATTACCTCTGGAGGTCAGGAACTGACTAGTTTGATCTTTATATTCCCAACTCCCTAACATAATAAATTGCATAAAATCGATTCTGAGGAAGTTTTTTTTTTTTTGGTGTTCAGTCATTTTTCAGTCATGTCTGACTCTTCATGACCCCCTTTTTCTTGGCAAGGATACTGGAGTGGTTTGCCATTTTCTTCTCCAGCTCATTTTACACATGAGAAAACTGAGGCAAACAGGGTTAAGTGACTTGCCCAGGGTCACACAACTAGAAAGTGTCTGAGGCCAGATTTGAAGTCAGGAAATGAGTCTTCCTGATTCCAGAACTGGCTCTTTGTCCACTGCACCAAGAAAATGCTTCTTGAATTGACTTGAACAGAAATTCCAAATTGATCTGGAGCAGTCCATTGTGTTAGAAAGTATACTGGTTGTGTATTCCCAGGACCTGGGTTCAAATCATAGCTTTGACAATTACTACATGTATGATCCTGGACAGGACACAAAATTTCTGGGTCTGAGTTTCCTCAAATATTAAAAGATGGGGTTGTATCAGATGACTTCTAACCTCCCTTCTAGCCCTATATCTGTGATCCCATGACTTCTCTGGAATTCAATTTCCTTAGCCATAAAATGAAGGGCAGAGGATTGGAGGACCTGCAAATCCCTTGTTGCTCAATTTAAATCTATGATTTTATGAAGTCTGGGAGACAGGTTGGCATGGTGGATGGGGATGTGGAATTGGAATCACAAAGACCTGAGTTTGAACTGTGCTTCAGAAAATCACTAGCTGTGTAACCCTGTGCAAAAGGTTAAACTTTGCCCACTTAACTTTTCTCAGAGTCAGTGTCCTTATAGATAAAGTGGGTATAAAATTCGTTGGTTGTTGTCCTTTGTTCTTGAAGAGGACCACAATGACATCACTATGTTGGGGTCAAAGTGACTGATCAGACCAATATGAGCTCAGAAGGCTCTACCACAGGTCAAGCACAAATAGTTCATGTGAATATTTGGAGTGGAGATGTCTCTAAATTTATACTACTGCAATTCTGTTTTGCATGAGCAGATCTCAGAGACCTTGACAGTGTCCTTGTATCACTTCTCACCTCCATGTGAGTGCTTGCCTTGTGTGAGTTCTCTGTAAAATAGTCATTTAGGCAAACGTACTTTTAGTATTCAAACAACACGGCCAGCTCATCAGAGTGGTTCACTCTGTAGCAGAGTTTAAAAGCTTGGTAGTTCAACAAGGACCTTCATGTCCAGTACTTTATCTTACCAGCTGATCTTCAGAATCTTCCTAAGGCAATTAAAATGGAAGTGATTCAGTTTCCTGACATGGCACTGGTCAACTGCCCAGGTTTCATAAGAATACAACAATGAGGTCAGTACAATGACTCTGTAGACCTTCAGTTTGGTAAGCAGTCTAATACCTTTTCTCTCTTACATTTTCCTTCAGAGCCTTCCAAATACTGAGCTAGCTCTGGCAATGCATGTGTCAACCTCATCCCTGGAAAGTAGACTGCCAATGGAAGTATACATCCCTGGAAAGTATACTTCCAATGGACTTAAACTTATCTACAGTATTGAAAATTTCTCCATTTGCTGTAACCAGTGGTTCCACATATGGATGATATGGCGCTGGCTGGTGGAGAGCCTCTCTTTTCTTGGTATTAATTGTTAGGTCAAAATTAGCAGTAGCATCAGAGAATCAATCCATACTTTGTTGCACCTCAGCCTCAGAGATGGCATTGAGTGTTCAATCATCTGTGAACAAAAAGTCATGTACCAACTTTCCCTCCACTTTAATCTTGACTTGAAGCCTTTTTTTTTTGCTGAAGCAATTGGGGTTAAGTGACTCACTCAAGGTCA
>NW_020949721.1:0-13843 GCF_900497805.2 Vombatus ursinus | reverse complement strand
TCTTGGTTCTGCTCACTTCACTCAGCAACAGACCATACAAGTCTTTCAAGGTTTTTCTGAAGTCAACCTGTTCATCATTTCTTATAGCACAATAGTATTCCATTACATTCATATACCACAATTTGCTCAGCATTACCCAGTTGATGGGCATCCTCTCAATTTCCAATTCCTTGCCACCACAAAAAGAGCTGCTATGAATATTTTTGTACATGTAGGTCCTTTTCCCATTTGTGTGATCTCTTTGGGAGATAGCCCTAGAAGTGCTATTGCTGGGTCAAAGGGTATGCACATTTTTATAGTCCTTTGGGAATAGTTCCAAATTGCTTTCCAAAATGGTTGGATCATTTCACAACTCCATCAACAATGCATTAGTGTTCCAATTTTCCCACATTTTCTTCAACCAGTTAAGTTACTAAGAGGCTGATATTGGGAAGGGAGGAGATTCTATCTAGTTAATGACTGGTGACCTGGAAACAAATACTATGGAGTGGAGGGATTAGAGATCATGATAATAGATAACAAAGTTTGGGAATGTAAAGCGAAAAAAAAAAAGATTGGATGATAAGATATTGATCAAATAAAGGCATTTTAGAGGTTATAAATATGGATGTGGAATGTCTTTAGGTGATGGCAAGATATGACCATCATTGTACATAACTGAGGTAGTGTGGAGGAGTAGGTCATTGGAATTGAGTATATTGTGGAATTGGAAAGTTAGAGTATTTGAAGAATTATCAAAGCATATGTTGAGATAGCTAATCTGCAAAGTATGGATTAGAAAGACAATGTGCCAGACACTGAATTCATTGAGAAAAAAAGAAAAGTGACTTGAGACAGGCGAAGGTCAGCAGATAATTGAGAGCAAGATTTGTTTTGGGTAATAAATCTAGATAGTGTGAACTATAGAGTAAGAGAGGTTGTTGAGCAGTGGTAGTAAAGGAAAGTATATAATTAGAAATACTGACAGGGTATTCAGACTCCCCTATCATGCTGAGTGAGTTGAGGGTATGAGAGAAAGTATAGCCACTTCTCAAAAAGATGACTAAGAAAGTGACATAATCAAGAGGGAATCAGGTTTCAGGGAGTTATAGATGAAAGAAGTAAGAATGGAAAAGTTTTTTTTAAATTTTTTATAATTAATTTATTTATTTTTAGTTTTCAACATTCACTTCCACAAGATTTTCAGTTCCAAATCTTCTCCCCATCTTGTCCCTCCCCCCACCCCATGATGGCATGCATTCTGAATACCCCTTCTCCTAATCTGCCCTTCCTTCTATCTCTCCCCCCCCTTCCCTTATCCCTTTGCCCTTCAATTTTCCTGTAGGGCAGGATAGATTTCTATACCTCATTTCCTGTATATCTTATTTCCCAGTTACATGTGAAAATAATTTTTTTAACTTTTGTTTTTAAAACTTTGGGTTCCAAATTTTCTCCCTTCCTCCCTTCCCACCCACCCTCATTAAGAATGCAAACAACTCAATACAGGTTATACATGTGCAGTCATGTAAAACACTTCCATAGTAGTCATGCTGTGAAAAACTAAGTATATTTCCCTTAATCCTATCTCATCCCCCATTCATTCTATTCTCTCTTTTGACCCTGTCCCTCCTTAGAAGTGTTTGCTTCTGATTACCCCCTCCCCGAATCTGCCCTCCCCTCTATCATCCTCCTGCTTTCTTGTCCCTCCCCCCCATTTTTCTGTAGGGTAAGATAGATTGCCATGCCCAATTGAGTGTGTATGTTATTCTTTCCTTAAGCCAAATTCGATGAGAATAAGATTCATTCATTTCCTCTCACCTTCCCCCATTTCCCCTCTACTGTAAAAGCCTTCTTGTCCATTTTATGTGAGATAATTTACATCATTCTACTTCTCCCTTTCTCCTTCTCTCTATATAATCCTCTCTCACCCCTTAATTTTATTCTCCAAGTATCACCCCTTCATCTTCAACTCACCCTGTGCCCTCTATCTATCTATGTATCTAAATACACATAATTTTTCCATCCAACTACTCTAATACTGACAAAAGACTCATGAGTTACAAATATCATCTTCCCATGCAGAATGTAAACAGTTCAACCTTAATAAGTCTCTTATGATTTCTCTTTCCTGTTTACCTCTTCATGTTCCACTTGAGTCTTGTATTGGAAAGTCAAATTTTCTATTCAGCTCTGGTCTTTTCATCAAGAATGCTTGAAAGTCCTCTATTTCCGTGAATGACCATTTTTCCCCTGAAGGATTATATTCAGTTTTGCTGGGTAGGTGATTCTTGGACATAGGATTACAATCTCCTTTGCCCTCTGGAATATTATATTCCATGTCCTGTGGTCCCTTAATGTAGAAGCTGTTAAATCTTGTGTTATCCTGATTGTGTTTCCAAAATATTTGAATTGTTTCTTTCTGGTTACTTGTAATATTTTCTCCTTGACCTGGGAATTCTGAAATTTGGCTACAATATTCCTAGGAGTTTTCCTTGGGGGATCTCTTTCAGGAGGAGATTGGTGGATTCTTTCAATTTCTATTTTGCCCTCTGGTTCTAAAATATCAGGGCAGTTTTCCTTGATCATTTCTTGAAAAATGATGTCTAGGCTCTTTTTGATCATGGCTTTCAGATAGTCCAATAATTTTTAAATTCTCTCTCCTGGATCTATTTTCCAGGTCAGTTGTTTTTCCAATGATATATTTCACATTGTTTTCTAATTTTTCATTCTTTTGGATTTGTTTTACAGTGTCTTGATTTCTCATAAAGTCACTAGCTTCCAATTGCTCTATTCTAATTTTTAAGGAAGTATTTTCTTCAGTAATCTTTTGGACTTCCTTTTCCCTTTGGTCAATTTCATTTTTTAGAATACTCTTCTTCTCATTGGCTCTTTGGACCTCTTTTGCCATTTGGGTTACGCTAAGGTGTTATTTTCTTAATTTTTGGGGGGTCTCCTTTAGCAAGCTGTTGATTTGTTTTTCATGATTTTCATGCATCACTCTCAGTTTTTCCTCTTCTTCTCTTACTTGCTTCTCAAAATCCTTTTTGAGCTCTTCCATGGCCTGGGACTGATTCATATTTTTCTTGGAGGCTTTGGATTTAAGAGCTTTGACTTTGTTGTCTTCTCTGGTTGTACATTTTGAACTTCTTTTTCACCAAAGTAAGATTCTATGGTCTGAGTCTTTTTGCGCTGCTTGCTCATGATCCAAGCCAATTACTTGAGTTATAAACTCTTTGTTAAGGTAGGGGTCTGATTCCAGTGTGGAAAATGTACTGTTCCAAGCTTCAGGGGGTTTTGTGCAGCTGAGATACTTCTAGGGACCTGTAAATTTTCAGTTCTTCTAAGGTGCTATGAGCAAGGGCGAGGTGTTTACTCCTTTCCTGGCCTGTGCTCTGGTCTACGAGTAACCACAGGCACTCTTTTCTGTCTTGGAAGTATGAGGAGGATTTCCTCTCCACCATCACTACAAGTTTCACCACACCAGTGCTCCTCCTTGCCCCAGGACTGCCACCCAGATCCGTGACCCAAATCCAAGCACAGGCAAAGCAAGAAAATCCTGCACCAGCAAAGAGATCCCTGCAATCCCCCTCTGATCAGCCTCTTGATTCCCCTCAGTCTGTGGGCTGGAAGCTCTAGAGGCAGCCACTGCCCCAGGGCCTCAGGGATTGGGACTAGGATCAGGCTTCTCTCTCACTGTAGACACAGACTTTTCCTACTGACTTTTTAAATTGTCTTTGGTGTTCAAGGGTTAAGAAGTCTGGAAACCAACACAGCTGCCTGTGATTCAGTCCTCTGGAGCCTGCTCCAGGTTTGCTGCAGCCTGCATGCCCACACCAAACTGTGCTCCTCTCCTAGCCTGGTGTGATGTACCTTTCTGATCAACCATCCAGGTTGTCTTGGGTTGGAAATTTGTTTTACTCTGTCTTTTTGTGGATTCTGCTGCTTTAGAATTTGTTTAGAGCCATTTTTAGAGGTATTTGGAGGGGTTTGGGGGAAAGCTCAAACAAGTCACTGCTTTTACTCCACCATCTTGGCTTTGCCCAAACTCAGAAAAGGTTTAAGATACAAGGAAGTTTGTTAGTTATGCAGCAGTCATTCCAGAAGGCACAGTATTGGGCTAATCTAGAGTGAGTCATTGGGGGACAGGGTTGAGGTAGACAGGAATAAGGGAATGAAAAGTTGGGTTGGGGAAAGAAATATGTTCTTTAGTAGCTGAGGGTTCAAAATGACTGGGCTAGAAAAGTAAGATGGTAAGGTAGGAATACATTTTAAAATGTAATTGGGGAAAAAATAAGATATTATTTAAATAAAACAATTGAAGAATGAGTCCTGATAGAGTATTAGTGGATGAGGAAAAGTCTGTTGAGCGTGACAGGTAATTAGATCATTCAAAGTTGTTCCCTGGGGACTGAACTCATGGAAGAAAGATGACTTGTGACAAGCGAGGAAGAGAAATGCTAGGGGGAATGTGAGAGGTCAGTCAGGAGGCTAGAGATTGTATCATGAATTGGAATTGATTCTGGAGCTAGAGTTGTGCCAGGAGTTCTGTTCAAATATGGCAGCCATTAGGCAGTATAGTACATTAGAAGGAGCATTGGTTTTGAATTAGAGGATTTGGTTTTAAATCTTGCTTCTAATGCTTACTATCTGCGTGACCTTGGGCAAATCCTTTAGTCTGCCTGGGATTCATTTTCCTAATGTGTGAAATGGGAGGGTTGGACTAGGTAGCTCTGAGATACCTTTTAGGTGTAGGTCTTTGAGCCTCTGATCCTAAGGTGATCAAGAAAAGCTTCCCATAGGACATAGCACCTTAGCTCTACTGAGAGAAAAAGCGTGCCAGTTTCCAGTTTAGTTCAGTGTAGATTGCAATACATCCACTCTTTTCCACCCTATGTGGTTTTTGATAACACTATCTCTAAATCTTCCATATGGTCAAATTAATAATAGAATTTAGTAGAGTTGGAAGGACCTCAAGGTTCAACATTTCACACAGCATAGAGTTTTTTTTTCCTGCATCATTCATTAAGCAAGGTTCTTTTTAATTACATCAAATGCTGAGGAGCTCACTAGCTCTTAGGATAATGCCAGTCCCTTGTTAGACAGCTCTGATGGTGAGGAAATTATTTCTTCGATTGAGTTGAAAAGTGGCTCCTTGTAGGCTCCATCCATAGGTCCATAGTTTTGACTTCTGTAACAACACAGAAGAAGTCTGGTCTCTTTATTTCAAGACAGGCTTTTAAATATTTGAAGGCAGTTACCTCTTCCAATCCAAATAACCAAAACTTTTCTCCCTTGTATACTCTGAGTCACCATGGGTAAGTTGTGGCATAATGTAGATTATTTCTCTTTATGAATATATATGGATATGGATTGTCATTTTACATTTTAAATATTGGTTTTAGACATTTAGGAAAATGTACTTATTTGTGTGAAAAATCAGCCATGTACTAATGCTTCAGTTCCTCTACAAACTGGTAGACAGGAATTCCTGCATTGTCAGGATTCTTTACTCAATATTCAAATACTTACACAATCTCATACCATTCTATCTGTTATAAACCTTATTTCCTACTACTTGACTCTATTTACTTTATGCTCCAGTCAAACTGGATTACTATCTGTCCCCTGAGCGCAGCTTGAAATTTCCCAAACTGTTCTCCATGGCTGGGATATACTCACTTTCTCTCTTTCCTCTCCCTCCCCCTCTCTCTTTCCCTTTCCTATTCCTTTTCTATTTTCCTGTCAAATTCTCTTTTTCATGATTAATATTAACTTAAATGTGGTCTTACATTGAATACTATAGCAAACACATCATCAGTGAATAAGGAGGATAACAGAAAACATCGTTAAGCCAGTACCTCCATTAATCTGGGAGTAATATTAAGATCCTACTAATAGTAAAAAACAAAACAAACAAAAAACTTTAAGCAAGCCTCATAATGCCTCATATACCCTGGAGTTTGAAATATCATTTGCTTTATGTAATAAGTCAGTAGCCTCCTATATTATACCTTAAACCTCAAGAGCTGCCACTTTTCTATACTTGTTGACAAGATCATTCTTTGTGTAATGTTCTAAAATAAAGACATTGCAGGTATTATAAATTGCCTCCAGATTTTCACCACTTGTGGGGAGATTTTAACTATGTATAATTTATTCTTCATGTCAAATTCTTACCATACATTAAAGCCCAAATCAAATGCATTCACCACTGTAAGGCCATCCTGGATATCTCCAGGTTGATAATGACTTTATTGGATCTCACATAACCTTTATTTGATGCCTTTAGAAAGACATCATATAATATTCTACATTATAATTATCCATGTCTGATTCCATTTTTCTCTTTTACTATGAGTTCCATAAGGACAGGGACTATGTCTCACATAAGTTTTGTATCTTCTCCAGGACCAAGTATAGTGCTCTACACATCTTAGGGCCATAGAATGTTTATAGCTGGAAGGGGCCTTAGGCATCACCTAATCTAATCCCTTTCTCTTATGGACAAAGAAATTTAAAGTCATAAAGGTGAAATGACTTGTAGGAATGAATGGAATTTGTTGAAAGGGGAAAAGTGACAAAGAGAAGTGGGCTTACATATGACAGACTTGGAAATGTTAAGAGTGGAACAGGTAGCTGGGGTGAATGTGAACCTGGAACAATAGGATTGTTAGCAGACTGTCATAGGACTTGGGAAATGGGGAATTTCGACAGCCTTCTTCACTTCCATATTCCTTCTGTTCATGGATTTGGGTTCCAGGTTTTATTATAACTTAAAAAAATCTAAAATTCATATCTGCAACCTTCTAAATATTAATGCTGATAAACCACTATAAAACATCATGATTACAACTTCGTAGCAACAGACTTAACATTTAAAAAATGATAAGTGGAATTTAGCACACCAGACAACCGAGATTAGTAATATTTTTGAAGATTTCTCTGACACTGGCAATATTTTATAAATAGTACAAAGTGACATCTGTGTTCAGAGGAAAAAAAAGAGAGTATCTACATTTGCTAGGTCATTAGACACTAAAAAAAAAAGGCATAGCTAGTACCAAAACACAATGCACAAAACCTGCTTGCCATTGGATGACTAAAATAATTATTTTCTTACAGATGAAATAAAGATGATGATATCTTAAACACATAGGACTCCATCATGTAGTTGCTATTTGTGAATAAAGTACACCTAAGGAAACTCAGATTGTAAATTCATTTGGATTTCTATCTTTCTCAGGCCCAGAATTTTGTGGGTGTAGAAATTTGGGAGGAAAACATTGAAGGGTAGGAGTGGTATAGGAAACTGGCCAAAAAATCCTTTCACTGAATGTTAGTATGAAGGGATTCTGGACATAACACTTCTTTGATATTAAAATAACTCAAAATGCAGTGGAATAATTAAATTAGGTAATGTATATAAAGCACCTTTTCTTCTTCAACTATGAACCATTCTTCTACCCCCAATACTATACATACATACATGCATACAACATACATATATATATTTGTATTCATATACACATATATATTCACACATGTACACACACACATATATCTTATTCCTACTTTTGGGTCAATTTTGATTATATAAAATTAAAAAGATTTTGCACAAACAAATCTAATTTCATAAAAATTAGAAGGAAAGTAGATAACTTGGAAAAAATCTTTGCAATAAATTCTCAAAGTCTCATATTCAAGACATATAAAGAACTTAGTGAAACTTATAAGTCTAAGGGCCATTCTTCAGTACATAAATGGTCAAAGCATATGAAGAGACAATTTTAAAGTTAAGAAATCCCAAGTATCAACCATCATATAAAAAAAGCTCTAAATAAAGTATTGGTAAACTATGTCCAGAGGACCAACTCTGCCCAACTGCCTGTGTTTCTATGGGAGAACTGAATGTGGTTTTTACATTTTGAAAATACAATAACACTTTATTTAAAATTGTAAAAACCATTCATAGCTCACCAGGACAAAAAAAAATTGGCTGAGGGCCAGACACTTGCTCTGATTCATTAATAATTAGAGAAACTCAAATTAAAGTAACTTCGAAGTCCCACATCATACCCATAACAATAGCAAAGATGACAAAAGAGGAAAATGACAAATATTGAAGGGATTGTGGTAAAAATGAGTGCATAGTAGGTAAAGCTATAAACTGGACTAACCATTCTGAAAAGGAATTTGGAACTAAGTCTAAAAAGTTAGCAAACTTTGCATACACTTTGACCCACCTATGCTACTATTGAGCCCAGACATCAAAGAAATCAGAGAAAAAGGAAAGATATATACATACATATATATATAACATATACATGTGTGTATGTATATGTGTATGTATGTATGCATTTACAAAACTATTTATAGTAGCTCCTTTTAAGGTGGCCAAAATTGGAATTTATGGGGGCTATCCTCTTATTGGGGAATGGACAAATAAACTGTGGTATATGAATGCCCTAGAATATTATTGTGCCATAAGAAATACTGAAATAAAAATTTTCAGAGGAAACTGGGAAGCAATTTATGAACTGATGCAAAGAGATATAAGGAGAACTAGGAGAATAAGGTATGCAGTGATAAGATTATAGAGAAAAATAATTTCCAAACTTTTATAACTCCCAGTAAGTCGACGATAAACTATGAGACCAATACTGAATGAAAAAAGAACACAGTTTTTACCTCCTGATAAAGAGGGGATGAATTTAAAAATCAGAACATCATACACTTCTAGACATGGCTAATGTGGGAAATTATTTTTCTGGACCATGTATGTATTGGAGGTTTTTTAGTTTTGTTTTGTTCATTGATTTTTAGGATTTGCTCTATGATGGTATAGTTTAAAGGGCAGAGTAATAAACACACTTGCTAATTAATATAAATACTTAATAATGAAAGTAATATTCTATCAAAATATATTTGCCATAACCAGGCACAGTCAAATATGTGAAACTAGTTTCCCCTTCTTCATTCTCTATCCCATCTTTCTTTGAATTTAATGATGATTTATTGTCTATATTCAAAGTTTTATTGTATTATTTCCTAATGTATGGCATTAAAGCTTTTTTCTCATGCTTTTCTGGGAGACCAATGATCCCCAGATTATCTGTGCATATTTCGCCTTCAAGGTCAGTTGTTTTGGCTTGTATGGAATTGGTACATTTTTTGTCAGTCAACAAATATCACTTTTCTAAGTGCTGAGGATACAAAGAAAGGAGAAAGAGGAAGTTCTTGCCCTCAAGGAGCATACATTCTAATGGGGAGAGACAATGAAGAGTAATATAAATTACTAGTATATATAAAATAAATACAAAGTAGTTAGTGGGGTCAAACCTATACTTCATAAAAATCACCTTGGGAGCAGATTGGAGTGTGAATTAGAGAGGGGGAGTATAGGTTTGATAGTTTGAAGGCTATTGCAATAGTCTGGGCAAAAGGTGTTAAAGGCCTATACAAATGTTATGGCTGTATGACTGGAGAGGAGAGATATATGAGAGATGTTGTGAATGTAAAAATGATGATGTTGGGCAACAGATTGTATATGTTGGGTGAGTATGAGGGAAAGTCAAGTATGACACCTAAGTTGTGAGCCTGAGTGTATATTCTTTTAATGTGTTTCTTATCTGACAAATTTTCTTCTACTTTTTCTGTTTTTTTTGTTCCAAATCTATTTTCTTTTTCAGCAATTCTAATACTTTGAAGATAATATCCTTCATGTCTCCTAAATTCTGCCCTCTATTATTTGTATATTTGAATTCTTCCATTGACAGTTCCATTGACCTAATTTCATGAGAAAGACTAATGAATTCTTGAGACAGTTGTACAGTTGTATTTCTCTTTTAAACCATTCTGGCATCTCTTACTGTTATTGCTCTATGATCTTTGTGAAATCTATAGAATGTACTTTTCTATTGGAGAATTTTGATTCATTTTGTCTTCATTTTATAAAACTTGTTAATTATGTAATATTGTTCATTTCTTATACAACAGGTTTAGATTATGAAAAAAATATAAAAACAACAAAGGAAACATTGTTTTTCCTGCTCAGAAAAGTTAACTATTTAAAAAAAAATAAACCTATGTGAGATTATTAGAGCAAATGAAGTCATCAGAGCTTAAATATGGAGAATTTATTTAGAGTTTATGGCAGTGCTCAATTTCAAGGTCAAAAATGCAGGTCTTACAAGCTGTAATGGTGGTTTATAGAAGTATCATTATTTAAATTAAGTAGTAGCTCTATAGATAAGTATGTCAACTAGAATTCAGGAACCTTATCTTTCACAAAGGAAATTTCAACTAATCAAGCTACTTTCAGACGTTGGGTAAATCACAACCTGTCTGAGACCACTTCACTATCTTGGTTTCAAATGTCTACATCTTAATGCCAGAAAGGCTTATGCGCAATAGCAGTAGAAAAACTGATTGATAATCCTTGTCTATTTGGCTCAGGAAGATAGATTTCTGAGTTTATTTTAGCTTTAAAGAAACAACTTGCTTAATCAGTTAGCTTTGAGATATCTTTCAAAGAAGATCAAAAACATAGTTTATAAGCTTCATTTAAAAAAATGGATTGATAGGCACATGGTGGATGGTGTAAGGAAATTTATTGATTCTGTCATTGCCATTTGGCAGGCAGCTTTGACCATATTAGTATCTCTGGTTGGAAGTGAACTCACTCTCCCCTGAATTCTGTTAGAATTCTTTGTCTGCCATTTGTATGGCAATTTTATGATATAAACATATAGTGTAGTTTTTTTTCTATGCATGGCTAACCTCTAACTAAATTGTCATGACTAAATCATCAGCTTCTTGATGGCAGAGACCCTAAGTTATATATTAGATAAGCTCCACAGAATACAGCACAGTGACTTATATATGGTAGGACAAATCAATTAATCAACTTTTATTAAGCACTACTATGTTCCAGGCACTGTACTAAGCACTGGAGATACAAAAGGAGGCAAATGACAGTCCCTGTCCTCAAGGAGCTCACAATCTAATGGAGAAGACAACATTCAAACAAATTCATATGAATAAGCTATATAGAGGATAAATAGAGAACAATCAACAGAAGAAAGGCACTAGAACTAAGAGGGGCTGGAAAAAACCTTCCTTTGAAAGATGGGATTTTTCTACTGGGAACACTAGAAAACAGTTTGGCAGAAACTAGACATAGACCAACATCTTACACCCTATACCAAGATAAAGTCAAAATGGGTACATGATTTAGATATGAAGATTGATACTATAAGCAAACTAGGAGAGCAAAGAATAGTTTACCTATCAGATCTATGGAGAAGGGAAGAATTTAATACCAGACAAGAGATAGAGAACATTATGAAATGCACAATGGGTGACTTTGATTACGTTAAATTGAAAAATTTTTTTCACAAACAAAGCCAATGCAACCAAGATTAGAAGGGAAGCAGAATGCTAAGAAACAATTTTTACAGCCAGTGTCTCTGATAAAGGTCTCATTTCTAAAATGTATAGAGAACTGAGTTGAATTTATAAGAATACAAGTCATTCCCCAATTGATAAATGGTCAAAGGATATGAACAGGCGGTTTTCAGAGGAAGAAATTAAAGCTATCTATATTCATATAAAAATGCTCTAAATCACTATTGATTAAAGAAATGCAAATCAAAACAACTGTTAGGTACCATGTCACACCTATCAGATTGGCTAACATCACAAAACAGGAAAATGATAAATGTTGGAGAAGATGTGGGAAAATTGGAACACTAATGCATTGTTGGTGGAGTTGTGAACTAATTCAGCCATTCTGGAAAGCAATTTGGAACTATGCCCAAAGCGCTACAAAATTGCACATACCCTTTGACCCAGCAATAGCTCTTCTAGGTCTGTATCCCAAAGAGATCATAAAAATGGGAAAAAGACCCAAAATATTTATAGCAGTTCTTTGTGTGGTGGCAAAGAATTGGAAATTGAGGGGATGCCCATCAATTAGAGAATGGCTGAACAAGTTGTGGTATATGAATGTAATGGAACACTACTGTGCTATAAGAAATGATAAGCAGGCAGATTTCCGAAAAAACCTGGAAAGACTTAAATTAACTGATGCTGATGAAAATGAGCAGAACCACTGTACACAGTAACAGCCATGTTGTGCTATGACTGACTTTGATAGACTTAGCTCTTCTCAGCAATGCAAGGATCTAAGACAGTTCCAAAAGACTCATGATGGAAAATGCTATCCACATCCAGAAAAAGAACCATGGAGTCTGAATGCAGATGGAAGTATCCTATTTGCTCTCCTTTTCTTTTGTTGTTCTGTTTTATTTCTTCTTTCTCATGATTCTCCCCATTAGCTCTAATTCTTCTATACATCATGACTAATGTGAAAATATGCTTAATACGAATGTATAAGTGGAGCCTATATCAGATTACATGCCATCTTGGGGAGGTGGAGAAAATTTAAAACTCAAAAATTTATGGAAGTGAATGTTGAAAACTAAAAATAAATTATTGAATAAAAAAAGAAAGATGGGATTTGTATTTAGACTTACAGTCAGAGAAGTCAGAAAGTAGAGTTGAAGAGGGATAATGTTTCAGACATGAGGGACAGGCAGAGAATATCTAGGCATTTGTTTAAAGCTGAGAGATGCAGTGTCTTGTTCATGGAATAGCTAGGAGGCCAGTGTCACTTGATCAAAGAATACATGTTGACATATAAGGTGTAAGAGGACTGGGAAGGTGGGAGGGGGCTAGATGATGAAGGGTTTTGGATGCCAAACAGAGGCTTTTGTATTTGATCCTGGAGGAAATAAGGAGCTTCTGGAGTTTGCTGAATACAGGAATGGCAGTGTCTTAGTCAGACCTGTGCTTTAGGAAAATCACTTTGGTGGCTGACTGGAGGATGGATTGGAGTGGGAAGAGACTTGAGGCAGGCAGACCCACCAGCAGGATATTGTAGTGATCAAAGTGTGAGATGATGAGGACCTGCACCAGAGTGGTGGCAATGTCATAGGAGAGTAGGGAGCACATGTAAGACATGTTGCAAAGGTGAAATTGACAGGCCTTAGCAACAGATTAGATATGGGGAATGAGATAGTGAGAAGTTGAAGATCACTCCTTGGCTGCAAGCCTAAGAAATGGTGTTGCCTTCTGTAGTAATAGAAAAAGTGTGGCGGGGGTGGGCAGCAGGGTTTTGGGAAAACATAATGAGTTCTGTTTTGGACCTGTTGTGTTTAAGATGTCTACTGAGTATCCAGTTTGAGATGGAAGCCAGTTGGAGATAAGTATAGAAGACAGCAGAGGTAGAGGCAGGGTAAGTAGATTCGTGAATCATCAGCAGAGAGGTGGTAATTAAACTCCATCAATAAATCATCAATAAATATTTGGTGGATAAATGAATGGCTAAATTATGCTAAGTGAGAGGTAGTAGATAGAAAACTGACCTTGCAGTCAGGATGCCCTATGTTCAAGTCCCAGTTCTTATACATACAAGCTATGTGATGCAGTGATAGTCATTTAACTTCAGAGTGCCCCAAGAGAATCTCTAAAATTTCAAGTTTCAGAATAGTATCTGAATTCCTATTGACAGAGGGAGTTTTATTGCCAGGAATACTCTTACCAATAAAATAACAAGTCAGCACACTCTCCCCAACAAAATAATCCATTTAAACAGGGAATTGAAATCAATAAGAACAAGAACCAGCCTGCAACAGATGTGTTCAAAGGATATGAATAGTTTTAAAAAGAAGAAATTGAATATTTCAACAACTATTAAAAAATTTCCAAACTACCAATAATAAGATAAACACAAACTAAAACAACTGTGAGGTTTTGCCTCCCACTCATCAAATTGGCAACAATGACAAAAGATGGAAGGAGT
>NW_020949720.1:0-13843 GCF_900497805.2 Vombatus ursinus | reverse complement strand
TCTTGGTTCTGCTCACTTCACTCAGCAACAGACCATACAAGTCTTTCCAGGTTTTTCTGAAGTCAACCTGTTCATCATTTCTTATAGCACAATAGTATTCCATTACATTCATATACCACAATTTGCTCAGCATTACCCAGTTGATGGGCATCCTCTCAATTTCCAATTCCTTGCCACCACAAAAAGAGCTGCTATGAATATTTTTGTACATGTAGGTCCTTTTCCCATTTGTGTGATCTCTTTGGGAGATAGCCCTAGAAGTGCTATTGCTGGGTCAAAGGGTATGCACATTTTTATAGTCCTTTGGGAATAGTTCCAAATTGCTTTCCAAAATGGTTGGATCATTTCACAACTCCATCAACAATGCATTAGTGTTCCAATTTTCCCACATTTTCTTCAACCAGTTAAGTTACTAAGAGGCTGATATTGGGAAGGGAGGAGATTCTATCTAGTTAATGACTGGTGACCTGGAAACAAATACTATGGAGTGGAGGGATTAGAGATCATGATAATAGATAACAAAGTTTGGGAATGTAAAGCGAAAAAAAAAAAGATTGGATGATAAGATATTGATCAAATAAAGGCATTTTAGAGGTTATAAATATGGATGTGGAATGTCTTTAGGTGATGGCAAGATATGACCATCATTGTACATAACTGAGGTAGTGTGGAGGAGTAGGTCATTGGAATTGAGTATATTGTGGAATTGGAAAGTTAGAGTATTTGAAGAATTATCAAAGCATATGTTGAGATAGCTAATCTGCAAAGTATGGATTAGAAAGACAATGTGCCAGACACTGAATTCATTGAGAAAAAAAGAAAAGTGACTTGAGACAGGCGAAGGTCAGCAGATAATTGAGAGCAAGATTTGTTTTGGGTAATAAATCTAGATAGTGTGAACTATAGAGTAAGAGAGGTTGTTGAGCAGTGGTAGTAAAGGAAAGTATATAATTAGAAATACTGACAGGGTATTCAGACTCCCCTATCATGCTGAGTGAGTTGAGGGTATGAGAGAAAGTATAGCCACTTCTCAAAAAGATGACTAAGAAAGTGACATAATCAAGAGGGAATCAGGTTTCAGGGAGTTATAGATGAAAGAAGTAAGAATGGAAAAGTTTTTTTTAAATTTTTTATAATTAATTTATTTATTTTTAGTTTTCAACATTCACTTCCACAAGATTTTCAGTTCCAAATCTTCTCCCCATCTTGTCCCTCCCCCCACCCCATGATGGCATGCATTCTGAATACCCCTTCTCCTAATCTGCCCTTCCTTCTATCTCTCCCCCCCCTTCCCTTATCCCTTTGCCCTTCAATTTTCCTGTAGGGCAGGATAGATTTCTATACCTCATTTCCTGTATATCTTATTTCCCAGTTACATGTGAAAATAATTTTTTTAACTTTTGTTTTTAAAACTTTGGGTTCCAAATTTTCTCCCTTCCTCCCTTCCCACCCACCCTCATTAAGAATGCAAACAACTCAATACAGGTTATACATGTGCAGTCATGTAAAACACTTCCATAGTAGTCATGCTGTGAAAAACTAAGTATATTTCCCTTAATCCTATCTCATCCCCCATTCATTCTATTCTCTCTTTTGACCCTGTCCCTCCTTAGAAGTGTTTGCTTCTGATTACCCCCTCCCCGAATCTGCCCTCCCCTCTATCATCCTCCTGCTTTCTTGTCCCTCCCCCCCATTTTTCTGTAGGGTAAGATAGATTGCCATGCCCAATTGAGTGTGTATGTTATTCTTTCCTTAAGCCAAATTCGATGAGAATAAGATTCATTCATTTCCTCTCACCTTCCCCCATTTCCCCTCTACTGTAAAAGCCTTCTTGTCCATTTTATGTGAGATAATTTACATCATTCTACTTCTCCCTTTCTCCTTCTCTCTATATAATCCTCTCTCACCCCTTAATTTTATTCTCCAAGTATCACCCCTTCATCTTCAACTCACCCTGTGCCCTCTATCTATCTATGTATCTAAATACACATAATTTTTCCATCCAACTACTCTAATACTGACAAAAGACTCATGAGTTACAAATATCATCTTCCCATGCAGAATGTAAACAGTTCAACCTTAATAAGTCTCTTATGATTTCTCTTTCCTGTTTACCTCTTCATGTTCCACTTGAGTCTTGTATTGGAAAGTCAAATTTTCTATTCAGCTCTGGTCTTTTCATCAAGAATGCTTGAAAGTCCTCTATTTCCGTGAATGACCATTTTTCCCCTGAAGGATTATATTCAGTTTTGCTGGGTAGGTGATTCTTGGACATAGGATTACAATCTCCTTTGCCCTCTGGAATATTATATTCCATGTCCTGTGGTCCCTTAATGTAGAAGCTGTTAAATCTTGTGTTATCCTGATTGTGTTTCCAAAATATTTGAATTGTTTCTTTCTGGTTACTTGTAATATTTTCTCCTTGACCTGGGAATTCTGAAATTTGGCTACAATATTCCTAGGAGTTTTCCTTGGGGGATCTCTTTCAGGAGGAGATTGGTGGATTCTTTCAATTTCTATTTTGCCCTCTGGTTCTAAAATATCAGGGCAGTTTTCCTTGATCATTTCTTGAAAAATGATGTCTAGGCTCTTTTTGATCATGGCTTTCAGATAGTCCAATAATTTTTAAATTCTCTCTCCTGGATCTATTTTCCAGGTCAGTTGTTTTTCCAATGATATATTTCACATTGTTTTCTAATTTTTCATTCTTTTGGATTTGTTTTACAGTGTCTTGATTTCTCATAAAGTCACTAGCTTCCAATTGCTCTATTCTAATTTTTAAGGAAGTATTTTCTTCAGTAATCTTTTGGACTTCCTTTTCCCTTTGGTCAATTTCATTTTTTAGAATACTCTTCTTCTCATTGGCTCTTTGGACCTCTTTTGCCATTTGGGTTACGCTAAGGTGTTATTTTCTTAATTTTTGGGGGGTCTCCTTTAGCAAGCTGTTGATTTGTTTTTCATGATTTTCATGCATCACTCTCAGTTTTTCCTCTTCTTCTCTTACTTGCTTCTCAAAATCCTTTTTGAGCTCTTCCATGGCCTGGGACTGATTCATATTTTTCTTGGAGGCTTTGGATTTAAGAGCTTTGACTTTGTTGTCTTCTCTGGTTGTACATTTTGAACTTCTTTTTCACCAAAGTAAGATTCTATGGTCTGAGTCTTTTTGCGCTGCTTGCTCATGATCCAAGCCAATTACTTGAGTTATAAACTCTTTGTTAAGGTAGGGGTCTGATTCCAGTGTGGAAAATGTACTGTTCCAAGCTTCAGGGGGTTTTGTGCAGCTGAGATACTTCTAGGGACCTGTAAATTTTCAGTTCTTCTAAGGTGCTATGAGCAAGGGCGAGGTGTTTACTCCTTTCCTGGCCTGTGCTCTGGTCTACGAGTAACCACAGGCACTCTTTTCTGTCTTGGAAGTATGAGGAGGATTTCCTCTCCACCATCACTACAAGTTTCACCACACCAGTGCTCCTCCTTGCCCCAGGACTGCCACCCAGATCCGTGACCCAAATCCAAGCACAGGCAAAGCAAGAAAATCCTGCACCAGCAAAGAGATCCCTGCAATCCCCCTCTGATCAGCCTCTTGATTCCCCTCAGTCTGTGGGCTGGAAGCTCTAGAGGCAGCCACTGCCCCAGGGCCTCAGGGATTGGGACTAGGATCAGGCTTCTCTCTCACTGTAGACACAGACTTTTCCTACTGACTTTTTAAATTGTCTTTGGTGTTCAAGGGTTAAGAAGTCTGGAAACCAACACAGCTGCCTGTGATTCAGTCCTCTGGAGCCTGCTCCAGGTTTGCTGCAGCCTGCATGCCCACACCAAACTGTGCTCCTCTCCTAGCCTGGTGTGATGTACCTTTCTGATCAACCATCCAGGTTGTCTTGGGTTGGAAATTTGTTTTACTCTGTCTTTTTGTGGATTCTGCTGCTTTAGAATTTGTTTAGAGCCATTTTTAGAGGTATTTGGAGGGGTTTGGGGGAAAGCTCAAACAAGTCACTGCTTTTACTCCACCATCTTGGCTTTGCCCAAACTCAGAAAAGGTTTAAGATACAAGGAAGTTTGTTAGTTATGCAGCAGTCATTCCAGAAGGCACAGTATTGGGCTAATCTAGAGTGAGTCATTGGGGGACAGGGTTGAGGTAGACAGGAATAAGGGAATGAAAAGTTGGGTTGGGGAAAGAAATATGTTCTTTAGTAGCTGAGGGTTCAAAATGACTGGGCTAGAAAAGTAAGATGGTAAGGTAGGAATACATTTTAAAATGTAATTGGGGAAAAAATAAGATATTATTTAAATAAAACAATTGAAGAATGAGTCCTGATAGAGTATTAGTGGATGAGGAAAAGTCTGTTGAGCGTGACAGGTAATTAGATCATTCAAAGTTGTTCCCTGGGGACTGAACTCATGGAAGAAAGATGACTTGTGACAAGCGAGGAAGAGAAATGCTAGGGGGAATGTGAGAGGTCAGTCAGGAGGCTAGAGATTGTATCATGAATTGGAATTGATTCTGGAGCTAGAGTTGTGCCAGGAGTTCTGTTCAAATATGGCAGCCATTAGGCAGTATAGTACATTAGAAGGAGCATTGGTTTTGAATTAGAGGATTTGGTTTTAAATCTTGCTTCTAATGCTTACTATCTGCGTGACCTTGGGCAAATCCTTTAGTCTGCCTGGGATTCATTTTCCTAATGTGTGAAATGGGAGGGTTGGACTAGGTAGCTCTGAGATACCTTTTAGGTGTAGGTCTTTGAGCCTCTGATCCTAAGGTGATCAAGAAAAGCTTCCCATAGGACATAGCACCTTAGCTCTACTGAGAGAAAAAGCGTGCCAGTTTCCAGTTTAGTTCAGTGTAGATTGCAATACATCCACTCTTTTCCACCCTATGTGGTTTTTGATAACACTATCTCTAAATCTTCCATATGGTCAAATTAATAATAGAATTTAGTAGAGTTGGAAGGACCTCAAGGTTCAACATTTCACACAGCATAGAGTTTTTTTTTCCTGCATCATTCATTAAGCAAGGTTCTTTTTAATTACATCAAATGCTGAGGAGCTCACTAGCTCTTAGGATAATGCCAGTCCCTTGTTAGACAGCTCTGATGGTGAGGAAATTATTTCTTCGATTGAGTTGAAAAGTGGCTCCTTGTAGGCTCCATCCATAGGTCCATAGTTTTGACTTCTGTAACAACACAGAAGAAGTCTGGTCTCTTTATTTCAAGACAGGCTTTTAAATATTTGAAGGCAGTTACCTCTTCCAATCCAAATAACCAAAACTTTTCTCCCTTGTATACTCTGAGTCACCATGGGTAAGTTGTGGCATAATGTAGATTATTTCTCTTTATGAATATATATGGATATGGATTGTCATTTTACATTTTAAATATTGGTTTTAGACATTTAGGAAAATGTACTTATTTGTGTGAAAAATCAGCCATGTACTAATGCTTCAGTTCCTCTACAAACTGGTAGACAGGAATTCCTGCATTGTCAGGATTCTTTACTCAATATTCAAATACTTACACAATCTCATACCATTCTATCTGTTATAAACCTTATTTCCTACTACTTGACTCTATTTACTTTATGCTCCAGTCAAACTGGATTACTATCTGTCCCCTGAGCGCAGCTTGAAATTTCCCAAACTGTTCTCCATGGCTGGGATATACTCACTTTCTCTCTTTCCTCTCCCTCCCCCTCTCTCTTTCCCTTTCCTATTCCTTTTCTATTTTCCTGTCAAATTCTCTTTTTCATGATTAATATTAACTTAAATGTGGTCTTACATTGAATACTATAGCAAACACATCATCAGTGAATAAGGAGGATAACAGAAAACATCGTTAAGCCAGTACCTCCATTAATCTGGGAGTAATATTAAGATCCTACTAATAGTAAAAAACAAAACAAACAAAAAACTTTAAGCAAGCCTCATAATGCCTCATATACCCTGGAGTTTGAAATATCATTTGCTTTATGTAATAAGTCAGTAGCCTCCTATATTATACCTTAAACCTCAAGAGCTGCCACTTTTCTATACTTGTTGACAAGATCATTCTTTGTGTAATGTTCTAAAATAAAGACATTGCAGGTATTATAAATTGCCTCCAGATTTTCACCACTTGTGGGGAGATTTTAACTATGTATAATTTATTCTTCATGTCAAATTCTTACCATACATTAAAGCCCAAATCAAATGCATTCACCACTGTAAGGCCATCCTGGATATCTCCAGGTTGATAATGACTTTATTGGATCTCACATAACCTTTATTTGATGCCTTTAGAAAGACATCATATAATATTCTACATTATAATTATCCATGTCTGATTCCATTTTTCTCTTTTACTATGAGTTCCATAAGGACAGGGACTATGTCTCACATAAGTTTTGTATCTTCTCCAGGACCAAGTATAGTGCTCTACACATCTTAGGGCCATAGAATGTTTATAGCTGGAAGGGGCCTTAGGCATCACCTAATCTAATCCCTTTCTCTTATGGACAAAGAAATTTAAAGTCATAAAGGTGAAATGACTTGTAGGAATGAATGGAATTTGTTGAAAGGGGAAAAGTGACAAAGAGAAGTGGGCTTACATATGACAGACTTGGAAATGTTAAGAGTGGAACAGGTAGCTGGGGTGAATGTGAACCTGGAACAATAGGATTGTTAGCAGACTGTCATAGGACTTGGGAAATGGGGAATTTCGACAGCCTTCTTCACTTCCATATTCCTTCTGTTCATGGATTTGGGTTCCAGGTTTTATTATAACTTAAAAAAATCTAAAATTCATATCTGCAACCTTCTAAATATTAATGCTGATAAACCACTATAAAACATCATGATTACAACTTCGTAGCAACAGACTTAACATTTAAAAAATGATAAGTGGAATTTAGCACACCAGACAACCGAGATTAGTAATATTTTTGAAGATTTCTCTGACACTGGCAATATTTTATAAATAGTACAAAGTGACATCTGTGTTCAGAGGAAAAAAAAGAGAGTATCTACATTTGCTAGGTCATTAGACACTAAAAAAAAAAGGCATAGCTAGTACCAAAACACAATGCACAAAACCTGCTTGCCATTGGATGACTAAAATAATTATTTTCTTACAGATGAAATAAAGATGATGATATCTTAAACACATAGGACTCCATCATGTAGTTGCTATTTGTGAATAAAGTACACCTAAGGAAACTCAGATTGTAAATTCATTTGGATTTCTATCTTTCTCAGGCCCAGAATTTTGTGGGTGTAGAAATTTGGGAGGAAAACATTGAAGGGTAGGAGTGGTATAGGAAACTGGCCAAAAAATCCTTTCACTGAATGTTAGTATGAAGGGATTCTGGACATAACACTTCTTTGATATTAAAATAACTCAAAATGCAGTGGAATAATTAAATTAGGTAATGTATATAAAGCACCTTTTCTTCTTCAACTATGAACCATTCTTCTACCCCCAATACTATACATACATACATGCATACAACATACATATATATATTTGTATTCATATACACATATATATTCACACATGTACACACACACATATATCTTATTCCTACTTTTGGGTCAATTTTGATTATATAAAATTAAAAAGATTTTGCACAAACAAATCTAATTTCATAAAAATTAGAAGGAAAGTAGATAACTTGGAAAAAATCTTTGCAATAAATTCTCAAAGTCTCATATTCAAGACATATAAAGAACTTAGTGAAACTTATAAGTCTAAGGGCCATTCTTCAGTACATAAATGGTCAAAGCATATGAAGAGACAATTTTAAAGTTAAGAAATCCCAAGTATCAACCATCATATAAAAAAAGCTCTAAATAAAGTATTGGTAAACTATGTCCAGAGGACCAACTCTGCCCAACTGCCTGTGTTTCTATGGGAGAACTGAATGTGGTTTTTACATTTTGAAAATACAATAACACTTTATTTAAAATTGTAAAAACCATTCATAGCTCACCAGGACAAAAAAAAATTGGCTGAGGGCCAGACACTTGCTCTGATTCATTAATAATTAGAGAAACTCAAATTAAAGTAACTTCGAAGTCCCACATCATACCCATAACAATAGCAAAGATGACAAAAGAGGAAAATGACAAATATTGAAGGGATTGTGGTAAAAATGAGTGCATAGTAGGTAAAGCTATAAACTGGACTAACCATTCTGAAAAGGAATTTGGAACTAAGTCTAAAAAGTTAGCAAACTTTGCATACACTTTGACCCACCTATGCTACTATTGAGCCCAGACATCAAAGAAATCAGAGAAAAAGGAAAGATATATACATACATATATATATAACATATACATGTGTGTATGTATATGTGTATGTATGTATGCATTTACAAAACTATTTATAGTAGCTCCTTTTAAGGTGGCCAAAATTGGAATTTATGGGGGCTATCCTCTTATTGGGGAATGGACAAATAAACTGTGGTATATGAATGCCCTAGAATATTATTGTGCCATAAGAAATACTGAAATAAAAATTTTCAGAGGAAACTGGGAAGCAATTTATGAACTGATGCAAAGAGATATAAGGAGAACTAGGAGAATAAGGTATGCAGTGATAAGATTATAGAGAAAAATAATTTCCAAACTTTTATAACTCCCAGTAAGTCGACGATAAACTATGAGACCAATACTGAATGAAAAAAGAACACAGTTTTTACCTCCTGATAAAGAGGGGATGAATTTAAAAATCAGAACATCATACACTTCTAGACATGGCTAATGTGGGAAATTATTTTTCTGGACCATGTATGTATTGGAGGTTTTTTAGTTTTGTTTTGTTCATTGATTTTTAGGATTTGCTCTATGATGGTATAGTTTAAAGGGCAGAGTAATAAACACACTTGCTAATTAATATAAATACTTAATAATGAAAGTAATATTCTATCAAAATATATTTGCCATAACCAGGCACAGTCAAATATGTGAAACTAGTTTCCCCTTCTTCATTCTCTATCCCATCTTTCTTTGAATTTAATGATGATTTATTGTCTATATTCAAAGTTTTATTGTATTATTTCCTAATGTATGGCATTAAAGCTTTTTTCTCATGCTTTTCTGGGAGACCAATGATCCCCAGATTATCTGTGCATATTTCGCCTTCAAGGTCAGTTGTTTTGGCTTGTATGGAATTGGTACATTTTTTGTCAGTCAACAAATATCACTTTTCTAAGTGCTGAGGATACAAAGAAAGGAGAAAGAGGAAGTTCTTGCCCTCAAGGAGCATACATTCTAATGGGGAGAGACAATGAAGAGTAATATAAATTACTAGTATATATAAAATAAATACAAAGTAGTTAGTGGGGTCAAACCTATACTTCATAAAAATCACCTTGGGAGCAGATTGGAGTGTGAATTAGAGAGGGGGAGTATAGGTTTGATAGTTTGAAGGCTATTGCAATAGTCTGGGCAAAAGGTGTTAAAGGCCTATACAAATGTTATGGCTGTATGACTGGAGAGGAGAGATATATGAGAGATGTTGTGAATGTAAAAATGATGATGTTGGGCAACAGATTGTATATGTTGGGTGAGTATGAGGGAAAGTCAAGTATGACACCTAAGTTGTGAGCCTGAGTGTATATTCTTTTAATGTGTTTCTTATCTGACAAATTTTCTTCTACTTTTTCTGTTTTTTTTGTTCCAAATCTATTTTCTTTTTCAGCAATTCTAATACTTTGAAGATAATATCCTTCATGTCTCCTAAATTCTGCCCTCTATTATTTGTATATTTGAATTCTTCCATTGACAGTTCCATTGACCTAATTTCATGAGAAAGACTAATGAATTCTTGAGACAGTTGTACAGTTGTATTTCTCTTTTAAACCATTCTGGCATCTCTTACTGTTATTGCTCTATGATCTTTGTGAAATCTATAGAATGTACTTTTCTATTGGAGAATTTTGATTCATTTTGTCTTCATTTTATAAAACTTGTTAATTATGTAATATTGTTCATTTCTTATACAACAGGTTTAGATTATGAAAAAAATATAAAAACAACAAAGGAAACATTGTTTTTCCTGCTCAGAAAAGTTAACTATTTAAAAAAAAATAAACCTATGTGAGATTATTAGAGCAAATGAAGTCATCAGAGCTTAAATATGGAGAATTTATTTAGAGTTTATGGCAGTGCTCAATTTCAAGGTCAAAAATGCAGGTCTTACAAGCTGTAATGGTGGTTTATAGAAGTATCATTATTTAAATTAAGTAGTAGCTCTATAGATAAGTATGTCAACTAGAATTCAGGAACCTTATCTTTCACAAAGGAAATTTCAACTAATCAAGCTACTTTCAGACGTTGGGTAAATCACAACCTGTCTGAGACCACTTCACTATCTTGGTTTCAAATGTCTACATCTTAATGCCAGAAAGGCTTATGCGCAATAGCAGTAGAAAAACTGATTGATAATCCTTGTCTATTTGGCTCAGGAAGATAGATTTCTGAGTTTATTTTAGCTTTAAAGAAACAACTTGCTTAATCAGTTAGCTTTGAGATATCTTTCAAAGAAGATCAAAAACATAGTTTATAAGCTTCATTTAAAAAAATGGATTGATAGGCACATGGTGGATGGTGTAAGGAAATTTATTGATTCTGTCATTGCCATTTGGCAGGCAGCTTTGACCATATTAGTATCTCTGGTTGGAAGTGAACTCACTCTCCCCTGAATTCTGTTAGAATTCTTTGTCTGCCATTTGTATGGCAATTTTATGATATAAACATATAGTGTAGTTTTTTTTCTATGCATGGCTAACCTCTAACTAAATTGTCATGACTAAATCATCAGCTTCTTGATGGCAGAGACCCTAAGTTATATATTAGATAAGCTCCACAGAATACAGCACAGTGACTTATATATGGTAGGACAAATCAATTAATCAACTTTTATTAAGCACTACTATGTTCCAGGCACTGTACTAAGCACTGGAGATACAAAAGGAGGCAAATGACAGTCCCTGTCCTCAAGGAGCTCACAATCTAATGGAGAAGACAACATTCAAACAAATTCATATGAATAAGCTATATAGAGGATAAATAGAGAACAATCAACAGAAGAAAGGCACTAGAACTAAGAGGGGCTGGAAAAAACCTTCCTTTGAAAGATGGGATTTTTCTACTGGGAACACTAGAAAACAGTTTGGCAGAAACTAGACATAGACCAACATCTTACACCCTATACCAAGATAAAGTCAAAATGGGTACATGATTTAGATATGAAGATTGATACTATAAGCAAACTAGGAGAGCAAAGAATAGTTTACCTATCAGATCTATGGAGAAGGGAAGAATTTAATACCAGACAAGAGATAGAGAACATTATGAAATGCACAATGGGTGACTTTGATTACGTTAAATTGAAAAATTTTTTTCACAAACAAAGCCAATGCAACCAAGATTAGAAGGGAAGCAGAATGCTAAGAAACAATTTTTACAGCCAGTGTCTCTGATAAAGGTCTCATTTCTAAAATGTATAGAGAACTGAGTTGAATTTATAAGAATACAAGTCATTCCCCAATTGATAAATGGTCAAAGGATATGAACAGGCGGTTTTCAGAGGAAGAAATTAAAGCTATCTATATTCATATAAAAATGCTCTAAATCACTATTGATTAAAGAAATGCAAATCAAAACAACTGTTAGGTACCATGTCACACCTATCAGATTGGCTAACATCACAAAACAGGAAAATGATAAATGTTGGAGAAGATGTGGGAAAATTGGAACACTAATGCATTGTTGGTGGAGTTGTGAACTAATTCAGCCATTCTGGAAAGCAATTTGGAACTATGCCCAAAGCGCTACAAAATTGCACATACCCTTTGACCCAGCAATAGCTCTTCTAGGTCTGTATCCCAAAGAGATCATAAAAATGGGAAAAAGACCCAAAATATTTATAGCAGTTCTTTGTGTGGTGGCAAAGAATTGGAAATTGAGGGGATGCCCATCAATTAGAGAATGGCTGAACAAGTTGTGGTATATGAATGTAATGGAACACTACTGTGCTATAAGAAATGATAAGCAGGCAGATTTCCGAAAAAACCTGGAAAGACTTAAATTAACTGATGCTGATGAAAATGAGCAGAACCACTGTACACAGTAACAGCCATGTTGTGCTATGACTGACTTTGATAGACTTAGCTCTTCTCAGCAATGCAAGGATCTAAGACAGTTCCAAAAGACTCATGATGGAAAATGCTATCCACATCCAGAAAAAGAACCATGGAGTCTGAATGCAGATGGAAGTATCCTATTTGCTCTCCTTTTCTTTTGTTGTTCTGTTTTATTTCTTCTTTCTCATGATTCTCCCCATTAGCTCTAATTCTTCTATACATCATGACTAATGTGAAAATATGCTTAATACGAATGTATAAGTGGAGCCTATATCAGATTACATGCCATCTTGGGGAGGTGGAGAAAATTTAAAACTCAAAAATTTATGGAAGTGAATGTTGAAAACTAAAAATAAATTATTGAATAAAAAAAGAAAGATGGGATTTGTATTTAGACTTACAGTCAGAGAAGTCAGAAAGTAGAGTTGAAGAGGGATAATGTTTCAGACATGAGGGACAGGCAGAGAATATCTAGGCATTTGTTTAAAGCTGAGAGATGCAGTGTCTTGTTCATGGAATAGCTAGGAGGCCAGTGTCACTTGATCAAAGAATACATGTTGACATATAAGGTGTAAGAGGACTGGGAAGGTGGGAGGGGGCTAGATGATGAAGGGTTTTGGATGCCAAACAGAGGCTTTTGTATTTGATCCTGGAGGAAATAAGGAGCTTCTGGAGTTTGCTGAATACAGGAATGGCAGTGTCTTAGTCAGACCTGTGCTTTAGGAAAATCACTTTGGTGGCTGACTGGAGGATGGATTGGAGTGGGAAGAGACTTGAGGCAGGCAGACCCACCAGCAGGATATTGTAGTGATCAAAGTGTGAGATGATGAGGACCTGCACCAGAGTGGTGGCAATGTCATAGGAGAGTAGGGAGCACATGTAAGACATGTTGCAAAGGTGAAATTGACAGGCCTTAGCAACAGATTAGATATGGGGAATGAGATAGTGAGAAGTTGAAGATCACTCCTTGGCTGCAAGCCTAAGAAATGGTGTTGCCTTCTGTAGTAATAGAAAAAGTGTGGGGGGGGTGGGCAGCAGGGTTTTGGGAAAACATAATGAGTTCTGTTTTGGACCTGTTGTGTTTAAGATGTCTACTGAGTATCCAGTTTGAGATGGAAGCCAGTTGGAGATAAGTATAGAAGACAGCAGAGGTAGAGGCAGGGTAAGTAGATTCGTGAATCATCAGCAGAGAGGTGGTAATTAAACTCCATCAATAAATCATCAATAAATATTTGGTGGATAAATGAATGGCTAAATTATGCTAAGTGAGAGGTAGTAGATAGAAAACTGACCTTGCAGTCAGGATGCCCTATGTTCAAGTCCCAGTTCTTATACATACAAGCTATGTGATGCAGTGATAGTCATTTAACTTCAGAGTGCCCCAAGAGAATCTCTAAAATTTCAAGTTTCAGAATAGTATCTGAATTCCTATTGACAGAGGGAGTTTTATTGCCAGGAATACTCTTACCAATAAAATAACAAGTCAGCACACTCTCCCCAACAAAATAATCCATTTAAACAGGGAATTGAAATCAATAAGAACAAGAACCAGCCTGCAACAGATGTGTTCAAAGGATATGAATAGTTTTAAAAAGAAGAAATTGAATATTTCAACAACTATTAAAAAATTTCCAAACTACCAATAATAAGATAAACACAAACTAAAACAACTGTGAGGTTTTGCCTCCCACTCATCAAATTGGCAACAATGACAAAAGATGGAAGGAGT
>NW_020949719.1:0-3347 GCF_900497805.2 Vombatus ursinus | reverse complement strand
GAAATAACTTTTTTTAACTTTTATACATATTTTAACACCTTTTTCTTAGTTCTCCTATATCTATAAAACATAAAACAAAAAAGAAACATTGCTGCTGATCTTCTTCTCATTACTATGTATAAAATCTTCCTTATTAGGCTCATAAAAGATAAAGGTCCTAGGTCATCCTCCACTATTGCCTTCACCATCTTCTGTTCTACCTTCAAGTTGACTCCTGTGTTAACTACTTTACCATCAGTCCATCTCTCATCAACCACCTTCCTCCTCATAATATTTGAGCAATATATCTGACTCTACTTTATTCTGTCTACCCCCTACCATAATATTCATCAATCTTGGATCATAGCATTTAGATCTGAAATGGGAATTAAAGATATTTTGGTTTACACACTCTTCATCCAGTTTTAGAGATAAAGAAAATGAAGCCAAGAAGAGAGTAATTTCCCCAATATATAAGTATGAAGTAGTGGTTCTGGAGTAACATCTCACATCTTCTGTCTCCAGAGGCTTGTCTTATGTATCTAAGGGTGATCTATAACACAGAAACTAGGGAATGTTATGTAAGACTAAAAGAGAAACATCTTTCTCTCCCTTAATTAGAAATGGATTTCCAAATTTAAGTACTTAGAGCTTTCATTAAAATATTAAATGAATTAAGAAAATTCCTGCTCAAAATTCACACTTCTTACATGGAATTAAAAGAAGAAAGGGTGAATTTGTCTGAGTTTGTGATCGAGTTTATTCATTGGGATGTTCAAGTTCAAAACCAGAAACAGAATCATTGATTTAGTCTCTTTGTTCAACAGAAGCTTTTGGCTAGCGTAGAGCCAGATTGCAAAAGAATAGGCTATATGTGGCCACAGTTCATATGAAAGACACCAAGGGTTTTTAATGGGTTAAGAGCTAAAGACCTACCACACATGTGGTAGAATATAACTTAATCTACAACTGCATGAATAAGAAGCACACTGTCCAGAACAAGGGGAATAGTCATCCCACTATACTCTGCTCCTATTAAAGCACAGCTGAAATAGTGGATTTGGTTTAGGGTGTTAAATTTTAGATAAAAACCTAATTTATATCTTTAATCTCCTTATGACATATACCTACCTTATGGTACAGAAATTAATTACTTCTTAAAGCACAATTCCAAATCACTTTCAGAACTGTTGGGCTAATTCCTCCTTCTAATAACAGTGTACTAGTGACTCTGTGTTCCTGTGAACAATAATAACTTCCATTTTTATTATTTTTTCAAATTTACTGTCTGTGGGGTGAAACATCAGAGTTCTTTTTTTATTTCATTAATAGTGAGTTGGATTAAATTTTAGCATAGCTATTAATAGTTTGCTCTCCTTTTAAGAACTGTTCATATCCTATCTGTTGGAGAATGTCTTTTGGTCTTATGTGTTTGTGTTAGTTTCATGTATTTCCTGTCTATCAGTTTGTTATCAGAAATATTTGATCTGCTACATTGATTTACTTTTTTTCCACTTTTACTACAGCCTCCTTCATTAGCTGCATTCTCCTTTTCCTGTCTTGACCCCCTGGTGAACTAGTCTGACACTATGCTGTTACCTTCTCTTCAGTCCCTTGCCCTTTATTATATCACCAATTATTCCTTGCTAAGCCTCACCTTTGGATAATACTCACCATCCACTGACTTTGTTCTTATACACATGCTATTACAAGAAGGCAGAGAAAATTATGAAATTATGCTGACTGGATCCTCTGAACATTTATGTTGCATAACCGCAACTGCGCCCTCATTGTTGCTAGGCAATACTTTCAGCTCTCTCTTTTTGATTGACTATCTACTCACCACAGTGGCTTTTTGAAACTTTCTCATCCCACTTCAAACCTTCCATGGATTACCCTTCTTCTACCCTTTTAATTAAGAACTTTGATTCATATTTTACTAAAAAAAAATAAAATTATGGCCATTCATTAAGAGCTCTCCCTTTCTTCTTCCTTCTTTCTAATCTAATTTCATCCAGATGATTTTTGCCACTATCTACTCCTTCACCCTATTTTACATGAAAATGTGTCCCTTCTCCAAGGATAACTTCTTTACATGCACAAGTCATGCTATTTACACCATCTTCTTAAATAGATTGCCTCTTCCATTATCCCTACTCTCTTATTTATCTTCAGTTTCTCCCTATCTGCTGACTACTCACCTAATGCCTACAAATATTCCCATATCTCATTATCCTCAAAAACTTTCACTTGATCCATCCATTCCTGCTAAATATCAGCCCACATCTCTCCTCTTTTTTTGGGTAAATTCCTTGAGAAGGCTGTCAACAATAGATTCTTTCACTTCCTCTCCTACAATTTTCTTCTCAACTCTTTAAAGTTTAGCTTCTGACTTCATCATTCACTTAAACTGCTCTCCTCAGAGTTACTGTTACTAATAATCTCTTGATTGACAAATCCAATTGCCTTTTCTCAATCTTTCTCCTTCTTGACTTCCCTGCAGTCTTTGAAAACGTAGATAACTCCTCTTGAAATTCTTTTCTCTCTCTGTTTTCATGACACTTTTCTCTCCTGATTCTATTTCTACCTATCTGACTACTACTTTTCAATTTTATTTCCTGCATCTTCATCCAAGTCATATTCGCCAACCCTCTCTGTCTGGGGCCCTCTTATCTTTTCCCTTTACACTATTTTACTTAGTAATCTGATCAGCTCCCGTGGTTTCAATGGTCATCTCTTGGCTGATTCTCGTCAGACTTATATCCTGCCCTAACTTCTCTGTTGACCTCCAGTCTTGCATATCTAGCTGCCTATTGAACATCTTGAGGAGGATGTCCTATAGACAACCGAAATTGTGCAACAATTTAAATGTCCAAAACTAAACTCACTATCCTTCCCCAAAAAATGCCGTCTTTCCAAACTTCTCTATTATTATTGAGATCGTATTATCTCCTGAATCTGAATTTTTTTTCCTGTCTCCCACACATGGTGTACTCCCCCACCTAACTTCTACCTCCTTTATTCCCTGGAATACTTTGAGTGCAAGATAAAATCTTTTCTTCTAGAGGATACCTCTCGAGATCTCTTTTCGTTTCAGTTCCTTCATTCTCTTGATTATTTCCAATTCATCCTGTATATTGCTTGCTTGCAAATAGTTATTTGCATGTTATCATGTCCATTATGTGAGCTACTTAAAGGAAGAAACTGTTTTACCCATCTTTGTATCCCCAGTGCTTAGCATAGTGCCTGACAAATAGTAGGTGCTTAATAAATGTTGATTGATTTATTATATATATTATTATATTATGCTTTCTAATAAATTCATTTTTAAGTTAATGTTTAATGGGTGAGTTAATCACATTCATATT
>NW_020949718.1:0-26843 GCF_900497805.2 Vombatus ursinus | reverse complement strand
ACATAGCATTATAGGAAGAAAGTGTATGGGAAAAAACAAAGAAACAGCTATTCACTAACTTATGTATGGACCAGAAAAAAAGCATTCAAGATGGCCTATCACAGAAGTCTTGTATAGTTTGTGGCCATGAATTGACATATGTAAAAAAATGTAATTTGAATTTTTAAATTTAGCCATTTTGAAATATTTTATAATTAAATGAAAGAAATTTGAGTAAGTCTCACATAATATATAAAATTGTTAACATGAAGTGAGAAGTACTTTTTACCACATGGCATTTATTTCCTTGTCACTGTTGTAGTTAAGTACATGTTAACTTATTTTCCGTATTCAGTGGTATAAATGCATAGAATCTTATTATCACTAGTTCTTGCTGTACTTTGAGCCCTGGTTACCTTATAGAAAACCTACTACATGTTTATTTGCTTTAAATTTCAGCCAATTTAAGTTTTGTATTACCAGTATCTTTTTATATTGTTATTTGTGGAATTACCATAAAATGGTCCAATTAAAATACTTACCATACATCAAGATGTCATGACATACTACTCAACATTCTTTGCTTGAGGCATCAGACACAAGTAGGAATAACCATACTATCTCAGACAAATAGTTTTTCTAAATCTATATTCTGTGCCATGTATTTGCCCAGGAATATGTCAAGAGATAAATTGGATTTCCCTGACATTCAAAGTTATTTCTAACAAGAAAACAAACAACAAAATATTTACAATTTGGATCAGGTTTGTATGGCCATTTATTTGTTACATCAATTTAAAAATTTACAGGAAAAAGTCAAACACCATTCACACCATAATAAATAAAGAAAGTATAAGTCACTAGAATAGCACCTGGCACATAATAGGTGCTTAATAAATGTGGCTTGACTGATCTTTTGAATGGTAAGTTTCTTGAAGAGGGGAGCCTAGTTTCACCCCATGCACTAAATGCTTTTGTACAGTGCTATAACATGTTAATTGACAGACTCAGTCATTATTTTTTGAGTGACAAAATGTACTACTTGAGAGTAGCAGAAGACTTTTCAAAGGTAGAGATTTTCCTAGTAGCAGTTTGTAAAGGTCCATAGTCCATACATTTAAATGGAAATGATTACATTGAATGTATTGTGTTAACCTCATGTTTGTGTCAATTACATACAACACACTAAGGTTAAAATACGTATTTCAATTTTATTTTTTAAACTGTTTTGCCAAATTAACCACAAACTGTGAAAATCTATGCTTCTTGGTAGTAAAATAAAACTGACTTTTACTAGAAGTGACCTTAGAGATAATCTTGTTTCTTTTTATAGTTGAGGGAGGGCTATCATGTAGAAGAGGTAATGATCTTCTTGTAGCTTTAGGAAACTTGACTCTCAATTTTGGTGCCCAGAGCATGCTTCATTAAACACTGTTGGAACAATCAGCATGAAAGACACCCCTGGATCATCACAATCCAGATAAATATAGTAAGCAAAGGGGTCAGTCAGTAAGTCCTGAGATGTTGCTAGCTGATGTTGGAAGAAATAAGGAGTCACTGGTGCTTTTTGGGCAAATAATAATAATAACAATAAAAACGATGGCAGCATTTACATGGTGCTTACAATGTGCCAGGCACTATGCTAAACACTTCATAATTATCTTGTTTGATCATCACAACAACCTTGAGAGGTGGGTATCCCCATTTTACAGATGAGGAAACTGAGGCAGTCAGAGGTTTAATGACTTGCCCAGGATCACACAGCTACTGTCTGAGTTCAGATTTGAATTCAGGTCTGACTGACTACAGGCCTGACACTCTATGTACTGAGATACTTTAGAAATATCACTTTGTCAGTTATGTGGATGATGGATTGGAATGGGGATATAATGGAGGCAGGGAAACCAGTTAAGAGATTATAGCAGTTGACCATGTGAGAGATGATGAGGATGTGAGCAGTGGTGCAGTTAAGGGGCACAATGAACAAAGATCTGGATGTGGAATCTGAAAAATTTTAATTCATATCTACTATGTGACTATTGACCTCCATGTGACTCAGCTGAACTCTGCCTCAGTTTCTTAATTTGTAAAATGGGGATAATAGTAACAAGTACCTCCTAGGATTGTTATAAGAATGAAATATCATTTGTAAAGTGTTTTGCAGATCTTAAAGCACTATATAAATTTCTAGTTATTCTTATGAGATAGCTCGCTAGTGTAGAGTATCAAGTGTTGGACCTGAAGTCAGGAAGACTTCAGTTCAAATCTGACCTCAGAGACTTAGCGCTATCACCCTCTGAAAGTCATGTTACCACTATCTGCCTCATTTTCCTCATCTGTAAAACAGGGATTAATAATAGCACCTACCTGACCAAGATTATTGTGTACATAAAATGAGAGAGCATTTATAAAGCACTTTCTAAACTTTAAAGCATTATATAATTGCTGGCTAGCTATTAAACTAGGGTGGTGGCCATATGAGCTAAGATGAGTGGATGACTGTGAGAGATATTGTGGAGTGAAAATTGCCAAGAGTTGGCAAATGACTGGAGACAGAGGTGAAGATATTGTGGGGGTTCTAAGATAACTTCAAGATTGCAAAGTAGAGTGACTAGAAGGAAGAATTAAACCTTAGGAAAAAATTATAAAGATAGGTAGAGAAGTGGGGCAGCTAGATGGATAGTGGATAGAGTGCTGGGCTTGTAGTCTGAAAGATTCATCTTCCTGAATTCAAATCTGGTCTCAGACACTTACTAGCTGTGTGATCCTGGGCAAGTCACTTAACCCTGTTTGCCTCAATTTCCTCATCTGTAAAATGGGATAGAGAAGGATCTAGTAGACCACTCCAGTATCTTTGCAAAAAAAAACCTCAAGAGGGGTAAAAAAGAATCAGACACAACTGAAAAATGACTGAACAACAACAAAAAATAGCAAGAATATATAGTTACAAATCAATCACCCCCCAAAAAACAATCGATGACACTCTCCCCTTGCACAAATGAAGTCTTTAATGTTCAGGGGCTCAAACTTAGAAAGCACATGTGACCAAAGGCTAAACTCATACATCCTCATTACAGAAAGTCCTTTTCTCCCTTTGTGGTATTCTCATGAAGTTCCAAGCTGCTTTTTCTTGGTTTATATTGTCTGTCCTCATGTCTCTCAGCTCCTGATACAAATGACCTGGTCAGCCTCTGCTGCTCCTGAGAACACTGCTATTTATGCTAATGGAAACTCCAGATCTTCCGACATTCCAGAGTTCAAATGTGTTATCAACTGGTTTAATATTGGAGGACAGGAAAAATACTCCTAGGATCATTCTGAACCCTCCTCCCCTCAAGGCCCTCTGATAAAGGCTTAGAGTTAAAACACCTCAAGATATTCCTGAGCCTAGAAGCACCTAAAGCATGACTGATTTCTTCCTCCAAGCTCATTTGTGCAGAAATATAAATGGACAATAAGGCTTCATTTTTTCTTTCAACAAACTTTTTTTTGTTTGCGTGCTTTCTAGGCACAAAACACTGTGGTAAATAGAGCACTGGCCCTAAAGTCAGGAGGCTCTGAGTTCAAATCTGCCCTCAGACACTTACTAGCTTCCTAACCCTGGGCAAGTCACTTAACCACAATTGCCTCCTCCCAAAAAAAAACCAAAACAAAACAAAAACACTGTTGTACTGCATAAAAAAATACCATGTTAACAAGCCCTCTACTAGGGGTATTTATTAGGCAACCAAAGGAAAACAATTGCATAAAGTCAAACTATGTGAGAGGCACTTGGCAGATATATTATTGCTTTGACTCAAACTACATAGGTAGTTGTTTATTCCACTTGTAAGGAAAGTCTAGTAACATATAAATCCACTGAATTTCTAACCAAGATCTTTCAATAATGTAAAAATAACTAAGCCTAGGGGGCAGCTAGGTAATACAATTGATAGGGCACCAGCCCTGGATTCAGGAGGACCTGAGTTCAAATCCAGCCTCAGACACATAACATTAGCTGTGTGTCCCTGGACAAGTCACTTAACCCCATTGCCTAGCCAAAAATAAATAAATAAGCCTCAAATACATGGATCATAATAGGCTTGTCTTTTCTAAAAACAAAATATTTCTATTCCATTCTCCCTCCCTAGTAATAACTAGTACATATGGAGACAAATTTAACTTTTTAAAATCTGATTTTTAAGCAGCCAAAGGAGCTTTTCTAATTTGAAGCATTTCCTTTACTCGACTCATGTAGTTGTCTAGATGTCATTAAAATCCTTGTGTTCCCTATTATTTCACCCATAGTTGCTTAGGTAAATCAGCTACTTACATGTAAAAAAGGAGTACCCAAAATTGGGTAATTTTTTTTTTCTAGGAGTAGGTATGACATGGAAGAACAGTGAGATGGAAGTATGTAAAAGGATGTTAGTCTGAAGTTAGATCAAAGTGGTTGTGTTCAATAAGGAAAAGAAAGGAAAGAAGGCAGAGTAAAGACAAGAAAGAGCTCAAGGACCAAATGTTCCTTATTCATGTTCAGTCCTTTCAGCAGTGTTATTTAACTCTTAGTGACAATATTTGGGGTTTTCTTGGCAGAGATACTAGAGTGGTTTGCCATCTCCAGCTCATTTTACAGATGAAGAAACTCAGGCAAATAGGGTTAAGTGACTTGCCCAGGGTCACACAGCTAATAAGAGTCCAAGGCCAGATTTGAACTCAGGAAGATGAGTCTTTCTGACTCCAGGCTAGGCACTTTATCCACTGTGCCACCTAACTGCCCCTAAATACGCTCTGGAGTATAGCTTTTGAGTGAAGTGGTGCCTGGATCTCAAACATAGTGGTAATTACATTGTTCTGGCCCCAAACACTTATAAGCACTGTGATCTTTGGCAAGTCCCTTAACCTGTATTTGCTGAAGTTTCCTCCAATATAAAATAGGTACAGTAACATCACCCACCTTGCAAGATTGTTGTGAGTATAAAATGATGTATTTATTTATAAAACACTTATCACAGTGCCTGACATCCAGTAGGTGCTATATAAATGCTTATTTCCTTCCGTTCTCTCCTTGTTCCCACCCATCATTTAGAGCACTAGAATAGGCACCCGGAACCTTCTTGGGGTTCAAGATCCAACACCTTTGATTTTCAATTAAGGCTCTTCTAATAGACCATGTTACTAGGAATATCTCTCCTGGTTTATGTAGTTGTGGGAGGGAGAAAAAGAACAGGATTGGCATAACAAAATCATGGTGAATGAAAAAGGAAAAGGAAACATTAGTTCCTTCTGTCTTCAGGGGACCCTTTCTACATTCCAGGGACAGAGATGGCATTCCTTCCTGCTCCCTCCATCTATCTTCTGACATTCCATCAGGTCTACTGAGAAGACACCATACTGACACCAAACCTCAACTGATGTTAATAATCCTCCTAAACTCATTTGGCAATCATTAACAAATTCCCACCTGGTCATACCTTCCCCATCCCAGTGATTCTGAAACCCTAATTGTCCTTACACAAACTCCCATCTCCATCTTCCATTGTATCCTCCTTTTCTCCAATCTCCTACCCTCCCCCTAGCTTCACATTCTAAAGCTCCTCATTCATCCCTTCCACTGTATTTCCTGGAGTATGTGCTCTGTAGGTAACAAACTTGCTTCCATCCTAAATCTTTTCCTTTCTCACTCCCTTCATCTTATGATTCTCTCTGAGACCTGGCACTCTCCTGATGGGGCGGCTTCCCTAGACACACTTTCCAGAATCTGCAAACTTGGTTACACTTTCATTCACTCATTTCCCTAACTCACTCTGTTTGAGGTGAGAGAGACAGAGGGACAAATGGAGACATAGAGACAGAGAAAGAGAGACAGACACAGAAATTTGGAGAGACAGGGTGAAAGAGAGTCATTTCTTTCCTATACCTGCAGGTGTGCCCAAAAGATAGATGGAGGGAGCAGGAAGAAATGCCATTTCTGTTCACTGAATGTAACAAGGGTCTCCCAAGGAAGGAAAGAAGGAAGGAAGGAAAGAAGCAAAGAGGTAATGAATAGAGGAAGGGGAAAAGGGAGGGTAGAAGAAGGGAACAAAAGAAAAGTAGAAGAGGAACTTGTATAATTCCTGAAAGCAAATTGCTCATTTATTTTTTTTGGAACACCATGGTGACATTTCATAGTGTAAAAGGTATTTCTTATCATAAACTGTGTTTGAAAAAAAGTCTGGTTTTTAAATTGCAAATGTTATTTTTCAGTTTTTGTTGCAGGGGCCAGTACTTTAAAAGAAAAAAAAAGTAACATGATAGAAGGTGGTGGGAAGTCAAGGGCAAACGCCCGTACAAGTTTCACCTTCAGCTCGGACTTTTGCAGTTAGTTTCACAGTCATACCAGTGCCCTTTGAGACGGAATGTTTCAAAATGAGAGTTCTGAAATGAGTTCTTGGTGAAACATTCATATAAGCAAAGAAGACTGTGTTAAAAGGGGATTTTTGTTGCCTTGACATCAATGAAGCATCACTGCTTTGCCTATACCAAAGGCTACTTCCACAATAACCAGTAACATGGACATTTGCCTTATTTCAATATTTTATACAATATTTACTTCCTATGCTGATATTTACCCTTCCAACTGCATGGAGGAGCTCCCTCCCCATTCCAACCTCCACCTCTTTTCAGTAACACACTTTTCCTCTTAGTTCTCGTAACTTACAGCAGCAAAATTCAATTTATTATTATTATTTTTAACCAAACTTTTCAAGATCATCCACTCAGGGTTGATATCAGCTATTATCAAATATAACCTAAAGGCTCCCTCCTCCTTCCACCCCAAGGAAATATTGAGAAATTTAAGATGGAGTTTGTGATTGAAATGTCTCGTCCACCACTTATAGCCCACACTCCCTCTGTGCAGGCTTCATAAAAGAAATATTTTATGGTGACTAAGACTCTCCTTTAGTTATTGTTACACATAGAATAGCAGCTTTATCTAACATTTTATCCAATGTGATTTATTAGAAATGAAACTTTTTGGATTGGAGAAGGGGTCACATAATGTTTTGGTCTAGAAATCATGCAAAAATCTCAGTGAAAGTGATATATGAGAAATATGTTTTCTTCTGTTACCCTCTGGAGGGTTAGAAAATGGGGGTGGGGGAGAGAGATGGATTAGCATGGTAACATTACATCTTTATGTTTTCATGTTTTAGTACTTGTGTGAGATTTAGCATCTACTGTGTACACCCAGACCCTACTCACCCAATCACCAAGTATTTTATTTCTTCTTTTCTAGGTTTTTATACTTGAAACTATATGGACTACACACACTATTTAAACATATCTCCCCTCCCCCTCTCTTAGTAATCATTTGAGAATTGCACGTGAAATTGGAACAAAAGCTAATGCAAAACACAAATCCTATTGTCTCAAGTGTCACCTCAGTTAACTCCTAACCTTTGCCTTACTTTAAGAAATTTCCTTTTCCTCCAAAGTACTTCTTCTGTTGCATTAAGGCAAACAGGATCATTAGTTTCAATCTAGTTGTTTGCTTTGTCTGACACTTCGTAACCCCATTTGGGATTTTCTTGGCAAAGATGCTGAAGTAGTATGCCATTTCCACTGAGGCAAACAGAGTGAAGTGACTTACCCAAAGTCCACAGCTAGGAAGTGTCTGAGGTCAGTTTTGAACTCAGGAAGGTGAGTCTTACCTGACTCCAGGCCTGGCACTCTATTCACTGTGCCACCTAGCTACCCAGTTTTAATCTTACTTTTGCCTAAATCAGCCTCCCTAGAGCCCACGTGGGAACCACACCCCAAATAAACCAGCTAGCACAAGTAGCTTTTTTCTGGGAAACTATTTATTTTACCTATTCAGAAGTGATTTACATCAGACCATTTAATAAATCTGTGAAAAGATGGCTTAATTTAGGGTAAGAGGACCTGGGTTTAAATCCTGTTTCTTTCCATGTGAAGTTTGGGCAAGTCTCATGACCTCTCTTGATCTCAGTTTCCTCACCTATAAAATAAAGAAGTGGGAGGAGGCATCTAATTTAGCATGAAATCTAAAACCTGTTCTAATCCCAGGACAGTCATTTCATGCTTCAGTCTCTATGAAGATGCTCTTACATCCTCACCGTGACCAAAATTCTAACATAGTTTCTAAGAAGTGAGCCTTATGTGGAGATCCTTAATATCAGAGTTCCTAAGCAGTAACAGGCTACTTATTTCTTGATTTCTCTCTCTCTCTCTCTCTCTCTCTCTCTCTCTCTCTCTCTCTCTCTCTCTCTCTCTCTTTCTCTCCCTCCCTGTATTTTCTCACTTTTACCAAGTAAGCCATTCCTCTTGTATTCATACTTACAGACTTGCAGATAGTACATTTCACATACTTGATAGGGTAATAATGATTCTCTGTTCCCTCCCTCCCAAGATTACATGGAAAATAAAGTTACATATGAAAAGTAAAGATGTTATTCAAATATATTGAATTTTATGTCAGAGAACCTTGGTTCAAATCTTTTACCAGTTCCTTTTTTTTTAAACTGTCTATACCTGAAAAATAATCCCCTCTTTAATGTGTCCCCCCCAAACGATTATTTGGTCATTGTTTGAAGACCTCCAGTGAGGAAGACCACCCACAATCTCCCCAGGCAGACCATTCCACTTTAAATAGCTCTAATTTATTAAGATATTTTGCTTTGCATCAAGCCTGAAGTTGTTCTGCACCTTCCACCCATTGCTTCTACTGTTGCCATTGGAAACCAATGAGAACTAGTCTCACTCCTTTTCCATGAGACACCTCTACCTGAAGATAGACTCACTCCTTTCCAGGCTTCAGTTTTACCTGAAGAGAGATGATCTTTGAGGTCCTTTCCGGCTCAAAATTCTGCAATCCTACAAGGCCACAGTATGCTCTTCTAATTTGCTTACATTATGCCACGATCTGTTTCCTAGCTCACCACTTCACATACAGGATGTGACTGACTCACAAACATTCGTAGACTCAACAATTCTGTAGAATGTCTGCTAGAGCTAAGCTATGCCAGTATCAGATAATACAGGGTATTCCCAGACCATCTTTGTGCCTCTGCAGTGGCCTGAAGACAGGTATTCTATTAATGGATAACTTTGAGGTGGATTTGCCCACCTATGACAACCTACATTTGAGGGAGGCAGTTGAGGGTTGGAGAGTGGAAGGAGTAGTCCTCATCTTATTCAAAATTATGTGAAAGACTCTGTCCTTAAGGCAAAAGATAATTTCAAACTGAATTTTATACATACGCCCTTTTAGTGTGGTGCAGGAAGGAAGACACTGGGATGCCCCTCGGGAGGGGTGGTTCCTTGTAATGATGATTTTAATGTTACTCATAAAAAAATAAAGTTATTTACATTTGCTAGTCATCATGAGGGCAACTTCTCCTTACAGCAGGATATCAGCCCTAAAGCAAAATGACAAAAACTTGACATGTAACAATGTAAACAAACCCAACCATTCTTCCCAGGCCACTGAAAAAGTTTTAAACAATATTGTATGTAAAGTTCTTTCCTCTGGATTAGATCCGAGTTAAAACCAAGCACTGAATTATACACCAGGAAGTATTGGCACTAAACTGCTTTCTTTAAAAGAGGGAATAATTTCCTTTTATAAATTAACTATGAGGGCATGACCACGGCCTGTGGGACAGTGCCCTGAAAAGACTATGCAATTGGGTATCCAAGGATTTGAGCTTAAACCCTCCTCGAGCAAATCAACTAGCTTTTCTCATTCTCTACTTGAAATGAAAGGGGGGTTGTCTAATGCCTGAGGTCCCTTTCAGCTCCAAATCATCTGGATCCATGGAGGAGGGGGGATGCTGATAGGAATGGGATCAACTTCTGAATATATAATTCAGTGCAGAAACTGGAAATGTTGAAAATAAAACAAAACAAAACTGTTCTAGCCATATTGGGGAAGCTAATAGGGACCTGGTATGTGTTCCATGAAAGATTGTCCTTTAAAAGATAGTAAAAACACAGCTGCACCTATTGCATCACTACTGCAAAGGATAGAAGCTCTCAAGAGCTATCAACCAAATATATTATCAATCTGCTTTTTGTTTCTAAATGACATTATATTATAACACTGTTTGGCACTGGAGTGCAAATAACACTGTTTCTGGTGAGTTTATAGACAAACACTGAGTCTGGGTTTTTATCCCTACCTGTTAAGTATAGTCCTGAAAGACTTTAAAACCATCTTTTGATAAATCTTTGGGGGCAGTACTACTGATAATGTTACAGGAGATATAGGTTTTATCAGTCCAGGGCTGTGGTTCCTTTAGCTCATTCCAAGAAAATCTGAAAGTGGAATTTAACTCCTGCCTAATTCTAACCTTGGGCCTCACCTCCCTGACTTTCCTAGTAATATCCCCATATTTCTCCAACTCTCCCGTTAGAAAGAGGGCAAGAAATAATTTTTAACTTACAAGAAGAGAGCTTATTGTTACCATTTCTTTGTGTCCCCCCTCCCCCCAGAACACGTGTCTAAAGAATAATCCAATTAAATTGATTAGTCAGTCCCAGGTTTTAAGCTGTAGTTCCACATAATCTGTTGGCTGTTGAAACATCTTTGGTGTCAGCGTCTGGTCTTCCTGAAACCACAAATGGCCACGTCTGCAATTAAAAACGGTGCAATATATTAGAACAAGAGCTAACTATCCAATGATATTTCCTTCTAATTGACTAAATTTCATCTGCAGGTGCTAGTTGTTGCCCAATGACTTGGGTTTAGCTTATTCCTTGTGAACACTAGAAGAACCTTTGTCTAAAACCTGTTTTTAAATCTATGCCTGGGGTCCTTATTTGAAAATTTATTTGTGTATTACATTTTATTTTATTTGAGATCTTCAAAACAAAAGAAAGGTTAAATTCTCCACCTGTCTTTTCACAGTGCAAACTTTGGGGCACTTGATGTTCTTGAAGTGGGCGAGTAGAATGTGGACCATTCTCGAGCAGAGAATTGGCTTTTCTAGGAGGGACTTTCCGAAAAACTCATTTCTAACAGTGTAAGAGTACCGTGGAAATCTATCTGCTCGGCCTTTTCCTTATCCCCCAGAAAGGCATCTTAAATAATCTGCATAGCATCCAAGGGAAAGTAGAGATAATCAACTGGAAAGAGTCAGGTGGGGCAATTTGCAATGCAAGATTTCAGCAGGGTAGTGGATTGCGTTCTGAGAATGAGACTGGAACTATTAAATCAGCCAAACATGAGGTCACTGGAAGTAGCATCGCACACAGTGTACAAAACAAAAAACGATGAGAGCATAACAATAATCTGGGTGGATTTTTGCGGGGGTGGTGCGGATGGTGTAAGATTGACTCCCACAATTTAGGGGAAACCAACTTCTCCAAGTCAAAGGACTCCAGTTCTTAACTTTAGAGGCAGGTCTGACTTGTCCTCTCTAAACCCCAGAAAACAACCTTTCTGCAAGTCTCTCCCACTAGAACTAAGCATCCCCTTCCCTGCAGAGTGTGCTGGAAATCTAGGCACTGCTGGCAAAGGCAAACTTCAGTCTTGGGGTGGGGGGAGGGTAGTTGTTTTCTGCCCTCTTACCAGATTCACGGGATGCACGTAGCCGTTCTCGTATCTGTCTTCCTGCAGCAGCTGCCGGAGATGCGCTATATAGCTGGAGGCAAGTCTGAGTGTGTCCAGTTTGGAGAGTTTGGTATCAGGGGGGACCCAGGGCAGACTGGTCTTAAGCCTGGAGAAGGCTTTGCTCAGCACTCGCATCCTGGCCCTCTCTCTAGCGTTGGCCGCGTTTCTTTGAGATTGCTTGCATTCAGCAGAAGAGCCCTTGGGCAGTAGAGACTTCTTGGTGCAGTTACTACCACCACCACTGCCGCTGCTACTACAGCCTCCGCCGCCTCCCGCAGCTCCCCGGGTCCGTTTCCTCTTGCAGCTGCCGCTAGCACCGCGGGCCGCCCCCAGGGTGCAAGCTTCCTCTTCTACGTCCTCGTCTTCATCCTCTTCTGCAGAGGAGTTGTCCGCGGAAGGGTAGAGCTCGCTGCTGCTGCCTCCTCGGCGAGGCTGCCGCTTCGAGGACGTCGGGGCTGGGTACGCCAGCTGCAGCCCACGCAGCTCCATGTCAGGCAGCTCCTCCGGGTCGCTCACCGAGCCAGTGGACATCGCGTCACTCGAGCTCCCTTGGAGCCTCCAAGTCCCTCTTGTCCTCCACTCCAGCCCACCCAATCCGTTTCCTTCTCCGCTTTCCCTCAAACGCTACACAGCAGGGAGGGCAGTCAACACTCAGGGTGAGCCCTGGGAGCCCTGACGCGGGCGCAGTCGCGGATACCTTGGTCAGGACTGTGCGCTCCAGTGAGGGGCTGAGCGCAACAAAGGGAAACCTGAAGCTTAGACAATCTAGCTCCGCTGAGATGTGCTGAGGGCTTCCTCTTTTGACAAGAGAATTTATCCACAGCTTTCGGAACAAACCATCTGGGAGAAAGAACAGGGGGATTGATAGGGTGGGGCTGCGGCGGGCAAGGGGATGGGGCCACTTTTCTATTAGCAAAAGGAGAGACTAGTGGGCGGGAACACAGACCACTCTGGCCGCTCCCCCTACCCAGGGGTTGTCGCTTGGGGAAACTGTTAGGGACCGGGAGCAATCTGTACTTTATCTTGGCCTCAGGGCTGAGAAAAATCTTCCAGTAAACCATTCATTCAGCCCCTCTGGCTAGCTCTAATATTACAGCTGGGGCTACAAAGCCCAGCTAGCCCGGGAGGGAGCAGGGTGAGAAAAACTGTCTGAAGCAAAAATCTCTCTAGCCCAGAATCCCTGACCTTTATAAAGTCTGTCTTCCTCTGTCTTTTTCCAACACTTTTAAAGCGAAGAGTCATCCCTATAAGTCCATTTTCAAGTTCTCTTAGGGGTGTCAAAAGACCTATCTGATAATAATCTGACATTCACTAGCTCTGAGTTTACAGCCAATCACTAAACTCTTTCGACCTCAGTTTCCTTCTCGGTAAAATGAGGAAAAAACTACTGGCACTGCAACCCTCACTGGCTTGATGTTAACTGCGAAAATTACTTTTGTAAGCCTTAAAGCGGTATATAGAGCTCTTGTTAGTCGGAAAAAACAAACAAACAAACAAACAAACATGTACACACTGCTTGCATGGAAGAGCATTAAACCTTATTTTGAATTCTAGTTTTGCAGCTCTGCGATCTTGGACAATTAACTTCTCTTTTCTAGACCTATTCGAAGGATGATGGAGAATGAAGGAGATGGTTTAAATGATATCTAAAGCCTTTTTCCATTTTTAAATCCTATGATCTATGAAACCTGAGTACTATCTCTCCCTGTCCTTCCTCCCACCCCCAAATCGAGAATGTTTGGCTTATTTTCTTCATAGATGATACTAAGTTTTGGGACTGGAGGGCTTAGAAATAATTTAATCTAATGCCTTCATTTTAAAGATAAGCAAATCATCAGAGAGGCTCAAGGTCATACATCAATAGTCACTGGGAGAGTGGAGTTTGTTTTTTCCTAAAGACATTTCTAAAGACGTAAAGGCGTTTCTAAATGCACAAAGCAGATGATCCTTTCAACCTATTCAATATTACTCTAGAGAGGATAAATAGATAGACAGATAGATAGGCAGACAGACAGACATAAAAACTATCACAATTTTCACCAATTTTTTTTGAGCACCTTCTGGTGCAGGACCCTTATCAGTAAAAACAACCACCTGATTAAGAACCAAAGAGATGGATTTGCTTTCTTGTATTTTCCTATAAGCAGACTCAATCTGTCTTCCTTCCTTTGCAACAAGGTCCTACGTAAAACCAAGTAAAACATTTATTTACCAAATACAGTTAATGAATAAAGCACCGCTCTGGTACTTCCAATTTAGCTTTGACTCAGATTTATCTTTTCTTATTTTCCTCAGTATATCCTTAAAACAAACGGGAGGCGGATTCTGATTCATTTGGACGAAGTACTTCTTAACATTTAGGGATGTTGGAAAATAGAATTATTTGCCCATAAGATAGTGAGTTCCCGTCACTGGTGCTACTCAAGTGGTATCGCAAAGAACACTTGAGGGATGTTGCTAAGGAGGGTTAATGGATCAAGCAGTGTTTGGGACCTTTAACGTTCCTTCTAATTTAGAGACTGTTAGATTTTCTAGAAGTAAAGTAGCGGACCTTGAAGCCAGGGAAACCTGGGAGACTAGGGAGACCTACCTTCGACTGGTATTGATTGTATGAAGGGTAGGTAACAAATTCTCGGTGCTGGAGCAATAGAACGAGTACCTGCGTTGGTGGAGGGAGTTTACTCATCATTCTGTAGCTGCCTATAGGGAAGAAATCAGGGGTCCAGCCTCTATCTCTATCCCCATCTATCTTTGGAAGGAAGAATGGTCTTGAATGTAGTGGAAGGGGAAAGCTACCCTAAAGGTCAGCAACCAAGAAAACCAAAGCTATCTATTTGTTCGTTCGCCCCCTAAAAGCGCAAAAATTAAAGAACAAAAACACTCGACCTCACAAGACTGAGTTAAAGCGAACGAAAGAACGAACTGACAAAACGCACGACAGGTAGAAAGCTCAGTTGTGACCTCATAGATTAGGTATCATTTCATCTTAGCCTCTGGTGTCTCTTCCTCGAAACCGCCTCGATTTTTCGCGTTAGTATTTCTTTGAGTTTCTATTGCCTATAACTTCCACGGCCTTTGATAGAATTCGGGCGGGCAGTGGGGTGGAGAATTGTTACCTCAGAGGGTTAGCTCAGTAAGGGCGTCATTCACCTGCCCTTTCCGCTAGGAAAAATCTCGGCAAGGATACAGTTGTAACCAGAGCTCTCGGCTGGAAGCTGAGGCGCACACAACTAGCGCTTAATCTGCTTGGGATCAGCATGAGGGAGGGGGAAGGAGCGCAACAAGATTCCAGGAGATTGCTCAGCCCAGTTATACTCATTGCCTAAGACTGCCCCGAAACTATCACTATAAATATATACAGAGTCTCAAGCATTAGGCGCAGATATATAGGTTTTAAAATCTGGGTTGTTTATACAGGTGCGGAACGAAGTATTTTCCCTAAGAAAGATTAATGGAAGGGAGAGTGCTAGATTTTTCTAAACAGTCCCGAGAATGGTACCCAAGCTTAAACTCCGTACTGGCCATACTTACTTTCTTGTTCTTGAAGAAATAGACTGACCCTAGCACATCCGGTGCATTTTTTTCCCGCCACAGAATTCAACGCTTTAAAAAAAAAAAAAAGAAAGAAAGAAAGAAAGCGTGTTAACGACTTTTCATTTTCACACATCTCCTTAAGTTAGCTACATTTTCAGGTAAGTTAAAGACAAGTTTGCCAATTGCATTTTGACTGAGGTAAAAAAAGAAACCCAGAAATCGGTAGTGTCCTTCTTGGGGTCTTGCTTTTCAGTACTACTGCTGATGCATTTAGAGAGAGCTTTGTGGTTTTCAATTGGCTTTCTCGCATTACTTCTTTTGCTCAGAAGCCTTTAGTAGATTCTTCCCGCTTACTTAAGGAATAAAGTCCAAACTCTGTCTTACAGCCCCAGCCTGCACAGTGGGACCTTTCTTCCAATTCACCAGCTCGTGCACTTCTCTTGATTATTTTACTCACATTTATTTATATATGTAAAAACTTCCTTACTAGACTTCAAGCTCCAAGAAGGAAGGGGTCATTTACTCTCGTCTTCTTTATCCAAGAGGTCACAGCAAGGCATAGTCAATAAAGGGCCGGGTCTCAAGTACTGAAGATGAAGTCTTGCTTCTGATACATTCTGCTGGTGTGACCAAGCAACTAAGCTTTTTAATGACTAATGGTCTTCATCAGTGTAGGGCCTTTCCTCTCTAGAAGTCCCTATCTTGATGAAATTTCAGGTCTGGATTGTCCCCTTCCCTCATTTTTTTTTTTTTTTTTGTTTCTTCCTAGATCAGTGCTTCACACACAACAGATAATTAATACATGTTCATTGAATTTAATTTGAATTCTACACAACCTTGTGAAGTATGCAAGAATTACTTCTCCTCCTGTCCCCTTTCTTTCTAAATAATCTCAGAGAGGTAATCAGGAAACAAGGAATAATGGAGAGAGAGCACTGACTTCAGAGGTAGAGGAACCGAGTTGGAATCCTGACTCTGCTACCTGTGTGACCTAGGAGGAAAGTCCCTTGATCTCTGAGCCTCAATTCCTCACCAGTAAAAGGAGAGGTATGGACTAAATGACCTCTAGGCTTCCTTGCAGCTCTAAATATATGATGCTCCTAATAGTTGGAGAAGGGACTAGAACCCAAATTCTGCCAGTAGGGGTTTCTGTACTTTCTATGTTCCATATGCAACATCCAGTTTTCAATAAAAGCAAGTTAAATTTCACCAATACTGTTTGTCTCTGCTTGGCTGTAGTGATTCTTGAACACAGAGTTAGTGACTTTTCTATATCAAAAGTCTTCTCCCAGGGCATCTTCAACCCTGCCGGTATCAGTTGAGTCTTCAGTAAGTATAACAGGTTTGAATGACTTAGCATGAATGGCATGGGTGAATTATGTGGTTACCTTTCTCTCTTGCCTTTTTTCAAATTCTCTTGCCCTTCCTGAGTCTCATTTTCCTCATCTGGAAAAGTGGAGACAATAATATTTGCACCACCTCCACTAGAGACCTGCCAGAGAGGGGAGCATTTTGTACAACTGAAAGTGATGATACATGTGAATTAGTGTCAGAACAGGAAAGAGGAAGTTTATTATCATGAATTGCTAAGATTACAGGTAATGATTATTGATGAATAATTGCCAGGTCATTGATTTAAGTTTCCATCTCTCTCTTCAGTATGTAGTCAGGTAATCTGAAAGGTATTTTAAATAGCTAGAGACATTATTGGGGGTGGGGGAAGGTTGTGATGTTTCAAACTGACAGTGGAACCTATTGCCAACCACTAAGATGGGTGTAGTCTTCATCCCATCCCCAAAGCCCTCATTTGAATTTGTAATCATTTCCTTCCTGAATGAAGGGAATAACTTGATCATACATTTCAAGCTCAAATAAACCTTTAAGGTCTTCTAGTCCCATCTCATGTTACAGATGAAGAAATAGAGGTTCAGAGAGGTGAATAGGCTTGCCTATGTCACACAGTTAGCAAATGTCAGAGGTGGGATATGAACCCATGTCTTCCAAACTACCAGTCCCTAACTCTATCTCTTGTCTAATGTGCAGTTTATTTGAGCAGAACAATGCCAAAAATAACCTCTGGAGATTTGCTTGTATAGCCTGGGGGGTGGGGGGGAGAGAGACAAAACAACAAATAATAACACACCCACAAACACTCTTTCTCTTTACTGCAACTGTACACTGTCCCTGGGATAGAGCTCAGTACCCCTTTGCCAAAACAAACAAACAAAAACAAAAAACAGCTTCACACATTTGATACTATCATTAGCTGCAGAACCTGTCTCTGCTGAAGTTCATAATGGTGGAACATGAAGATTCCAGAGATCGAAAAAATTAAAAGAGCTCTGGGTTTAGCATCAGGATGTATCTGAATTCAAATCCTGATAAACTAGCTGTGTGACTCTGGGCAAGTCACTTCACCAGTTTAAGCCTCAGTTTCTTTATTAGTAAAATAGGAACGATAATTTGAGAAGACCTATCTCACAGAATTTTGGGGGATAAAGTGACAACGTGTACATTAAGCATAAGTACATAAAAAAAAATTAGAGCCACATGTAAATATTAGCTTTAAACCTGGAAGTGGAAGGCACTTTAGACAACATTTAATGGAACCCTCTTACTTTATACCTCTGGAAAGTGAGGCTCAGAGTGAAATGAAATTAACCTGGAGTTACACAGCTTCTCAATGGCAGAGAGAGGATGGAGGCTGGCAGTATGGTAGTGTAGTGGATAGAGCACGGGGCTTGGAATTAGTAAGACTCATTATCAGGAGTTCAAATCCAGCCTCTGACACTAGCTGAGAGGCTGCAAGCTGTTTTTGCTTCAGTTTCCTCATCTGTAAAAATGAGCTGGAGAAGGAAATGGCAAACGTTTCCCATATCTTTATCAAGAAAACCCCAAATGGGGTCATAAAGAGCCAGATACGACTGCAACGAATCGACAACAACTTGATTCCCAGCTTTTTTCATTGTTAATCAAGCCTTCATTTGGATTCCAAGGGCAGGAAGAACAAACACTTGCCTAAGTCCCATCAATCGACCTCTGCTTCAAAGTTTTTCCTCTATTCAGAAAGCCAAATAGTTTTGCAGGACAGAGGATGTTCAGGGAGAAGCTCCTGCCAGGAGAGTGCCTGGATTGCTGCAAAAATGGACAGATAGTCCAGTGCTTGATCAGTTTCATTTTGGAAAGAAGCAGCTGGAAACATCGAAGATCACGTCCTCTTTTGTCAACTCTCAAGTACACATTGTAATTAGAATCCAGGGAGGGCTTTGGCCCCATCTTGGCCTTGTGGGACTTTAAAGAGTTCAGTACCAGTGTAAATGTAGGTAAAGAGAGACTGGAAAAAGAGAAAATAAGGTTGAAAGTTGAATAAAACGGGTGGGAGTATTAATGAGGGACGCGAGAGCGGCACAGGTCTGGATTTTTCTCTAGTTGGTGAGAAAAAAAATAAAAAACATTCAAATAGGATTGACACCAACTAAAAGAGGAGGTGTTGAAAAAAGAAAATTATTTTCTAAGAGAGATAAGGGATACCTGTCATTTTTCTTTTTATGCCCAGGTCTTTAAACGTGATGGGCACTTAGTACATATTTAATGAATTGCAATGAATTTTGGCACTGAATTTTATCTCCTCTGAGAAGAGAACCCTCATCTAGGCACACGAACCCTGCTGAGAAAGCATCGCTTCTTGTTTAAATCACGCAGGCCATTAGGCACCTCCCAATAGACCTCCCTACAAGGAAGTAAGAACAGAAGACGTGAGATTTCTGGCTTCTCCTGGAACTTATTTCTTAAGTAGTTATCCTTACAAAATATCAGAAAATCCTTTCATGAAACATATGAACATATGTTCATATGAAACTCTTATTTGGGGTAGGAAGAATGTAAGAAGTAGCTGCAGGGATGGGGGAAGGGAGTTTTCCTTGCTTATTTCTATCCCTTAGGAATCATCACTCCTTCCTAAGCTGAAGACTTGATCCATTCTCTTTCAGGAAATGTTACCTCTTCAGTTCTATTGGTCACTTGGAAATACTCTGAATAGATAAAGAATTCTTCCTTCCCTCCCTTAGGCTGGTTCCTAGAAATTCGCAGTATTTAAACAAACACAACCTTTTGTCTTCTCAAAGATGAGATGCATCGGTTCAACTACAAGTGCGTAACCTAGGTAACAAAAGCTTTTCTTGTAGAGCCGGACTCCCAAGGCTCTCACTCTCCTTCGGGGTGGTGAGTCTGCTCCAGGTACTCCCTCCCTCTCTTTCAGAGCATTTTCCCTTGTGGAATAACGAGTACAGGATCTAAATACCTCCTGGCGCCAGAAGAAAGTTCTCATGTAATAGATACCATTTGGTGTGAGAACACGGATTCAGCTCACTTTGTCAATCAGCTCCTTAACGAACTTTCCTCCCCCTCATCTTTCTTAAAAAAAAAGAGAGAGAGAGAGAGAGAATGTAAATATGACCCCTCACCTTCCCTTTTATATCCTAGATTTAGTTTTAGAATATGGATTCATCAGGATGCCCCGGAGAATGGTATAATCTTTTTGGAAAAAAGCCTTACTCTATCTTGGTGGTAGCTCTCTGACTTATTTGTACTCTTCTAGTCAATTAACTGGAATGATAACAGAGCAGCAGCAGGCAGAAGGTTATATGTTACACTCCTTCTTGGGTTTCAGTCTCAAAGGAGAGGTCCTACAATAAGAAGGAAGAGATGAGACTAGATAGCAAGTCACCATGCCTTTCAGGATATCTTCATGCTTAACACCCTCTCTTTCCTTAGTAGTGCTATCTTAAGATCATGGTTGGAAGGCTATATTAGTGCCAAAGTAAAGCAGATGGGAGAAAAAAAAATCTCATTTTCACAAGCAACTTCTGTCCTATATCCACTTTCCTGCTGCAGCCCCAAGGCACTTTAAATAACTAAAAACGTTGACAAGGTAGAATGTTCTTGTGACCATGGAAGAATTCCACCCCCCAAAGTTATGTGCTCTATATGGAGAGTGAATTTTAGAGCTTGGCTAAGGCAAAAGATGATCTTACTTTGAAGGGAGGCCTAAAGGCTGCTGTTAATTTTCTATATTTTGGACTAGATTTGGTTTCTAAAGCACAGATCTAATCAGACTTCAATGACTGTATGAAATCATTACATCAGTGCTTTCAAAAGTAGGTATTATGGAAGGCCTTAGCTCGAACTGCCTTTGCCAAGAATTAAGTTTTCCTATGTCCTTCAGTACCACACTTTCAGTTCTTATGATTCAATGTCCCATTTATAAATTTGCCCTCTTGTCTTTAGAGAAAGTATTTAATGGCGAATAATCTCTCTTAATGCACTATGATTTCAAGTTGTCTGTCATCAGTGAAGGTTATTTCTATACCTCCAAAGGTCTCCTTTAGTTTCAAGATGACATTTGTTAGTTTAAAACCAAGTTAGGCTTCTCTAGGTGTGCAGGTCTGACCATGTCACCCTTCTACTCAGTAAATTCCAGTGGTTCCTTGAAGCCTAAATTCTAGTGGCATCTTTAGAATCAAATATAAATTCCCTTGGCATTTAAAGCTCTTCCCAACCTGTTTCTACCCCACCCCCTTCAGCCTTATTACTTTCATAGCCTTCTCTTTCACTCAATGGTCCAGACTTAATGACTTCTTTTCTGTCCCTTACATTCATAAGATATATCTCCCATCCCTGTGCTTTTGTCTGTTCCCCATGCCTGGAGTGTTGTCTTTCTTCACCCTCATCTCTTGACGTCCCTGATTTTCTTAAAGACTCAGCTCAAATGCATGATGCCCCCCCCCAATTTTCTAATATTTTTCCCTCCAAAATTACTTGTTCTTAGCACTTTCTCCAGGGGCATTCCCCACAACTTATACTCACATTGATGTTATATACTTGGAAGGCTTAAGAGGAGACTGTGATTACTACCACCATCGCCAAGTTCAAAATTATTCTGTTTGTTTCTCCTCCTAAAACTATAGCTCACAAGACCTCAGCAATATGCTTACCTTTAATAGTAAGTTCTTAGTAAATGCTTGTCAATTTCAATTGATTTATTAAAACAGCAAAGTAAGAGTCACAGCTACACAACACTCTCCATAAACCTGGAATGGACTCTTGGGCACAAATTTAAATATGCTAGTAAGTTAGGTAAACACGCAAGGAACACATATGGCTAAGGCAACTTATATCTTTCAAATTGTGGCACCTTGATGTCTTTATCTTATGATGTCTTCAGAACAATGCCACCCCACCACCCCCCAGGGATACAGCATTTCTTCTCACTGTCCGATGAATAGGGCTTTCCAATTCTATTCAGCTCTAAAGTTTGACTCTAAATAACTAGGCCTAATTCTCTTTTGAATCTAAAATGTTAGCTTTCTTCTCTGCTGTCAGGGGTGACACTTCTTGAAGTTGCTTCCTGCCCCAATCTTTCTCTTTTTCTCTTACTCCAGAGTTGGATTCAGTGTCTCCTATTGGAAAATTGTTCTGCTTTAAAATGTCAGGCTGAAGGGGGTGGGGCAGAGACAGGTTGGGAAGTCAGTAGAAAGGAAGAAAGGAAATTCTCTTCCCCTCTTCTGCCCTCTGATTGAAGCACAGGGGTCACAAATTGCATAAAGCTGCTTTATTCCTTGACTGTGCCTCAGTTATCTTTGGGGAGGGCAAGTTTAGGCTTTTAAAGGCCACTGGGGCATGGCCAGTCTTCTGCCAACCAAGCAAGCTGCCATTCCAATGCCACCAGAGAAACTTCTTCACATGTCATGAAGAATAACAAGAATAACACATCTTTGCTTTTTACTTCATTTACTATTAGCTGCTTCACTTGGTTTCAACTCCTGAAATCATCAAGCCTCCTCCAGGACAAGCTTATCACCTGGAATCTCATCATCTTGGTGATTAATCAGTATTAATAATCAATACCTCCATATCCTTAATTACCTCTCCCCTCTGATTGGAGGCCTGGAGGGCAGAGCAATGGACTCCTCTGAAGGCCTCCTTTTATAGAGGGCTCAGAGTATTCCAACTTCTCTGACCATGTGCCTATTTGCTTCTCTGTTTGGTTTTGACTCCATGAACATGCCCCCAGGCAGGATATCCTCAAAGTGCTGCACCCCTGGCACCTTGCAACAGGCCTACTTTTCAGCTTCCTTTTGTGTTTTGCTCTGTCCTGTTAGATAAGCTCCCTGAGGGTAAGGCCTGTCTTTTTTTTTTTCTTATTTGTATCTCTACCAGATAGCCCAATGCCTGACACATAGTAGACACTTAATAAATGTTTATTGACTATTACTGACTATCCTTGCACCTCACTTAATACACTGACAGTTTGAAATTGTTGTTATTTCACTTTTGGGTCTTTACATAATTGGCTTGAGTGGGAGAAACCATCTCTGCCTACACTACACTTGTATATCTTTTTATATGTTTTGCATATACTCATTTTTGTGCATGTTGTCTCCCATGTTAGAATATGAACTCCTTGAGAGGAGGGAATATTTGGTTCTTGTCTTTGGTATCTCTAGCATCTATCAGTGTCTGATGTATAATAAGTGCTTAATAATGCTTGTTAGTTGATTGATCACTGCTTATTTCTTTTAGTTTGATAAAAATAACTTATTCAGTCCTATATGACACTTTAGGACCCCATCTTGGGTTTTCTTGGCAAAGATAGTAGAGTGGTTTGCCATTTCCTTCTCTAGCTCATTTTACAGATGAAGAAACTGAGGCAAACAGGGTCAAGTGACTTGCCCTGAGAGATGTAGCTAATAAGTGTCTGAGGCCAGAACTCAGGAAGATGAGTCTTTCTGATTCCAAGCCCAGTGCTCTATCTTCTGCACTACCTAGCTACCAGTAAAATAATTCGCTTAGTCCCACATTCATGGAATTTCAGAATTGGATGGAATCTCAGAGGCCATCTTGTTTCTGAACAAGAATCTACTCTACAACATCCTAGAGTAGTTGTCATCAAGTCTTTACTTGACTAGTCTTTACTCTAAGGAAAGAGATCCTGCTTGCTCCCAAGGAGTCCATTGCACTTTGGAATAATTCTAATTGTTAGGGAATAAAATTTCCTTTGCTTTGCTTTGTTTTGTTTTGTTTTTTCAATCCAGACTAAATATTCATTTTTGCCTAATCTGCTTATTGCTTTTAGTTGTTCTCCCTTGAACCATGAAGAATAACTCAGATCTCTCTTCCATGCAATAACCTTTTAGATACTTGAAGACAGAGCGCCCCCCATGCCCCCCTCCCCAAGTCTTCTCTTTTCCTGGCTAACCATCTCCATTCCTACAACCTGTTCTAATGAAGCATGATCTTGAGCCAGTTGACTGTCCTGGCCATCCCTTTTTGGAAAGTTCTTTGGCTCATCAATATTCTTTCTAAAATATAGTGCCTAGAATCAAATTATACTGCAGATGTGATCTCGCCATGTCAGAGAATGGCAGGACTACTACCTTCTGTATAGTGGGCATTGTGCTTCTTTTAATGTGACCTAAGAACACATTATCATTGCTTGCAATGACACATCACCTAGCATTAAACTTGCAGTCCACTAAAAAACTTCAAGTACTTTTTCCATACAAGCTGCCATGTTTTCCAATCACTACCACTATGCTGGCCTTGTGAAGTCAATTTTTTGAACTCAAATATAGAAGTTTGCATTTTATTGTTAGTATTTTTACCAGGTTAGATTTATCCCTGTCAAAATCATTTTGGCTTCTGACTCTGTCATCCAATGTGTTAGTTATTCCTTTAGGGTTTGTATCATTTACACATTTGATAAATATGATCTTCTGGGTCAGGATTAGATGACAGTAGTCCAGTGATTCATGATGGGATGAGATTGGTTTGAAATGAGACACTTATAGACCATCTAAAATAAAACAAAAGGAGGTTTATTTAACAATAACGTAGAAGGGACATTTAGAAAGGATTGATTCAGTTTGGTACAGCTTCTTTTTCTCCTTATTTACCATTGTTCCTCCTGATCAGAGTGTGGGCCAGTCCTGAGGAGTCTCTGACTCCCCTATTGCTCATCTTTGGCTCTTGGGGAAATGGGAAACCACATTGGTGGTTTAAGCCTTAGTTTTCTGAAACAATTAAGTCTCAAGGACATATTCATCACCTTTTAGGGAAAAATCTAGTCTAGACTAGAAGGTGGGTATCTTTAATGGATGTTGCTCCTACCAATTATAACATCTATCCAGGTAATTGAGAAATATCTTAAACAGTACAAATCCAAGCACAGATGCTTAGGACACTTCACTAGAAGACATCTTCCAGGATGGCAGCCAGAACAGCAATGACTATTCTTTGGGCCTGACCACTAAGTTCCAAATAAGATCTCTACTGTTGAGACAGCTCTGGACTAGAGAAGGGAGAGACTGGTAACATGGGGATCATTTTGGAGACTACCACAGGAGTGAAGGCAATGAGGAACTGAACCATGACCTAGAGGCTGTGTGAACTGAGAATATCTGTGGCTTGTCTCCTGGTCCAATGTTCTTAGCAATAGAGTGAATCAGAGACGGTTGTTTTTATTTTGTTCTTCTTTTTAAAACAATAATAATAGTAATAACTATCATTTATAGTTTGTTTCAAAAGTTTTTGATACTCTGTATAGTGTCAGAAAGTTATAAAAGAGCTTTATCTCTGGTATTTTATTTGATCCTGTAAAATATACATGTATTAAACATTAATTTTTAAAGCCAATAAAAATGAGAATTGAAATGTTGTGGAGGTAGAATCCACACCACTTGGCAATGGATTAGATGTATTTAAGTGAAAGTTGGGAAAAGAGAAGTCAGGAGAGGAGTTATAAAAGAAGCAAGCAAACAAATAAGAAGGATAGTGAAGAGTCAGGGATAACCTCAAAGGTACAACCAGGATGACTGGAAGATGGTGCTACCCTTAATAGAAATAAGCAAGGTTGGAGCAGGAGTGATTTAAAGATGTGAGGAAGATGAATTGCTTTGGACACATTGAGCTTGGGGTCAACAGGGCATCCAGATAGATTATATAGAGACAGAAGAGAAGCAAACTGTTGGTTTTCAACAGTGCACACCCTCAGAGTTATGCTTAGAACTTATGTTAGCAGTCACCCACAGGGAATCAATGTGTGAGTTCAAGTTCAGGTCAGGAAGCAATGTTCTGGAAGGGATGCTACCCAGTAAAAATTGAAAGGAGAGAAGAGAGGCTAAAACTATTGCGGATATGTAACACTGACAAAAATTGGCAACTGGTTGAATGTTTGGAACTAATGGGAGGAAGAAAAAGATCAATCTAAGTTTATAAGCCCAAGTGAGCATAAGGATGGTGGTTTCATCAACCACAAAAAAGGAGAAATCAAAGAAAGGAGTAAGTTTGGAGTGGAGAAATAAGTTCTTTTATGAAAATATTGAATATGATCAGTTTGTGGGACATCTAAGTGGAGAAATAAGGCAAGCAGTTGGAAATCCTGGACAGGAGTGATGGAGAGAAGTTCAGAGTAGAGATACAGGTGTGGCAGTCATTTGAAAAGTACTAATTGAATTCATAGAAGTAGATGAGATCAGAAGGGGACTGTGCAAAGAGAAAGTAGAGAGGAGGGCAAGAGAGACACTTGTGCTTAAGGAGAGGGAGGATAAGGATAAGCCAAAAGAGGAGATGGAAAAAGAGATCAAATAGGAGGAGATTCCATGAGAGTGAAGTGTCCTGGAAACAGTGGGAGAAGATAATTTCAAAAAGAATGGGGGAGGTGAATACTGTCAAAGGTGTCAGAAAATAAAAGTAGGATGACAGCAGAAGAAAATAAAAGTCCCTAGATTTAACAATAAGGCCATTAATGACCTCAGAGAGACTTATTTCAGGAAAATATTGAGGATAGCAGCCAAATTCTAAAGGGCTGAGAAGTGAGCGTGTGATGAGGAAATGGAAGCAGCCAAGTTTAGTCTATTTTCTGGAAATTTGGCAGTGAATTGGAGGTAAAAGACGGGAAAATAATTTGAGGGGGAAGCAGGTACAAAGCAGGGCTTTTTGTAGGGTTTATTCTTATAGTCATAATAGAGAGTAAAACACATTGTACAAAGTGGTAACAATAATTTTGTGCATTGTATGTCACAGGGCTGTTAATGAGGATGAAATGAAATAAAATTTTGAAAGGATAGGGAACAGATCTGAGATTTTGCTAGCATAGAGAATTCCAGAATGAAGAAATTCTCTACATTTGTGCATGACATCTCCTTCTCTGAGACTTGTAGGAAGTTTCCTGGAGCACTGAATGGTTAATCAACTTAGAATTAGACAATGGGGCATGTGACAGTCAGGACTTGAACCCAGAACACTTTGGCTTTCAGGACATGATTCCATTTGTGTCTATTAATGTATTGAAAATACTATATATATGTCAGCCGTTATTTTTGGGATCAGGAAATCCAATAGAGATGGAGAGACTGAAGATGCATAAGAATGAAGGGACATGGGAATGGAGGGGATGGGACAGGATGAGATGGGAGTAGATGGCTTAGCTTTGACAAAGAGGAAGGCTACCTCTTCCTTTGGGGCTGAAGTGAAGGGTAGAAGATGGTTAAGGGCAACAATAGGTTTAGACGAGTTTAGAGGAGTTGGAGTAATTAATGTTAGATGATCTCATTCTTTTCATCAAGAGAGTAGAATTCAGTCAGTAAGCATGTGAAATAAATGATATAAGAAAGTGATATAAGTGATTATATATATATATATAGTGATATAGTGATATATATCTAGTGATCTAAGA
>NW_020949717.1:0-26840 GCF_900497805.2 Vombatus ursinus | reverse complement strand
ACATAGCATTATAGGAAGAAAGTGTATGGGAAAAAACAAAGAAACAGCTATTCACTAACTTATGTATGGACCAGAAAAAAAGCATTCAAGATGGCCTATCACAGAAGTCTTGTATAGTTTGTGGCCATGAATTGACATATGTAAAAAAATGTAATTTGAATTTTTAAATTTAGCCATTTTGAAATATTTTATAATTAAATGAAAGAAATTTGAGTAAGTCTCACATAATATATAAAATTGTTAACATGAAGTGAGAAGTACTTTTTACCACATGGCATTTATTTCCTTGTCACTGTTGTAGTTAAGTACATGTTAACTTATTTTCCGTATTCAGTGGTATAAATGCATAGAATCTTATTATCACTAGTTCTTGCTGTACTTTGAGCCCTGGTTACCTTATAGAAAACCTACTACATGTTTATTTGCTTTAAATTTCAGCCAATTTAAGTTTTGTATTACCAGTATCTTTTTATATTGTTATTTGTGGAATTACCATAAAATGGTCCAATTAAAATACTTACCATACATCAAGATGTCATGACATACTACTCAACATTCTTTGCTTGAGGCATCAGACACAAGTAGGAATAACCATACTATCTCAGACAAATAGTTTTTCTAAATCTATATTCTGTGCCATGTATTTGCCCAGGAATATGTCAAGAGATAAATTGGATTTCCCTGACATTCAAAGTTATTTCTAACAAGAAAACAAACAACAAAATATTTACAATTTGGATCAGGTTTGTATGGCCATTTATTTGTTACATCAATTTAAAAATTTACAGGAAAAAGTCAAACACCATTCACACCATAATAAATAAAGAAAGTATAAGTCACTAGAATAGCACCTGGCACATAATAGGTGCTTAATAAATGTGGCTTGACTGATCTTTTGAATGGTAAGTTTCTTGAAGAGGGGAGCCTAGTTTCACCCCATGCACTAAATGCTTTTGTACAGTGCTATAACATGTTAATTGACAGACTCAGTCATTATTTTTTGAGTGACAAAATGTACTACTTGAGAGTAGCAGAAGACTTTTCAAAGGTAGAGATTTTCCTAGTAGCAGTTTGTAAAGGTCCATAGTCCATACATTTAAATGGAAATGATTACATTGAATGTATTGTGTTAACCTCATGTTTGTGTCAATTACATACAACACACTAAGGTTAAAATACGTATTTCAATTTTATTTTTTAAACTGTTTTGCCAAATTAACCACAAACTGTGAAAATCTATGCTTCTTGGTAGTAAAATAAAACTGACTTTTACTAGAAGTGACCTTAGAGATAATCTTGTTTCTTTTTATAGTTGAGGGAGGGCTATCATGTAGAAGAGGTAATGATCTTCTTGTAGCTTTAGGAAACTTGACTCTCAATTTTGGTGCCCAGAGCATGCTTCATTAAACACTGTTGGAACAATCAGCATGAAAGACACCCCTGGATCATCACAATCCAGATAAATATAGTAAGCAAAGGGGTCAGTCAGTAAGTCCTGAGATGTTGCTAGCTGATGTTGGAAGAAATAAGGAGTCACTGGTGCTTTTTGGGCAAATAATAATAATAACAATAAAAACGATGGCAGCATTTACATGGTGCTTACAATGTGCCAGGCACTATGCTAAACACTTCATAATTATCTTGTTTGATCATCACAACAACCTTGAGAGGTGGGTATCCCCATTTTACAGATGAGGAAACTGAGGCAGTCAGAGGTTTAATGACTTGCCCAGGATCACACAGCTACTGTCTGAGTTCAGATTTGAATTCAGGTCTGACTGACTACAGGCCTGACACTCTATGTACTGAGATACTTTAGAAATATCACTTTGTCAGTTATGTGGATGATGGATTGGAATGGGGATATAATGGAGGCAGGGAAACCAGTTAAGAGATTATAGCAGTTGACCATGTGAGAGATGATGAGGATGTGAGCAGTGGTGCAGTTAAGGGGCACAATGAACAAAGATCTGGATGTGGAATCTGAAAAATTTTAATTCATATCTACTATGTGACTATTGACCTCCATGTGACTCAGCTGAACTCTGCCTCAGTTTCTTAATTTGTAAAATGGGGATAATAGTAACAAGTACCTCCTAGGATTGTTATAAGAATGAAATATCATTTGTAAAGTGTTTTGCAGATCTTAAAGCACTATATAAATTTCTAGTTATTCTTATGAGATAGCTCGCTAGTGTAGAGTATCAAGTGTTGGACCTGAAGTCAGGAAGACTTCAGTTCAAATCTGACCTCAGAGACTTAGCGCTATCACCCTCTGAAAGTCATGTTACCACTATCTGCCTCATTTTCCTCATCTGTAAAACAGGGATTAATAATAGCACCTACCTGACCAAGATTATTGTGTACATAAAATGAGAGAGCATTTATAAAGCACTTTCTAAACTTTAAAGCATTATATAATTGCTGGCTAGCTATTAAACTAGGGTGGTGGCCATATGAGCTAAGATGAGTGGATGACTGTGAGAGATATTGTGGAGTGAAAATTGCCAAGAGTTGGCAAATGACTGGAGACAGAGGTGAAGATATTGTGGGGGTTCTAAGATAACTTCAAGATTGCAAAGTAGAGTGACTAGAAGGAAGAATTAAACCTTAGGAAAAAATTATAAAGATAGGTAGAGAAGTGGGGCAGCTAGATGGATAGTGGATAGAGTGCTGGGCTTGTAGTCTGAAAGATTCATCTTCCTGAATTCAAATCTGGTCTCAGACACTTACTAGCTGTGTGATCCTGGGCAAGTCACTTAACCCTGTTTGCCTCAATTTCCTCATCTGTAAAATGGGATAGAGAAGGATCTAGTAGACCACTCCAGTATCTTTGCAAAAAAAAACCTCAAGAGGGGTAAAAAAGAATCAGACACAACTGAAAAATGACTGAACAACAACAAAAAATAGCAAGAATATATAGTTACAAATCAATCACCCCCCAAAAAACAATCGATGACACTCTCCCCTTGCACAAATGAAGTCTTTAATGTTCAGGGGCTCAAACTTAGAAAGCACATGTGACCAAAGGCTAAACTCATACATCCTCATTACAGAAAGTCCTTTTCTCCCTTTGTGGTATTCTCATGAAGTTCCAAGCTGCTTTTTCTTGGTTTATATTGTCTGTCCTCATGTCTCTCAGCTCCTGATACAAATGACCTGGTCAGCCTCTGCTGCTCCTGAGAACACTGCTATTTATGCTAATGGAAACTCCAGATCTTCCGACATTCCAGAGTTCAAATGTGTTATCAACTGGTTTAATATTGGAGGACAGGAAAAATACTCCTAGGATCATTCTGAACCCTCCTCCCCTCAAGGCCCTCTGATAAAGGCTTAGAGTTAAAACACCTCAAGATATTCCTGAGCCTAGAAGCACCTAAAGCATGACTGATTTCTTCCTCCAAGCTCATTTGTGCAGAAATATAAATGGACAATAAGGCTTCATTTTTTCTTTCAACAAACTTTTTTTTGTTTGCGTGCTTTCTAGGCACAAAACACTGTGGTAAATAGAGCACTGGCCCTAAAGTCAGGAGGCTCTGAGTTCAAATCTGCCCTCAGACACTTACTAGCTTCCTAACCCTGGGCAAGTCACTTAACCACAATTGCCTCCTCCCAAAAAAAAACCAAAACAAAACAAAAACACTGTTGTACTGCATAAAAAAATACCATGTTAACAAGCCCTCTACTAGGGGTATTTATTAGGCAACCAAAGGAAAACAATTGCATAAAGTCAAACTATGTGAGAGGCACTTGGCAGATATATTATTGCTTTGACTCAAACTACATAGGTAGTTGTTTATTCCACTTGTAAGGAAAGTCTAGTAACATATAAATCCACTGAATTTCTAACCAAGATCTTTCAATAATGTAAAAATAACTAAGCCTAGGGGGCAGCTAGGTAATACAATTGATAGGGCACCAGCCCTGGATTCAGGAGGACCTGAGTTCAAATCCAGCCTCAGACACATAACATTAGCTGTGTGTCCCTGGACAAGTCACTTAACCCCATTGCCTAGCCAAAAATAAATAAATAAGCCTCAAATACATGGATCATAATAGGCTTGTCTTTTCTAAAAACAAAATATTTCTATTCCATTCTCCCTCCCTAGTAATAACTAGTACATATGGAGACAAATTTAACTTTTTAAAATCTGATTTTTAAGCAGCCAAAGGAGCTTTTCTAATTTGAAGCATTTCCTTTACTCGACTCATGTAGTTGTCTAGATGTCATTAAAATCCTTGTGTTCCCTATTATTTCACCCATAGTTGCTTAGGTAAATCAGCTACTTACATGTAAAAAAGGAGTACCCAAAATTGGGTAATTTTTTTTTTCTAGGAGTAGGTATGACATGGAAGAACAGTGAGATGGAAGTATGTAAAAGGATGTTAGTCTGAAGTTAGATCAAAGTGGTTGTGTTCAATAAGGAAAAGAAAGGAAAGAAGGCAGAGTAAAGACAAGAAAGAGCTCAAGGACCAAATGTTCCTTATTCATGTTCAGTCCTTTCAGCAGTGTTATTTAACTCTTAGTGACAATATTTGGGGTTTTCTTGGCAGAGATACTAGAGTGGTTTGCCATCTCCAGCTCATTTTACAGATGAAGAAACTCAGGCAAATAGGGTTAAGTGACTTGCCCAGGGTCACACAGCTAATAAGAGTCCAAGGCCAGATTTGAACTCAGGAAGATGAGTCTTTCTGACTCCAGGCTAGGCACTTTATCCACTGTGCCACCTAACTGCCCCTAAATACGCTCTGGAGTATAGCTTTTGAGTGAAGTGGTGCCTGGATCTCAAACATAGTGGTAATTACATTGTTCTGGCCCCAAACACTTATAAGCACTGTGATCTTTGGCAAGTCCCTTAACCTGTATTTGCTGAAGTTTCCTCCAATATAAAATAGGTACAGTAACATCACCCACCTTGCAAGATTGTTGTGAGTATAAAATGATGTATTTATTTATAAAACACTTATCACAGTGCCTGACATCCAGTAGGTGCTATATAAATGCTTATTTCCTTCCGTTCTCTCCTTGTTCCCACCCATCATTTAGAGCACTAGAATAGGCACCCGGAACCTTCTTGGGGTTCAAGATCCAACACCTTTGATTTTCAATTAAGGCTCTTCTAATAGACCATGTTACTAGGAATATCTCTCCTGGTTTATGTAGTTGTGGGAGGGAGAAAAAGAACAGGATTGGCATAACAAAATCATGGTGAATGAAAAAGGAAAAGGAAACATTAGTTCCTTCTGTCTTCAGGGGACCCTTTCTACATTCCAGGGACAGAGATGGCATTCCTTCCTGCTCCCTCCATCTATCTTCTGACATTCCATCAGGTCTACTGAGAAGACACCATACTGACACCAAACCTCAACTGATGTTAATAATCCTCCTAAACTCATTTGGCAATCATTAACAAATTCCCACCTGGTCATACCTTCCCCATCCCAGTGATTCTGAAACCCTAATTGTCCTTACACAAACTCCCATCTCCATCTTCCATTGTATCCTCCTTTTCTCCAATCTCCTACCCTCCCCCTAGCTTCACATTCTAAAGCTCCTCATTCATCCCTTCCACTGTATTTCCTGGAGTATGTGCTCTGTAGGTAACAAACTTGCTTCCATCCTAAATCTTTTCCTTTCTCACTCCCTTCATCTTATGATTCTCTCTGAGACCTGGCACTCTCCTGATGGGGCGGCTTCCCTAGACACACTTTCCAGAATCTGCAAACTTGGTTACACTTTCATTCACTCATTTCCCTAACTCACTCTGTTTGAGGTGAGAGAGACAGAGGGACAAATGGAGACATAGAGACAGAGAAAGAGAGACAGACACAGAAATTTGGAGAGACAGGGTGAAAGAGAGTCATTTCTTTCCTATACCTGCAGGTGTGCCCAAAAGATAGATGGAGGGAGCAGGAAGAAATGCCATTTCTGTTCACTGAATGTAACAAGGGTCTCCCAAGGAAGGAAAGAAGGAAGGAAGGAAAGAAGCAAAGAGGTAATGAATAGAGGAAGGGGAAAAGGGAGGGTAGAAGAAGGGAACAAAAGAAAAGTAGAAGAGGAACTTGTATAATTCCTGAAAGCAAATTGCTCATTTATTTTTTTTGGAACACCATGGTGACATTTCATAGTGTAAAAGGTATTTCTTATCATAAACTGTGTTTGAAAAAAAGTCTGGTTTTTAAATTGCAAATGTTATTTTTCAGTTTTTGTTGCAGGGGCCAGTACTTTAAAAGAAAAAAAAAGTAACATGATAGAAGGTGGTGGGAAGTCAAGGGCAAACGCCCGTACAAGTTTCACCTTCAGCTCGGACTTTTGCAGTTAGTTTCACAGTCATACCAGTGCCCTTTGAGACGGAATGTTTCAAAATGAGAGTTCTGAAATGAGTTCTTGGTGAAACATTCATATAAGCAAAGAAGACTGTGTTAAAAGGGGATTTTTGTTGCCTTGACATCAATGAAGCATCACTGCTTTGCCTATACCAAAGGCTACTTCCACAATAACCAGTAACATGGACATTTGCCTTATTTCAATATTTTATACAATATTTACTTCCTATGCTGATATTTACCCTTCCAACTGCATGGAGGAGCTCCCTCCCCATTCCAACCTCCACCTCTTTTCAGTAACACACTTTTCCTCTTAGTTCTCGTAACTTACAGCAGCAAAATTCAATTTATTATTATTATTTTTAACCAAACTTTTCAAGATCATCCACTCAGGGTTGATATCAGCTATTATCAAATATAACCTAAAGGCTCCCTCCTCCTTCCACCCCAAGGAAATATTGAGAAATTTAAGATGGAGTTTGTGATTGAAATGTCTCGTCCACCACTTATAGCCCACACTCCCTCTGTGCAGGCTTCATAAAAGAAATATTTTATGGTGACTAAGACTCTCCTTTAGTTATTGTTACACATAGAATAGCAGCTTTATCTAACATTTTATCCAATGTGATTTATTAGAAATGAAACTTTTTGGATTGGAGAAGGGGTCACATAATGTTTTGGTCTAGAAATCATGCAAAAATCTCAGTGAAAGTGATATATGAGAAATATGTTTTCTTCTGTTACCCTCTGGAGGGTTAGAAAATGGGGGTGGGGGAGAGAGATGGATTAGCATGGTAACATTACATCTTTATGTTTTCATGTTTTAGTACTTGTGTGAGATTTAGCATCTACTGTGTACACCCAGACCCTACTCACCCAATCACCAAGTATTTTATTTCTTCTTTTCTAGGTTTTTATACTTGAAACTATATGGACTACACACACTATTTAAACATATCTCCCCTCCCCCTCTCTTAGTAATCATTTGAGAATTGCACGTGAAATTGGAACAAAAGCTAATGCAAAACACAAATCCTATTGTCTCAAGTGTCACCTCAGTTAACTCCTAACCTTTGCCTTACTTTAAGAAATTTCCTTTTCCTCCAAAGTACTTCTTCTGTTGCATTAAGGCAAACAGGATCATTAGTTTCAATCTAGTTGTTTGCTTTGTCTGACACTTCGTAACCCCATTTGGGATTTTCTTGGCAAAGATGCTGAAGTAGTATGCCATTTCCACTGAGGCAAACAGAGTGAAGTGACTTACCCAAAGTCCACAGCTAGGAAGTGTCTGAGGTCAGTTTTGAACTCAGGAAGGTGAGTCTTACCTGACTCCAGGCCTGGCACTCTATTCACTGTGCCACCTAGCTACCCAGTTTTAATCTTACTTTTGCCTAAATCAGCCTCCCTAGAGCCCACGTGGGAACCACACCCCAAATAAACCAGCTAGCACAAGTAGCTTTTTTCTGGGAAACTATTTATTTTACCTATTCAGAAGTGATTTACATCAGACCATTTAATAAATCTGTGAAAAGATGGCTTAATTTAGGGTAAGAGGACCTGGGTTTAAATCCTGTTTCTTTCCATGTGAAGTTTGGGCAAGTCTCATGACCTCTCTTGATCTCAGTTTCCTCACCTATAAAATAAAGAAGTGGGAGGAGGCATCTAATTTAGCATGAAATCTAAAACCTGTTCTAATCCCAGGACAGTCATTTCATGCTTCAGTCTCTATGAAGATGCTCTTACATCCTCACCGTGACCAAAATTCTAACATAGTTTCTAAGAAGTGAGCCTTATGTGGAGATCCTTAATATCAGAGTTCCTAAGCAGTAACAGGCTACTTATTTCTTGATTTCTCTCTCTCTCTCTCTCTCTCTCTCTCTCTCTCTCTCTCTCTCTCTCTCTCTCTCTCTTTCTCTCCCTCCCTGTATTTTCTCACTTTTACCAAGTAAGCCATTCCTCTTGTATTCATACTTACAGACTTGCAGATAGTACATTTCACATACTTGATAGGGTAATAATGATTCTCTGTTCCCTCCCTCCCAAGATTACATGGAAAATAAAGTTACATATGAAAAGTAAAGATGTTATTCAAATATATTGAATTTTATGTCAGAGAACCTTGGTTCAAATCTTTTACCAGTTCCTTTTTTTTTAAACTGTCTATACCTGAAAAATAATCCCCTCTTTAATGTGTCCCCCCCAAACGATTATTTGGTCATTGTTTGAAGACCTCCAGTGAGGAAGACCACCCACAATCTCCCCAGGCAGACCATTCCACTTTAAATAGCTCTAATTTATTAAGATATTTTGCTTTGCATCAAGCCTGAAGTTGTTCTGCACCTTCCACCCATTGCTTCTACTGTTGCCATTGGAAACCAATGAGAACTAGTCTCACTCCTTTTCCATGAGACACCTCTACCTGAAGATAGACTCACTCCTTTCCAGGCTTCAGTTTTACCTGAAGAGAGATGATCTTTGAGGTCCTTTCCGGCTCAAAATTCTGCAATCCTACAAGGCCACAGTATGCTCTTCTAATTTGCTTACATTATGCCACGATCTGTTTCCTAGCTCACCACTTCACATACAGGATGTGACTGACTCACAAACATTCGTAGACTCAACAATTCTGTAGAATGTCTGCTAGAGCTAAGCTATGCCAGTATCAGATAATACAGGGTATTCCCAGACCATCTTTGTGCCTCTGCAGTGGCCTGAAGACAGGTATTCTATTAATGGATAACTTTGAGGTGGATTTGCCCACCTATGACAACCTACATTTGAGGGAGGCAGTTGAGGGTTGGAGAGTGGAAGGAGTAGTCCTCATCTTATTCAAAATTATGTGAAAGACTCTGTCCTTAAGGCAAAAGATAATTTCAAACTGAATTTTATACATACGCCCTTTTAGTGTGGTGCAGGAAGGAAGACACTGGGATGCCCCTCGGGAGGGGTGGTTCCTTGTAATGATGATTTTAATGTTACTCATAAAAAAATAAAGTTATTTACATTTGCTAGTCATCATGAGGGCAACTTCTCCTTACAGCAGGATATCAGCCCTAAAGCAAAATGACAAAAACTTGACATGTAACAATGTAAACAAACCCAACCATTCTTCCCAGGCCACTGAAAAAGTTTTAAACAATATTGTATGTAAAGTTCTTTCCTCTGGATTAGATCCGAGTTAAAACCAAGCACTGAATTATACACCAGGAAGTATTGGCACTAAACTGCTTTCTTTAAAAGAGGGAATAATTTCCTTTTATAAATTAACTATGAGGGCATGACCACGGCCTGTGGGACAGTGCCCTGAAAAGACTATGCAATTGGGTATCCAAGGATTTGAGCTTAAACCCTCCTCGAGCAAATCAACTAGCTTTTCTCATTCTCTACTTGAAATGAAAGGGGGGTTGTCTAATGCCTGAGGTCCCTTTCAGCTCCAAATCATCTGGATCCATGGAGGAGGGGGGATGCTGATAGGAATGGGATCAACTTCTGAATATATAATTCAGTGCAGAAACTGGAAATGTTGAAAATAAAACAAAACAAAACTGTTCTAGCCATATTGGGGAAGCTAATAGGGACCTGGTATGTGTTCCATGAAAGATTGTCCTTTAAAAGATAGTAAAAACACAGCTGCACCTATTGCATCACTACTGCAAAGGATAGAAGCTCTCAAGAGCTATCAACCAAATATATTATCAATCTGCTTTTTGTTTCTAAATGACATTATATTATAACACTGTTTGGCACTGGAGTGCAAATAACACTGTTTCTGGTGAGTTTATAGACAAACACTGAGTCTGGGTTTTTATCCCTACCTGTTAAGTATAGTCCTGAAAGACTTTAAAACCATCTTTTGATAAATCTTTGGGGGCAGTACTACTGATAATGTTACAGGAGATATAGGTTTTATCAGTCCAGGGCTGTGGTTCCTTTAGCTCATTCCAAGAAAATCTGAAAGTGGAATTTAACTCCTGCCTAATTCTAACCTTGGGCCTCACCTCCCTGACTTTCCTAGTAATATCCCCATATTTCTCCAACTCTCCCGTTAGAAAGAGGGCAAGAAATAATTTTTAACTTACAAGAAGAGAGCTTATTGTTACCATTTCTTTGTGTCCCCCCTCCCCCCAGAACACGTGTCTAAAGAATAATCCAATTAAATTGATTAGTCAGTCCCAGGTTTTAAGCTGTAGTTCCACATAATCTGTTGGCTGTTGAAACATCTTTGGTGTCAGCGTCTGGTCTTCCTGAAACCACAAATGGCCACGTCTGCAATTAAAAACGGTGCAATATATTAGAACAAGAGCTAACTATCCAATGATATTTCCTTCTAATTGACTAAATTTCATCTGCAGGTGCTAGTTGTTGCCCAATGACTTGGGTTTAGCTTATTCCTTGTGAACACTAGAAGAACCTTTGTCTAAAACCTGTTTTTAAATCTATGCCTGGGGTCCTTATTTGAAAATTTATTTGTGTATTACATTTTATTTTATTTGAGATCTTCAAAACAAAAGAAAGGTTAAATTCTCCACCTGTCTTTTCACAGTGCAAACTTTGGGGCACTTGATGTTCTTGAAGTGGGCGAGTAGAATGTGGACCATTCTCGAGCAGAGAATTGGCTTTTCTAGGAGGGACTTTCCGAAAAACTCATTTCTAACAGTGTAAGAGTACCGTGGAAATCTATCTGCTCGGCCTTTTCCTTATCCCCCAGAAAGGCATCTTAAATAATCTGCATAGCATCCAAGGGAAAGTAGAGATAATCAACTGGAAAGAGTCAGGTGGGGCAATTTGCAATGCAAGATTTCAGCAGGGTAGTGGATTGCGTTCTGAGAATGAGACTGGAACTATTAAATCAGCCAAACATGAGGTCACTGGAAGTAGCATCGCACACAGTGTACAAAACAAAAAACGATGAGAGCATAACAATAATCTGGGTGGATTTTTGCGGGGGTGGTGCGGATGGTGTAAGATTGACTCCCACAATTTAGGGGAAACCAACTTCTCCAAGTCAAAGGACTCCAGTTCTTAACTTTAGAGGCAGGTCTGACTTGTCCTCTCTAAACCCCAGAAAACAACCTTTCTGCAAGTCTCTCCCACTAGAACTAAGCATCCCCTTCCCTGCAGAGTGTGCTGGAAATCTAGGCACTGCTGGCAAAGGCAAACTTCAGTCTTGGGGTGGGGGGAGGGTAGTTGTTTTCTGCCCTCTTACCAGATTCACGGGATGCACGTAGCCGTTCTCGTATCTGTCTTCCTGCAGCAGCTGCCGGAGATGCGCTATATAGCTGGAGGCAAGTCTGAGTGTGTCCAGTTTGGAGAGTTTGGTATCAGGGGGGACCCAGGGCAGACTGGTCTTAAGCCTGGAGAAGGCTTTGCTCAGCACTCGCATCCTGGCCCTCTCTCTAGCGTTGGCCGCGTTTCTTTGAGATTGCTTGCATTCAGCAGAAGAGCCCTTGGGCAGTAGAGACTTCTTGGTGCAGTTACTACCACCACCACTGCCGCTGCTACTACAGCCTCCGCCGCCTCCCGCAGCTCCCCGGGTCCGTTTCCTCTTGCAGCTGCCGCTAGCACCGCGGGCCGCCCCCAGGGTGCAAGCTTCCTCTTCTACGTCCTCGTCTTCATCCTCTTCTGCAGAGGAGTTGTCCGCGGAAGGGTAGAGCTCGCTGCTGCTGCCTCCTCGGCGAGGCTGCCGCTTCGAGGACGTCGGGGCTGGGTACGCCAGCTGCAGCCCACGCAGCTCCATGTCAGGCAGCTCCTCCGGGTCGCTCACCGAGCCAGTGGACATCGCGTCACTCGAGCTCCCTTGGAGCCTCCAAGTCCCTCTTGTCCTCCACTCCAGCCCACCCAATCCGTTTCCTTCTCCGCTTTCCCTCAAACGCTACACAGCAGGGAGGGCAGTCAACACTCAGGGTGAGCCCTGGGAGCCCTGACGCGGGCGCAGTCGCGGATACCTTGGTCAGGACTGTGCGCTCCAGTGAGGGGCTGAGCGCAACAAAGGGAAACCTGAAGCTTAGACAATCTAGCTCCGCTGAGATGTGCTGAGGGCTTCCTCTTTTGACAAGAGAATTTATCCACAGCTTTCGGAACAAACCATCTGGGAGAAAGAACAGGGGGATTGATAGGGTGGGGCTGCGGCGGGCAAGGGGATGGGGCCACTTTTCTATTAGCAAAAGGAGAGACTAGTGGGCGGGAACACAGACCACTCTGGCCGCTCCCCCTACCCAGGGGTTGTCGCTTGGGGAAACTGTTAGGGACCGGGAGCAATCTGTACTTTATCTTGGCCTCAGGGCTGAGAAAAATCTTCCAGTAAACCATTCATTCAGCCCCTCTGGCTAGCTCTAATATTACAGCTGGGGCTACAAAGCCCAGCTAGCCCGGGAGGGAGCAGGGTGAGAAAAACTGTCTGAAGCAAAAATCTCTCTAGCCCAGAATCCCTGACCTTTATAAAGTCTGTCTTCCTCTGTCTTTTTCCAACACTTTTAAAGCGAAGAGTCATCCCTATAAGTCCATTTTCAAGTTCTCTTAGGGGTGTCAAAAGACCTATCTGATAATAATCTGACATTCACTAGCTCTGAGTTTACAGCCAATCACTAAACTCTTTCGACCTCAGTTTCCTTCTCGGTAAAATGAGGAAAAAACTACTGGCACTGCAACCCTCACTGGCTTGATGTTAACTGCGAAAATTACTTTTGTAAGCCTTAAAGCGGTATATAGAGCTCTTGTTAGTCGGAAAAAACAAACAAACAAACAAACAAACATGTACACACTGCTTGCATGGAAGAGCATTAAACCTTATTTTGAATTCTAGTTTTGCAGCTCTGCGATCTTGGACAATTAACTTCTCTTTTCTAGACCTATTCGAAGGATGATGGAGAATGAAGGAGATGGTTTAAATGATATCTAAAGCCTTTTTCCATTTTTAAATCCTATGATCTATGAAACCTGAGTACTATCTCTCCCTGTCCTTCCTCCCACCCCCAAATCGAGAATGTTTGGCTTATTTTCTTCATAGATGATACTAAGTTTTGGGACTGGAGGGCTTAGAAATAATTTAATCTAATGCCTTCATTTTAAAGATAAGCAAATCATCAGAGAGGCTCAAGGTCATACATCAATAGTCACTGGGAGAGTGGAGTTTGTTTTTTCCTAAAGACATTTCTAAAGACGTAAAGGCGTTTCTAAATGCACAAAGCAGATGATCCTTTCAACCTATTCAATATTACTCTAGAGAGGATAAATAGATAGACAGATAGATAGGCAGACAGACAGACATAAAAACTATCACAATTTTCACCAATTTTTTTTGAGCACCTTCTGGTGCAGGACCCTTATCAGTAAAAACAACCACCTGATTAAGAACCAAAGAGATGGATTTGCTTTCTTGTATTTTCCTATAAGCAGACTCAATCTGTCTTCCTTCCTTTGCAACAAGGTCCTACGTAAAACCAAGTAAAACATTTATTTACCAAATACAGTTAATGAATAAAGCACCGCTCTGGTACTTCCAATTTAGCTTTGACTCAGATTTATCTTTTCTTATTTTCCTCAGTATATCCTTAAAACAAACGGGAGGCGGATTCTGATTCATTTGGACGAAGTACTTCTTAACATTTAGGGATGTTGGAAAATAGAATTATTTGCCCATAAGATAGTGAGTTCCCGTCACTGGTGCTACTCAAGTGGTATCGCAAAGAACACTTGAGGGATGTTGCTAAGGAGGGTTAATGGATCAAGCAGTGTTTGGGACCTTTAACGTTCCTTCTAATTTAGAGACTGTTAGATTTTCTAGAAGTAAAGTAGCGGACCTTGAAGCCAGGGAAACCTGGGAGACTAGGGAGACCTACCTTCGACTGGTATTGATTGTATGAAGGGTAGGTAACAAATTCTCGGTGCTGGAGCAATAGAACGAGTACCTGCGTTGGTGGAGGGAGTTTACTCATCATTCTGTAGCTGCCTATAGGGAAGAAATCAGGGGTCCAGCCTCTATCTCTATCCCCATCTATCTTTGGAAGGAAGAATGGTCTTGAATGTAGTGGAAGGGGAAAGCTACCCTAAAGGTCAGCAACCAAGAAAACCAAAGCTATCTATTTGTTCGTTCGCTTTAACTCAGTCTTGTGAGGTCGAGTGTTTTTGTTCTTTAATTTTTGCGCTTTTAGGGGGCGAACGAAAGAACGAACTGACAAAACGCACGACAGGTAGAAAGCTCAGTTGTGACCTCATAGATTAGGTATCATTTCATCTTAGCCTCTGGTGTCTCTTCCTCGAAACCGCCTCGATTTTTCGCGTTAGTATTTCTTTGAGTTTCTATTGCCTATAACTTCCACGGCCTTTGATAGAATTCGGGCGGGCAGTGGGGTGGAGAATTGTTACCTCAGAGGGTTAGCTCAGTAAGGGCGTCATTCACCTGCCCTTTCCGCTAGGAAAAATCTCGGCAAGGATACAGTTGTAACCAGAGCTCTCGGCTGGAAGCTGAGGCGCACACAACTAGCGCTTAATCTGCTTGGGATCAGCATGAGGGAGGGGGAAGGAGCGCAACAAGATTCCAGGAGATTGCTCAGCCCAGTTATACTCATTGCCTAAGACTGCCCCGAAACTATCACTATAAATATATACAGAGTCTCAAGCATTAGGCGCAGATATATAGGTTTTAAAATCTGGGTTGTTTATACAGGTGCGGAACGAAGTATTTTCCCTAAGAAAGATTAATGGAAGGGAGAGTGCTAGATTTTTCTAAACAGTCCCGAGAATGGTACCCAAGCTTAAACTCCGTACTGGCCATACTTACTTTCTTGTTCTTGAAGAAATAGACTGACCCTAGCACATCCGGTGCATTTTTTTCCCGCCACAGAATTCAACGCTTTAAAAAAAAAAAAAAGAAAGAAAGAAAGAAAGCGTGTTAACGACTTTTCATTTTCACACATCTCCTTAAGTTAGCTACATTTTCAGGTAAGTTAAAGACAAGTTTGCCAATTGCATTTTGACTGAGGTAAAAAAAGAAACCCAGAAATCGGTAGTGTCCTTCTTGGGGTCTTGCTTTTCAGTACTACTGCTGATGCATTTAGAGAGAGCTTTGTGGTTTTCAATTGGCTTTCTCGCATTACTTCTTTTGCTCAGAAGCCTTTAGTAGATTCTTCCCGCTTACTTAAGGAATAAAGTCCAAACTCTGTCTTACAGCCCCAGCCTGCACAGTGGGACCTTTCTTCCAATTCACCAGCTCGTGCACTTCTCTTGATTATTTTACTCACATTTATTTATATATGTAAAAACTTCCTTACTAGACTTCAAGCTCCAAGAAGGAAGGGGTCATTTACTCTCGTCTTCTTTATCCAAGAGGTCACAGCAAGGCATAGTCAATAAAGGGCCGGGTCTCAAGTACTGAAGATGAAGTCTTGCTTCTGATACATTCTGCTGGTGTGACCAAGCAACTAAGCTTTTTAATGACTAATGGTCTTCATCAGTGTAGGGCCTTTCCTCTCTAGAAGTCCCTATCTTGATGAAATTTCAGGTCTGGATTGTCCCCTTCCCTCATTTTTTTTTTTTTTTTGTTTCTTCCTAGATCAGTGCTTCACACACAACAGATAATTAATACATGTTCATTGAATTTAATTTGAATTCTACACAACCTTGTGAAGTATGCAAGAATTACTTCTCCTCCTGTCCCCTTTCTTTCTAAATAATCTCAGAGAGGTAATCAGGAAACAAGGAATAATGGAGAGAGAGCACTGACTTCAGAGGTAGAGGAACCGAGTTGGAATCCTGACTCTGCTACCTGTGTGACCTAGGAGGAAAGTCCCTTGATCTCTGAGCCTCAATTCCTCACCAGTAAAAGGAGAGGTATGGACTAAATGACCTCTAGGCTTCCTTGCAGCTCTAAATATATGATGCTCCTAATAGTTGGAGAAGGGACTAGAACCCAAATTCTGCCAGTAGGGGTTTCTGTACTTTCTATGTTCCATATGCAACATCCAGTTTTCAATAAAAGCAAGTTAAATTTCACCAATACTGTTTGTCTCTGCTTGGCTGTAGTGATTCTTGAACACAGAGTTAGTGACTTTTCTATATCAAAAGTCTTCTCCCAGGGCATCTTCAACCCTGCCGGTATCAGTTGAGTCTTCAGTAAGTATAACAGGTTTGAATGACTTAGCATGAATGGCATGGGTGAATTATGTGGTTACCTTTCTCTCTTGCCTTTTTTCAAATTCTCTTGCCCTTCCTGAGTCTCATTTTCCTCATCTGGAAAAGTGGAGACAATAATATTTGCACCACCTCCACTAGAGACCTGCCAGAGAGGGGAGCATTTTGTACAACTGAAAGTGATGATACATGTGAATTAGTGTCAGAACAGGAAAGAGGAAGTTTATTATCATGAATTGCTAAGATTACAGGTAATGATTATTGATGAATAATTGCCAGGTCATTGATTTAAGTTTCCATCTCTCTCTTCAGTATGTAGTCAGGTAATCTGAAAGGTATTTTAAATAGCTAGAGACATTATTGGGGGTGGGGGAAGGTTGTGATGTTTCAAACTGACAGTGGAACCTATTGCCAACCACTAAGATGGGTGTAGTCTTCATCCCATCCCCAAAGCCCTCATTTGAATTTGTAATCATTTCCTTCCTGAATGAAGGGAATAACTTGATCATACATTTCAAGCTCAAATAAACCTTTAAGGTCTTCTAGTCCCATCTCATGTTACAGATGAAGAAATAGAGGTTCAGAGAGGTGAATAGGCTTGCCTATGTCACACAGTTAGCAAATGTCAGAGGTGGGATATGAACCCATGTCTTCCAAACTACCAGTCCCTAACTCTATCTCTTGTCTAATGTGCAGTTTATTTGAGCAGAACAATGCCAAAAATAACCTCTGGAGATTTGCTTGTATAGCCGGGGGGGGGGGGGGGAGAGAGACAAAACAACAAATAATAACACACCCACAAACACTCTTTCTCTTTACTGCAACTGTACACTGTCCCTGGGATAGAGCTCAGTACCCCTTTGCCAAAACAAACAAACAAAAACAAAAAACAGCTTCACACATTTGATACTATCATTAGCTGCAGAACCTGTCTCTGCTGAAGTTCATAATGGTGGAACATGAAGATTCCAGAGATCGAAAAAATTAAAAGAGCTCTGGGTTTAGCATCAGGATGTATCTGAATTCAAATCCTGATAAACTAGCTGTGTGACTCTGGGCAAGTCACTTCACCAGTTTAAGCCTCAGTTTCTTTATTAGTAAAATAGGAACGATAATTTGAGAAGACCTATCTCACAGAATTTTGGGGGATAAAGTGACAACGTGTACATTAAGCATAAGTACATAAAAAAAAATTAGAGCCACATGTAAATATTAGCTTTAAACCTGGAAGTGGAAGGCACTTTAGACAACATTTAATGGAACCCTCTTACTTTATACCTCTGGAAAGTGAGGCTCAGAGTGAAATGAAATTAACCTGGAGTTACACAGCTTCTCAATGGCAGAGAGAGGATGGAGGCTGGCAGTATGGTAGTGTAGTGGATAGAGCACGGGGCTTGGAATTAGTAAGACTCATTATCAGGAGTTCAAATCCAGCCTCTGACACTAGCTGAGAGGCTGCAAGCTGTTTTTGCTTCAGTTTCCTCATCTGTAAAAATGAGCTGGAGAAGGAAATGGCAAACGTTTCCCATATCTTTATCAAGAAAACCCCAAATGGGGTCATAAAGAGCCAGATACGACTGCAACGAATCGACAACAACTTGATTCCCAGCTTTTTTCATTGTTAATCAAGCCTTCATTTGGATTCCAAGGGCAGGAAGAACAAACACTTGCCTAAGTCCCATCAATCGACCTCTGCTTCAAAGTTTTTCCTCTATTCAGAAAGCCAAATAGTTTTGCAGGACAGAGGATGTTCAGGGAGAAGCTCCTGCCAGGAGAGTGCCTGGATTGCTGCAAAAATGGACAGATAGTCCAGTGCTTGATCAGTTTCATTTTGGAAAGAAGCAGCTGGAAACATCGAAGATCACGTCCTCTTTTGTCAACTCTCAAGTACACATTGTAATTAGAATCCAGGGAGGGCTTTGGCCCCATCTTGGCCTTGTGGGACTTTAAAGAGTTCAGTACCAGTGTAAATGTAGGTAAAGAGAGACTGGAAAAAGAGAAAATAAGGTTGAAAGTTGAATAAAACGGGTGGGAGTATTAATGAGGGACGCGAGAGCGGCACAGGTCTGGATTTTTCTCTAGTTGGTGAGAAAAAAAATAAAAAACATTCAAATAGGATTGACACCAACTAAAAGAGGAGGTGTTGAAAAAAGAAAATTATTTTCTAAGAGAGATAAGGGATACCTGTCATTTTTCTTTTTATGCCCAGGTCTTTAAACGTGATGGGCACTTAGTACATATTTAATGAATTGCAATGAATTTTGGCACTGAATTTTATCTCCTCTGAGAAGAGAACCCTCATCTAGGCACACGAACCCTGCTGAGAAAGCATCGCTTCTTGTTTAAATCACGCAGGCCATTAGGCACCTCCCAATAGACCTCCCTACAAGGAAGTAAGAACAGAAGACGTGAGATTTCTGGCTTCTCCTGGAACTTATTTCTTAAGTAGTTATCCTTACAAAATATCAGAAAATCCTTTCATGAAACATATGAACATATGTTCATATGAAACTCTTATTTGGGGTAGGAAGAATGTAAGAAGTAGCTGCAGGGATGGGGGAAGGGAGTTTTCCTTGCTTATTTCTATCCCTTAGGAATCATCACTCCTTCCTAAGCTGAAGACTTGATCCATTCTCTTTCAGGAAATGTTACCTCTTCAGTTCTATTGGTCACTTGGAAATACTCTGAATAGATAAAGAATTCTTCCTTCCCTCCCTTAGGCTGGTTCCTAGAAATTCGCAGTATTTAAACAAACACAACCTTTTGTCTTCTCAAAGATGAGATGCATCGGTTCAACTACAAGTGCGTAACCTAGGTAACAAAAGCTTTTCTTGTAGAGCCGGACTCCCAAGGCTCTCACTCTCCTTCGGGGTGGTGAGTCTGCTCCAGGTACTCCCTCCCTCTCTTTCAGAGCATTTTCCCTTGTGGAATAACGAGTACAGGATCTAAATACCTCCTGGCGCCAGAAGAAAGTTCTCATGTAATAGATACCATTTGGTGTGAGAACACGGATTCAGCTCACTTTGTCAATCAGCTCCTTAACGAACTTTCCTCCCCCTCATCTTTCTTAAAAAAAAAGAGAGAGAGAGAGAGAGAATGTAAATATGACCCCTCACCTTCCCTTTTATATCCTAGATTTAGTTTTAGAATATGGATTCATCAGGATGCCCCGGAGAATGGTATAATCTTTTTGGAAAAAAGCCTTACTCTATCTTGGTGGTAGCTCTCTGACTTATTTGTACTCTTCTAGTCAATTAACTGGAATGATAACAGAGCAGCAGCAGGCAGAAGGTTATATGTTACACTCCTTCTTGGGTTTCAGTCTCAAAGGAGAGGTCCTACAATAAGAAGGAAGAGATGAGACTAGATAGCAAGTCACCATGCCTTTCAGGATATCTTCATGCTTAACACCCTCTCTTTCCTTAGTAGTGCTATCTTAAGATCATGGTTGGAAGGCTATATTAGTGCCAAAGTAAAGCAGATGGGAGAAAAAAAAATCTCATTTTCACAAGCAACTTCTGTCCTATATCCACTTTCCTGCTGCAGCCCCAAGGCACTTTAAATAACTAAAAACGTTGACAAGGTAGAATGTTCTTGTGACCATGGAAGAATTCCACCCCCCAAAGTTATGTGCTCTATATGGAGAGTGAATTTTAGAGCTTGGCTAAGGCAAAAGATGATCTTACTTTGAAGGGAGGCCTAAAGGCTGCTGTTAATTTTCTATATTTTGGACTAGATTTGGTTTCTAAAGCACAGATCTAATCAGACTTCAATGACTGTATGAAATCATTACATCAGTGCTTTCAAAAGTAGGTATTATGGAAGGCCTTAGCTCGAACTGCCTTTGCCAAGAATTAAGTTTTCCTATGTCCTTCAGTACCACACTTTCAGTTCTTATGATTCAATGTCCCATTTATAAATTTGCCCTCTTGTCTTTAGAGAAAGTATTTAATGGCGAATAATCTCTCTTAATGCACTATGATTTCAAGTTGTCTGTCATCAGTGAAGGTTATTTCTATACCTCCAAAGGTCTCCTTTAGTTTCAAGATGACATTTGTTAGTTTAAAACCAAGTTAGGCTTCTCTAGGTGTGCAGGTCTGACCATGTCACCCTTCTACTCAGTAAATTCCAGTGGTTCCTTGAAGCCTAAATTCTAGTGGCATCTTTAGAATCAAATATAAATTCCCTTGGCATTTAAAGCTCTTCCCAACCTGTTTCTACCCCACCCCCTTCAGCCTTATTACTTTCATAGCCTTCTCTTTCACTCAATGGTCCAGACTTAATGACTTCTTTTCTGTCCCTTACATTCATAAGATATATCTCCCATCCCTGTGCTTTTGTCTGTTCCCCATGCCTGGAGTGTTGTCTTTCTTCACCCTCATCTCTTGACGTCCCTGATTTTCTTAAAGACTCAGCTCAAATGCATGATGCCCCCCCCCAATTTTCTAATATTTTTCCCTCCAAAATTACTTGTTCTTAGCACTTTCTCCAGGGGCATTCCCCACAACTTATACTCACATTGATGTTATATACTTGGAAGGCTTAAGAGGAGACTGTGATTACTACCACCATCGCCAAGTTCAAAATTATTCTGTTTGTTTCTCCTCCTAAAACTATAGCTCACAAGACCTCAGCAATATGCTTACCTTTAATAGTAAGTTCTTAGTAAATGCTTGTCAATTTCAATTGATTTATTAAAACAGCAAAGTAAGAGTCACAGCTACACAACACTCTCCATAAACCTGGAATGGACTCTTGGGCACAAATTTAAATATGCTAGTAAGTTAGGTAAACACGCAAGGAACACATATGGCTAAGGCAACTTATATCTTTCAAATTGTGGCACCTTGATGTCTTTATCTTATGATGTCTTCAGAACAATGCCACCCCACCACCCCCCAGGGATACAGCATTTCTTCTCACTGTCCGATGAATAGGGCTTTCCAATTCTATTCAGCTCTAAAGTTTGACTCTAAATAACTAGGCCTAATTCTCTTTTGAATCTAAAATGTTAGCTTTCTTCTCTGCTGTCAGGGGTGACACTTCTTGAAGTTGCTTCCTGCCCCAATCTTTCTCTTTTTCTCTTACTCCAGAGTTGGATTCAGTGTCTCCTATTGGAAAATTGTTCTGCTTTAAAATGTCAGGCTGAAGGGGGTGGGGCAGAGACAGGTTGGGAAGTCAGTAGAAAGGAAGAAAGGAAATTCTCTTCCCCTCTTCTGCCCTCTGATTGAAGCACAGGGGTCACAAATTGCATAAAGCTGCTTTATTCCTTGACTGTGCCTCAGTTATCTTTGGGGAGGGCAAGTTTAGGCTTTTAAAGGCCACTGGGGCATGGCCAGTCTTCTGCCAACCAAGCAAGCTGCCATTCCAATGCCACCAGAGAAACTTCTTCACATGTCATGAAGAATAACAAGAATAACACATCTTTGCTTTTTACTTCATTTACTATTAGCTGCTTCACTTGGTTTCAACTCCTGAAATCATCAAGCCTCCTCCAGGACAAGCTTATCACCTGGAATCTCATCATCTTGGTGATTAATCAGTATTAATAATCAATACCTCCATATCCTTAATTACCTCTCCCCTCTGATTGGAGGCCTGGAGGGCAGAGCAATGGACTCCTCTGAAGGCCTCCTTTTATAGAGGGCTCAGAGTATTCCAACTTCTCTGACCATGTGCCTATTTGCTTCTCTGTTTGGTTTTGACTCCATGAACATGCCCCCAGGCAGGATATCCTCAAAGTGCTGCACCCCTGGCACCTTGCAACAGGCCTACTTTTCAGCTTCCTTTTGTGTTTTGCTCTGTCCTGTTAGATAAGCTCCCTGAGGGTAAGGCCTGTCTTTTTTTTTTTCTTATTTGTATCTCTACCAGATAGCCCAATGCCTGACACATAGTAGACACTTAATAAATGTTTATTGACTATTACTGACTATCCTTGCACCTCACTTAATACACTGACAGTTTGAAATTGTTGTTATTTCACTTTTGGGTCTTTACATAATTGGCTTGAGTGGGAGAAACCATCTCTGCCTACACTACACTTGTATATCTTTTTATATGTTTTGCATATACTCATTTTTGTGCATGTTGTCTCCCATGTTAGAATATGAACTCCTTGAGAGGAGGGAATATTTGGTTCTTGTCTTTGGTATCTCTAGCATCTATCAGTGTCTGATGTATAATAAGTGCTTAATAATGCTTGTTAGTTGATTGATCACTGCTTATTTCTTTTAGTTTGATAAAAATAACTTATTCAGTCCTATATGACACTTTAGGACCCCATCTTGGGTTTTCTTGGCAAAGATAGTAGAGTGGTTTGCCATTTCCTTCTCTAGCTCATTTTACAGATGAAGAAACTGAGGCAAACAGGGTCAAGTGACTTGCCCTGAGAGATGTAGCTAATAAGTGTCTGAGGCCAGAACTCAGGAAGATGAGTCTTTCTGATTCCAAGCCCAGTGCTCTATCTTCTGCACTACCTAGCTACCAGTAAAATAATTCGCTTAGTCCCACATTCATGGAATTTCAGAATTGGATGGAATCTCAGAGGCCATCTTGTTTCTGAACAAGAATCTACTCTACAACATCCTAGAGTAGTTGTCATCAAGTCTTTACTTGACTAGTCTTTACTCTAAGGAAAGAGATCCTGCTTGCTCCCAAGGAGTCCATTGCACTTTGGAATAATTCTAATTGTTAGGGAATAAAATTTCCTTTGCTTTGCTTTGTTTTGTTTTGTTTTTTCAATCCAGACTAAATATTCATTTTTGCCTAATCTGCTTATTGCTTTTAGTTGTTCTCCCTTGAACCATGAAGAATAACTCAGATCTCTCTTCCATGCAATAACCTTTTAGATACTTGAAGACAGAGCGCCCCCCATGCCCCCCTCCCCAAGTCTTCTCTTTTCCTGGCTAACCATCTCCATTCCTACAACCTGTTCTAATGAAGCATGATCTTGAGCCAGTTGACTGTCCTGGCCATCCCTTTTTGGAAAGTTCTTTGGCTCATCAATATTCTTTCTAAAATATAGTGCCTAGAATCAAATTATACTGCAGATGTGATCTCGCCATGTCAGAGAATGGCAGGACTACTACCTTCTGTATAGTGGGCATTGTGCTTCTTTTAATGTGACCTAAGAACACATTATCATTGCTTGCAATGACACATCACCTAGCATTAAACTTGCAGTCCACTAAAAAACTTCAAGTACTTTTTCCATACAAGCTGCCATGTTTTCCAATCACTACCACTATGCTGGCCTTGTGAAGTCAATTTTTTGAACTCAAATATAGAAGTTTGCATTTTATTGTTAGTATTTTTACCAGGTTAGATTTATCCCTGTCAAAATCATTTTGGCTTCTGACTCTGTCATCCAATGTGTTAGTTATTCCTTTAGGGTTTGTATCATTTACACATTTGATAAATATGATCTTCTGGGTCAGGATTAGATGACAGTAGTCCAGTGATTCATGATGGGATGAGATTGGTTTGAAATGAGACACTTATAGACCATCTAAAATAAAACAAAAGGAGGTTTATTTAACAATAACGTAGAAGGGACATTTAGAAAGGATTGATTCAGTTTGGTACAGCTTCTTTTTCTCCTTATTTACCATTGTTCCTCCTGATCAGAGTGTGGGCCAGTCCTGAGGAGTCTCTGACTCCCCTATTGCTCATCTTTGGCTCTTGGGGAAATGGGAAACCACATTGGTGGTTTAAGCCTTAGTTTTCTGAAACAATTAAGTCTCAAGGACATATTCATCACCTTTTAGGGAAAAATCTAGTCTAGACTAGAAGGTGGGTATCTTTAATGGATGTTGCTCCTACCAATTATAACATCTATCCAGGTAATTGAGAAATATCTTAAACAGTACAAATCCAAGCACAGATGCTTAGGACACTTCACTAGAAGACATCTTCCAGGATGGCAGCCAGAACAGCAATGACTATTCTTTGGGCCTGACCACTAAGTTCCAAATAAGATCTCTACTGTTGAGACAGCTCTGGACTAGAGAAGGGAGAGACTGGTAACATGGGGATCATTTTGGAGACTACCACAGGAGTGAAGGCAATGAGGAACTGAACCATGACCTAGAGGCTGTGTGAACTGAGAATATCTGTGGCTTGTCTCCTGGTCCAATGTTCTTAGCAATAGAGTGAATCAGAGACGGTTGTTTTTATTTTGTTCTTCTTTTTAAAACAATAATAATAGTAATAACTATCATTTATAGTTTGTTTCAAAAGTTTTTGATACTCTGTATAGTGTCAGAAAGTTATAAAAGAGCTTTATCTCTGGTATTTTATTTGATCCTGTAAAATATACATGTATTAAACATTAATTTTTAAAGCCAATAAAAATGAGAATTGAAATGTTGTGGAGGTAGAATCCACACCACTTGGCAATGGATTAGATGTATTTAAGTGAAAGTTGGGAAAAGAGAAGTCAGGAGAGGAGTTATAAAAGAAGCAAGCAAACAAATAAGAAGGATAGTGAAGAGTCAGGGATAACCTCAAAGGTACAACCAGGATGACTGGAAGATGGTGCTACCCTTAATAGAAATAAGCAAGGTTGGAGCAGGAGTGATTTAAAGATGTGAGGAAGATGAATTGCTTTGGACACATTGAGCTTGGGGTCAACAGGGCATCCAGATAGATTATATAGAGACAGAAGAGAAGCAAACTGTTGGTTTTCAACAGTGCACACCCTCAGAGTTATGCTTAGAACTTATGTTAGCAGTCACCCACAGGGAATCAATGTGTGAGTTCAAGTTCAGGTCAGGAAGCAATGTTCTGGAAGGGATGCTACCCAGTAAAAATTGAAAGGAGAGAAGAGAGGCTAAAACTATTGCGGATATGTAACACTGACAAAAATTGGCAACTGGTTGAATGTTTGGAACTAATGGGAGGAAGAAAAAGATCAATCTAAGTTTATAAGCCCAAGTGAGCATAAGGATGGTGGTTTCATCAACCACAAAAAAGGAGAAATCAAAGAAAGGAGTAAGTTTGGAGTGGAGAAATAAGTTCTTTTATGAAAATATTGAATATGATCAGTTTGTGGGACATCTAAGTGGAGAAATAAGGCAAGCAGTTGGAAATCCTGGACAGGAGTGATGGAGAGAAGTTCAGAGTAGAGATACAGGTGTGGCAGTCATTTGAAAAGTACTAATTGAATTCATAGAAGTAGATGAGATCAGAAGGGGACTGTGCAAAGAGAAAGTAGAGAGGAGGGCAAGAGAGACACTTGTGCTTAAGGAGAGGGAGGATAAGGATAAGCCAAAAGAGGAGATGGAAAAAGAGATCAAATAGGAGGAGATTCCATGAGAGTGAAGTGTCCTGGAAACAGTGGGAGAAGATAATTTCAAAAAGAATGGGGGAGGTGAATACTGTCAAAGGTGTCAGAAAATAAAAGTAGGATGACAGCAGAAGAAAATAAAAGTCCCTAGATTTAACAATAAGGCCATTAATGACCTCAGAGAGACTTATTTCAGGAAAATATTGAGGATAGCAGCCAAATTCTAAAGGGCTGAGAAGTGAGCGTGTGATGAGGAAATGGAAGCAGCCAAGTTTAGTCTATTTTCTGGAAATTTGGCAGTGAATTGGAGGTAAAAGACGGGAAAATAATTTGAGGGGGAAGCAGGTACAAAGCAGGGCTTTTTGTAGGGTTTATTCTTATAGTCATAATAGAGAGTAAAACACATTGTACAAAGTGGTAACAATAATTTTGTGCATTGTATGTCACAGGGCTGTTAATGAGGATGAAATGAAATAAAATTTTGAAAGGATAGGGAACAGATCTGAGATTTTGCTAGCATAGAGAATTCCAGAATGAAGAAATTCTCTACATTTGTGCATGACATCTCCTTCTCTGAGACTTGTAGGAAGTTTCCTGGAGCACTGAATGGTTAATCAACTTAGAATTAGACAATGGGGCATGTGACAGTCAGGACTTGAACCCAGAACACTTTGGCTTTCAGGACATGATTCCATTTGTGTCTATTAATGTATTGAAAATACTATATATATGTCAGCCGTTATTTTTGGGATCAGGAAATCCAATAGAGATGGAGAGACTGAAGATGCATAAGAATGAAGGGACATGGGAATGGAGGGGATGGGACAGGATGAGATGGGAGTAGATGGCTTAGCTTTGACAAAGAGGAAGGCTACCTCTTCCTTTGGGGCTGAAGTGAAGGGTAGAAGATGGTTAAGGGCAACAATAGGTTTAGACGAGTTTAGAGGAGTTGGAGTAATTAATGTTAGATGATCTCATTCTTTTCATCAAGAGAGTAGAATTCAGTCAGTAAGCATGTGAAATAAATGATATAAGAAAGTGATATAAGTGATTATATATATATATAGTGATATAGTGATATATATCTAGTGATCTAAGA
>NW_020949716.1:0-1084 GCF_900497805.2 Vombatus ursinus | reverse complement strand
TCTATTTGTGTGTCACTGGAGTGATCAGAGAACTGTTCCAGGTGCCAAAGACAGACAAGGTCTCACATATACTCTACCTTGGACATACACACACTATGGTCACTTGTGACCACAGATGACACCTGTACACTCTGCCAGGCATTGCGATCATCTTCACCAACACCTGTATATGCCAGTCACAAACATGTAAGGATGTGCACACACATTCACCGGTTACTGTACACATATGGATCCAGTCACAAACATCCCTACAGGAATAGACACGTAGAGTGTTTTCATCTCTTGGTACACACAAGCCCACCCACACATCTCTATCTCTCTGGACTCTCTTTGGACCTGCTACGTAGGGTCATAGGACTTAAAGTTAGAAAATATCAATTAGAAATCTGTCTCTTCCCTGTCCTTGTCCTCAGACAGACAGGATCATGTCCAACCTCTTTTCTTCTTCTTCTCATCCTTTTCCATCACTCACCTAGAGGAATTTCCTGCTGTCCTTCCACAGACCTCAGGAACTACTTCCACGCTTCCCAGAGTAATCACTTTATTTTACTGATAGGAAACTGAGGTACAATGAGGGCAAGTGACTTGTCCATGGTCACTCAGCTGTTAAGTAACAGATTCAGGTCCTCTGGACAAACCCAGTACTCTTTATACCATACTGCCTCCTGTATGTTTATCAAGACCTGAGTAGATCCAGATACTCAAAGGTCCATGGGGAGCCCTATCTAGGTAAAAGACTGAAAGGGCCAAGCTAGGTAAGAGACAAGTATTGAAGACTGAAGGGAAGTGAGAGGAACTGCTAGGTGGGATACTGTCAGCCTCATTCTAACCCTAATCCTAAACCTCATCCCTCATCCCAGTCCAGTTCTCAAGGACTGAAAACCAGTCTTTAGACTGGGCAGGATTTTGCTTTGATGGAGAAGCTGAGAAGAACCCAGGGATAAATTTCTTGTATTGCGCCTTCTTCACAACAATTGTGGCAGATAAGTGGTATAAATATTAGTCTCCTCATTCACAAAAGAAGAAACTGAAGCTTTGGGAAATTGACTTGCCCAAGGTCATGCAACTAGTAAGAATGAAAGTC
>NW_020949715.1:0-6273 GCF_900497805.2 Vombatus ursinus | reverse complement strand
TTTTGCTTTTGAGGGCATTCTTCTCCTCATTGGCTTTTTGGACCTCTTTTGCCATTTGGGTTAGGCTATTTTTTAAGGTGTTATTTTCTTCAGTATTTTTTGGGTCTCCTTTAGCAAGCTGTTGACTTGTTTTTCATGATTTTCTTGCAAAACTCTCAGTTTTTCCTCGACTTCTCTTACTTGCTTCTCAAAATCCCTTTTGAGCTCTTCCAAGGCCTGGGACTGATTCATATTTTTCTTGGAGGCTTTGGATGTAGGAGCTTTGGCTTCATTGTCTTTTTCTGGTTGTATGTTTTGATCTTCTTTGTCACCAAAGTAAGATAATATAGTCTGACTCTTTTTGTGCTGCTTACTCATGATCCCAGCCAATTACTTGAGTTTTAAACTCTTTGTTAAGGTAAGAGTCGGCTTCCAATGTGTCCCAAGCTTTGGGTGTTTGTACAGCTGTTTTCAGAGATACTTAGAGGGACCTGAAAATTTTCAGTTCTTCCAAGGTGCTATGATAAGGGGCGAGGTGTTTTCTCTCTCCACTACCACTATAAGCTCCACGATGCCAGCGCTCCTCCTTGACCCAGGATCACCCCTCAGAACTGTGACCCAGATCCAAGCACTGGTAAAGCAAGAGATTCCAGCCTCAGCACTGGCAAAGAGATTCCTGTAATCCCCCTCTGATCAGCCACTGGATTCCCCCTCAGTCTGTGGGCCAGAAGCTCAGGAAACAGCAGTGATCCTGGAGGCAGCTGAGACCTAGCTCCTCTCTCACCGCAGTCATAGACTTTTCCCACTGACCTTCCAAGTTGTCTTTGGTGTTCGTGGGTTGAGAAGTCTGGAAACTGCCACAACTGCCCAGGATTCAGCCCTCTGAGGCCTGCTTCAGGGTTGCTGCAGCCTGCGCGCCCATACCAAACTGTGCTTCTCTCCCAGACCAGCGCGATATGCCTTTCTGATCAACCATCTAGGCTGTCTTTGGCTGGAAATTTATTTCACTCTGTCTTTTTGTGGGTTCTGCTGCTTTAGAATTTATTTAGAACCATTTTTTATAGGTATTTGGAGGGGTTTGGGGGGAGAGCTCCAGCTAGTCACTGCTTTCCCTCCGCCATCTTGGCTCCGCCTCCAGGAAGGCTAATTTAGAAGTTGTATAAAGCATGTAAGGAAAGGGAGGGGGACTTGTGTCAGGGAGACTAATTACGAGAATGAAATTCTTTGGGCAAGATATGAAGATGATTTAAACTCGGGTAGTGTGAAGTATGAGTGAGAGTAGAGTATGAGAAAGATACTGAAAGTAAAATAAATAGTACTTAACAAATGATTATATGTCAAGGGTGAGGGAGAGAGAAGAGTCAATGGTTGACACCAGGGTTTTAAGCTTGTGTAATAGGAAGGATGTAGTAATGCCATGAAAAGAATTAGAGAAGTTGAGAGTTAGGATAGGTTTTGCTGTTAAGTTGAACTCAGTTTTAGACAGGTTGAGTTCGAGGTGATGATATGGTGAAGTTTCCCAGCAGTCTGTTAAATATATATGGCACCATAGAAGTCAGGGGAGAAATTAGGGATGGAAGACTAGATTTGAGAGACATCTGCATAGAGGCAATAATTGAACCAATGGGAACAGATGAAGTCACTGAGTGTAAAGAGAGAAGATAGCTGAGGTAAGAGTTATGGGAAATGTTCACATTTGAGGTCTCTTTTTTTGGAGACCAAGAAGGGGAGGCAGACAGAAGAATTGAGAGCAGTGTCACAGAAGCTAAATGGGGAGAGAAAATCTAGGGCAAAGAGTAGTTAACTAGTCTGTCAGTAAATATTAAGCACCTACTATGTGCCAGACACTGTGCTAAGTGTTGGGAATACAAAAAGAGGTAAAAGACAAGGAATTCACAATTTAATGAGGGAAACAACAAGCAAATAAATATATACAAACAAGCTGTGTACAGGGGAAAAATTAGAAATAATTAAATGAGGGAAAGCACTAAAATTAAGAGGGGTTGGGAAAGTTTTCCCATAGAAGATAGAATTTTACTTAAGATTTGAAAGATTCTAGGGAAGCCAGTAGGGGAAGGTGAGGAAGGAGAGACTTGTAGGCATGGGGGACAGCTGGAGAAAATGTCCAGTGCAAAGTTATAGAATGTCTTGTATGCAAAACAGCAGGGAGGCCAGTGTTACTGGATGACAGAGTGTGTGGTGGGGAGTAAGGTACAAGATTAGAAGCGTGGGTGGTGGAGGTGGCTCTGAAGGACTTTGAGCACCAAAAAGAAGGTTTTGTATTTGATCCTGGAAGTGATAGAGAGCCGCTGGGGTTTATTGACTTAGGAGGGTGACATGGTTAAACCTGCACTTTAGAAAAATTCCTTTGGTGGTTGAGTGAAGGATAGTTTGGATTAGGGAGAGACTTGAACAGGCAAATTCACCAACAGGCTATTGCAACAGTCCAGGTGTGAGGTGATGAGATCCTCCACCACGGTGTTTGCAGTATAGAGGAGTAAAAAGGAGTATATTCAAAGGATGTGGTAAAGGTGAAATTGGCAGGTCTTGGCAATAGATTGGATGGGGAGGGGGGAGAGGTTAGTGATAGTTAGGATTGAGAATGTCACCTAGATTGCAAGCCTGAGGAACTGAGAAGACAGTGTTTCCCTGGACAGTAATAGAGTTAATGGTGTTTATTGATACAGAAAAGTCAAAAGGGATGAGAATTGAGAAAAGGCCATTGGATTTAGCAGTTCAGAGGTAATTGGTGACCTTGGAGAGAGATATTTAGATTGCAAGAGGCTGAGGAGTCATTAAATAGTGAGGAAGTTGATGCAGTGAGTATAGACTGCTCTCTTTCTGGAAACTTAGCAACGAAGCAAAGGAGACATAGAGGATGAAAACCTGAGGACTTTAAAAGACAATGTGTGGGTGACATAATAATGATAATACAAATTTTTCTTATAAATATATGTGTTGATTTTGGCACAGGTGGGTCAGACTTAAAATATGTGATTAATCTGACATAAAGAAAAGAAAACCTATGTTTTGTAGTATTAAGAAAGGTTATGATAGACTTACTGAAATATCGTTCTATAAGTAGCCACCAAAGAATAGGAAATACCCAAGTGTACAGATCCATTCAAATATAAACATGCAGATAGACTTACAGGTAGACAAATGAAGTATATGTCACATAAATTGTATGTGAATATATTTGTGAATTCTTACTGGGAGGCATTTTAATTTAAATGTCATAAAGTGAAACTAATCACTGATTTTTCTTCTAGATGGAATTAAATTATAAGTATGAGATGTAATAAATATGAGAAGCATTATTGTAGAAGTCCTTGAAATGTCAAGGACTTTTAAAATTCAGTTTTTTTAAATCACTTGTTTACTCATAGGGTACTTTTAATATGTATAAAATTTTTCCATTTTATTTCTAACACATGGTCTTTGATTAAATGACAACACTTATTAGAATTTTTAATAGAAGATAATTATTTGCAGAGTTTTTTTTTTTTTTAAATAAAAAAGATCACTGGATTGTAAATAAGAAGACCCAAGATAGGTTCTGCTACTAACTCACTCTGAACTTGGGCATATTTTCTCACTCTGGGTTTTAGTTTTTTCTCACATATATAAAATGAGGTTAGATAGATGGGGCTGGGGCGGGGAAAAGAAGGGGGGGGGGAGAGAGAGAGAGAGAGAGAGAGAGAGAACATCTTATAAACCAGGCACAAGTAGTCAGGGAAACTTTCTAAGGCTCTCTAAATGCTGAGGGTACACAAACAAAAATACAGTCTCTTTCTTTTAATAGGAAAGACAACACATAAAACAAAGCTAAAAGGAGGGGAGGAAGGGAAGGAGGAGTAGCTGTGGTGTTGGGGAGATGAGAAGGGAGGTAAGTCTGCTGGGGAGGAGGCGGAAAAGTCCAGAGAGTGAGGAAGGGATCCAGAAATGAAGTGAGCATGACCCGAACATCTCAGGAAATGGAATGTTTTAGACCAGGAACTCATCGTTCAGAAGAGAGGACTAGACCAAAAAAAAAAAAAAGACACCTTTAGGATGAGAAGCCTACTGGGGAGAAGATGGCAGAAGTTAAAGTCAAAGTAAATCTTATTACTGAACATTCCTTTTGGCTCCAAGAAAAAAAAATTAAATTAATTCTTCTTTACCAGTTTGCTTTTATTTGATCTTATCACATAAACTTTTCCCCAAATGCTATTTATTGGTTTTTTTTTTGTAGGTGAGTGAGAAACATTGTATTTTCCTTATTATTGTGAAGTTAACATAAAATAGACAAAAAGTAGATATCAAAGGTAGAAGAGTATCTAAATTCACCAATTCCACTCTTGAGCATGGACAAACTTCTCCATATCTCCACTCCTCTCTCTGTTAGCTTTCACTGCCTCTGGGATTCAGAGTCTGTTGTTCAACCAGTGAATTTTCATTAATTAATTTTCTATGATGCTTGACTTAACCAGTCAGAGAGGAAAGTAGGTTGTTCTTTTTTTTGGAAGGAAGATGACAGATATGTTATTTGATATGTTGAATCAGAGGATTCAATGAAAGAGTCAGCATATATTTATTTATTTATTTTAAATTAATAAATTTATTTATTTTCAGTTTTCAACATTTACTTCCACAAGATTTTGAGTTCCAAATTTTCACCCCATCTCGCCCCTCCCCCCAACCCAAGATGGCATGCATTCTGAACATCCCTTCCTCTAGTCTGCCCTCCCTTCTATCTCTCCCCGCCTTCTCTTATCCCTTTCCCCTTCTGTTTTCCTGTAGGGCAGGATAGATTTCTGTACCCCATTTCCTGTATTGCTTATTTCCCAGTTGCATGTGAAAACATTTTTTTAAACATGTGTTTTTAAAACTTTGGGTTCCAAATTTTCTCCCTTCCTCCCTCCCCACCCACCCTCATTGAAAAGGCAAGCAACTCAATATAGGTTATACATGTGCAGTTGTGCTAAACACTTCCATAGTAGACATGCTGTGAAAAACTAACTCTATTTCCCTTAATCCTATCCTGCCCATTTATTCTATTCTTTCTTTTGACTCTGTCCCTCCTCAGAAGTATTTCCTTCTGATTACCCCCTTTCCCAGTCTGCCTTCCTCTCTGTCATCCCCCTACTCTCTTGTCCCCTTTTCCCCCTATTTTCCTATAGGGTAGGACAGATTTCCATACGCAATTTGAGTGTCTATGTTATTCCCTCCTTAAGTCAAATCCTATAAGAGTAACATTCACTCATTCCCTCTCACTTTACCCCATTTCCTCTTCACCGTAAGAGCCTTTTCTTTTCTGTTTTTTTTTGTGAGATAATTTATCCTATTCTACGTCTCCCTTTCTCCTTTTCCTAGTATGATCCTCTCTCACCTCTTAATTTTTTTCCAGATATTAATTTTTTTCTCCAGATATGACCCCTTCATCTTCAACTCACCCTGTGCCTTCTATCTACTTATCTATCTATCTATCTATATACATAGATATAATTTTTTCCCTCCAACTACCCTAATACTGACAAAGGTCTCATGAGTTACAAATATCATCTTTCCATGCAGGAATATAAACAGTTCAACCTTAATAAGTCTCTTATGATTTCTCTTTCCTGTTTACCTCTTCATGTTCCACTTGAGTCTTATATTTGAAAGTCAAATTTTCTATTCAGTTCTGGTCTTTTCATCAAGAATGCTTGAAAGTCCTCTATTTCACTGAATGACCATCTTTTCCCCTGCAGGATTATACTCAGTTTTGCTGGGTAGAGGATTCTTGGTTGTAATCCTATCTCCTTTGCCCTCTGGAATATTATATTCCATGCCCTGCGGTCACTTAATATAGAAGCTGCTAAATCTTGTGTTATCCTGATTGTGTTTCCACAATACTTGAATTGTTTCTTTCTGGCTGCTTGTAATATTTTCTCTTTGACCTGGGAACTCTGGAATTTGGCTACAATATTCCTAGGAGTTTTCCTTTGGGGATCTCTTTCAGGAGGAGATGGGTGGATTCTTTCGATTTCTATTTTGCCCTCTGGTTCTAAAATATCAGGGCAGTTTTCCTGGATAATTTCTTGAAAGATGATGTCTAGGCTCTTTTTTTGAATCATGGCTTTCAGATGGTCCAATAATTTTAAAATTCTCTCTCCTGGATCTATTTTCCAGGTCAGTTGTTTTTCCAATGAGATATTTCACATTGTTTTCTAACTTTTCATTCTTTTGGACTTGTGTTACAGTGTCTTGATTTCTCATAAAGTGACTAGCTTCCAATTGCTCTATTCTAATTTTTAAGGAAATATTTTCTTC
>NW_020949714.1:0-1629 GCF_900497805.2 Vombatus ursinus | reverse complement strand
TAGATACTGGCTTATATTACGCAAAAAAAAAAGGTTTTTTTAATTAAACTTACTAGCTGTGTAATTTATGAATTTATGTAATTTATGTGTAATTTATGATTCTAATAGAAGTTAATTGACTTGTATAAGGTCACATAGAAGTCAAAAAAAAAATCCTAGGATTTGAACCAAGTTCCTCTAGCTAAGCAGGTAGCATAGTGGACAGTGCTAGCTGAAGTCAGGAAGACCTGAGTTCAAATCTGGCCTCAGAAACTTACTAGCTGTGTGACTATGGGCAAATTACTTAACCTTTGTCTGCCTCAGTTTCCTCACCTATAAAATCAAAATAATAATAACATCTACTTCCTGGGATTGTTGTGAGATTTAAATGAAATAACATTTATAAAGTGCTGAGCCTCATACAATGGAATTTAATCAGGATCAATGTAAAGTCATGTACTCGGTTTCAAAAACTTCACTTCCCAAGGACAGGATGGGGAGAATGATGCTCTTTCATCTGAAAAAGTGAATGTCCCAAGTTTACTAAGAGTCAATTGCAAATGCTCCCACCCGCATGCACCAAAAGGTGTCGACCATGGGAATTACTTTGGCCGATGGTGAAGGGTCCTGAACACCATGATTTGGAGGACAAAACTCTGGCTTTTGCTCTATTCTGCTCCTGTGAGTTATTCCAATGGTGCAAGTGTGATGGAAAAGGTCAATTCTCCTTCAACGTAAGCATGACAGGGCCAGAATTCCTTAGGGTAACATTGAGAGGTTGTCACTCTGGCAACTCCAAGTTCCCTTTCTTTCCAGGGAAAGGTACATACTCTTAGGGAAGTACAGTAATACTGGGTGTCTGAAGATGTAGAGGATGAAGGCAGAACTCACTGGAATGTTGAAGGGGGCTGCCTATGTAGGCAGCCCAACTTCATTTCTTCTGCAAGAGGAATCCAAAGTCTATAGAACTGAAGACAGGGTGGGTTGCTTGGGTGGGAGAATTTGATGAACTGGGGGCTTCTAAAGTCCTTTGTTGTTCCCTACTTTCTGTGGAAGGGCACAAAAGGTCCCTCCTGTGTCCAATTATTGAAATAAATAGAAAATAATTACCATTACTGACCATGATCAATAGTTAACAGAGCTTCATCAAAGAAGAATGAACCCTCTCCCTCTACAAGCCAGATTCTCCATCGTTCTTAAACGATATATACTTGTTGAGAGGAAGTAGACGCCCTGAAACTGGCGCTGACCCGAATCTTCAGGTATGTCATCACTTCATTTAAAAAAATCAGTCCATCTGCTTCCTTCACCCTCTTCTTTTTCTTCCTCCTCTTTATATTAAGCATCATCATGTAAGACAGCTCAGCACAGTGGATTAAGCACTGGACATGAAGTCAGAAAGATCTGAGTTTTAATTCTGACATTTAGTAGCTGTGTGACCTTAGGTATTATCTCAGCCTCTCTGAACCTCAGTTGTCTCTGAGGATAATAATGCCTGTCGCACTCTCCTCATGGGTTGTTGTGACATTCAAATGAGATGTTGTACCCAAGGTGTTCTGCAGATGTTGGAGTGGGATCTTACCTGGATCTGTCATCCAGTGACGACTCCCATGCTCTTCCTCACACGAGACCCTCCATCTCCAGACTCCA
>NW_020949713.1:0-1727 GCF_900497805.2 Vombatus ursinus | reverse complement strand
GACCTGTGTTTCCATCGTTGTTAGGAATTTTCTGGTGTGGAACCTCCTTCCGTGCTGGCTCTTACTATGGATCAGAAGTGTCAAACACAAAAACTGGAGGCCACAATTCAGCCTTACACTCCTGAGTACTGCCCTAAATAGATTAAAAATGCAATTAGGAAATGTTTAACCAAATAAATAACATAGATAATGTTAATATGTGATTTTCTAAGTCAATATAAACCTGTAAGGATCTTAATGCACTATTTATTGATCCATTTCTATTTGAGCTTGATATCACTCCCCCAGACCACTAATGAGAGACAAATACTCATAATTTATTTTTTGTATTGTCATTGATCCATTATGAAATAGTGTTACTATAGCAAACACATAAAAATCTCACTTGTGAAAATCGTTTCCCAGAGGATAACAAGCTACAATAAAATGTACATTGACTCTAGAGCCAGAGGACTTGAGTTCAAATCCAACTTCTGATGATTTCTTTCTGTATGACCTTGGCTAAATCACTTAATCTACATGAAGCTTTCTTTTCTCCACCTATAAAGTAAGAAGGCTGAACTAGACAGTCTCTCAGGACCTTTCCAGCTCTATTATCTAGGGTCTTATTTATACATACCCAAATGACGGTTCTGCTCCTCAAAATCATCACCTTAAGAGACTGTTGAAGTCTAGACATGAGTCATTCTAATCTAGTAAATTAGGTTCAGAACTGGAATAAAATTAAATAATTGAAGATCATTTAACCATTAGTTTCATATCTATGTTGACTTAATCCTATCATGGATAGGCTATTTAGCAAAGATATGTCATTGATTCTGTTGGATGTAGCTTTCTATAGTTCTAAATACAATTTTCATTTGAACATAACTATGATCAATACAGAGTTAAGCAAGCTACATCCAACAGAATCAATGACATATCTTTGCTAAATAGCCTATCCATGATAGGATTAAGTCAACATAGATATGAAACTAATGGTTAAATGATCTTCAATTATTTAATTTTATTCCAGTTCTGAACCTAATTTACTAGATTAGAATGACTCATGTCTAGACTTCAACAGTCTCTTAAGGTGATGATTTTGAGGAGCAGAACCGTCATTTGGGTATGTATAAATAAGACCCTAGATAATAGAGCTGGAAAGGTCCTGAGAGACTGTCTAGTTCAGCCTTCTTACTTTATAGGTGGAGAAAAGAAAGCTTCATGTAGATTAAGTGATTTAGCCAAGGTCATACAGAAAGAAATCATCAGAAGTTGGATTTGAACTCAAGTCCTCTGGCTCTAGAGTCAATGTACATTTTATTGTAGCTTGTTATCCTCTGGGAAACGATTTTCACAAGTGAGATTTTTATGTGTTTGCTATAGTAACACTATTTCATAATGGATCAATGACAATACAAAAAATAAATTATGAGTATTTGTCTCTCATTAGTGGTCTGGGGGAGTGATATCAAGCTCAAATAGAAATGGATCAATAAATAGTGCATTAAGATCCTTACAGGTTTATATTGACTTAGAAAATCACATATTAACATTATCTATGTTATTTATTTGGTTAAACATTTCCTAATTGCATTTTTAATCTATTTAGGGCAGTACTCAGGAGTGTAAGGCTGAATTGTGGCCTCCAGTTTTTGTGTTTGACACTTCTGATCCATAGTAAGAGCCAGCACGGAAGGAGGTTCCACACCAGAAAATTCCTAACAACGATGGAAACACAGGTC
>NW_020949712.1:0-1770 GCF_900497805.2 Vombatus ursinus | reverse complement strand
AAACAAATCCTAACATCAATTGAACAGAAGAAAGAAGTCTTTAAGCTTCTGATTCCTAAATAAACTCAGCAAAGTTTAGCTTTCAGAAATCTGAGTTCTTGCCAATTTAACTACAGCTTTCATTATATTTAGTAGGAGGCAATTTTTGACATTGTAAATGTTGAAACAGCATGTAATAGCTTGTATTTCTATATTGCTTCACAGTTTATGAGCACTATATATGTGTATAGGTAACTTATCTATATATTTATACACACATGTGTATATGGATGTATGTGTATATGCATATACATACATGTATATACATATGCATATGTGTATATACATATACACATACATACATACATTTTGACATTTGACATGAAGAGCACTGAATGGAGAGGCAGGAGGCATGACTCTGGATATTGACTCACTTATTAGATCTGTGACCTTGGGCAAAATACTTCATCTTTCAAGTTCTTAGTTTCTTCATTGATAAGATGAGGAAGTTAGATTAAATCATTTGAAAGATCCATTCCACATCTATAATGATAGGAATGCATGGGTTTTGATAGCACCCTGTAGTAGAAAGAGCACTTCTCTTAAAGTCAAAGGAATAGATTTCGAATTCCAGTTCTAATATTTTCTAGCCATGTGACCCTGGGCAAGCCACATAGCTGCCTAAGCCCATTTCCTCATGTATAAAATGGAGGTAATAATGTTAAAACTACCTGTCTCACCTAATTGTTGGGGGAAAAGGGCTCTGTAAATGTTGAATCAGCATGTAATAGCTTGTATTTCTATATCGCTTTACGGTTTACAAGCACTATATATGTATATGTATAGGTAACTTACCTATATATTTATACACACATGTGTATATGTGTGTATATACATACATGTATATACATATGCATACATGCATATACATATACACATGTGTGTATAAATATATAGGTAAGTTACCTATACATATACATATATAGTGCTTGTAAACCGTAAAGCGATATAGAAATACAAGCTATTACATGCTGATTCAACATTTACAGAGCCCTTTTCCCCCAACAATTAGGTGAGACAGGTAGTTTTAACATTATTACCTCCATTTTATACATGAGGAAATGGGCTTAGGCAGCTATGTGGCTTGCCCAGGGTCACATGGCTAGAAAATATTAGAACTGGAATTCGAAATCTATTCCTTTGACTTTAAGAGAAGTGCTCTTTCTACTACAGGGTGCTATCAAAACCCATGCATTCCTATCATTATAGATGTGGAATGGATCTTTCAAATGATTTAATCTAACTTCCTCATCTTATCAATGAAGAAACTAAGAACTTGAAAGATGAAGTATTTTGCCCAAGGTCACAGATCTAATAAGTGAGTCAATATCCAGAGTCATGCCTCCTGCCTCTCCATTCAGTGCTCTTCATGTCAAATGTCAAAATGTATGTATGTATGTGTATATGTATATACACATATGCATATGTATATACATGTATGTATATGCATATACACATACATCCATATACACATGTGTGTATAAATATATAGATAAGTTACCTATACACATATATAGTGCTCATAAACTGTGAAGCAATATAGAAATACAAGCTATTACATGCTGTTTCAACATTTACAATGTCAAAAATTGCCTCCTACTAAATATAATGAAAGCTGTAGTTAAATTGGCAAGAACTCAGATTTCTGAAAGCTAAACTTTGCTGAGTTTATTTAGGAATCAGAAGCTTAAAGACTTCTTTCTTCTGTTCAATTGATGTTAGGATTTGTTT
>NW_020949711.1:0-1129 GCF_900497805.2 Vombatus ursinus | reverse complement strand
TTGTTTCATGGGATTGTTGACTTCAACACAATGATGGCACTATTTGACAATGATGAGAAATGAATTAGTTACTGAAAAAAATATTTATTAAACATTTAACTATGGGCTAAGCATTCTGGGAAGTGCTTGGCTTACACATAGAAAAAGTGATATTCCCAGCTCTCAAAAAGCTCATATTCTAGTATAAGGAGGCAAAAATATTAGGATTGGTCAGCTGCAGGGCAAATGACAAGGCCCAGTAGGTTTGAAGCTTCAGTTGGCAAGGTGGTACTATGGTCATGGGTCTGTAGAGTACAGAAGCAGATCAGATGGCAAGGCCACTTGTGTGCTTTTGGGTAAGACACTTGACCTCTTTTTGTTCCACAGTTTACCTGTGGAATAAAAGTGTGGAAGAAGATATCCTCTGAGGTCCAGTCTTGGTAATAGATATTCTAATTTCTGAGTACCAGCCCAGCTAAGTATGGAGAAACTCATCACCAGCATGTTGACTCTTGGTTGATGAATGTTTTGGTCATAACACATATGAACTGAAGATATATACAAACTAGTCCTTAATTCTTGGTGGCCCCCTTTTATTGTATGGTGATATTGAAAAAATGGTAGAAGAGGGAACTAAGGATGTAACAATCACACAGATATTTGACCATCTATAAATGTTAACCCAGTTGTTAATATGCTAAATGTAAGAACATTGTCCAATAAACAACTAATAAATACATGCCTAGATTAAGAACTGAATCATGCCAATCTGGATACACTCTCAAATGACTCTAGGATAAAGAAGGAAGTTACTTATGAAATGAAAGTATAGATCACAGGTTCACAGATCTTGAACTGGAAGAAACCTCAGAAACCACCTAGTCAAATCATCTCATTTTATAGTTGAGGAAACTAAGGCCCAGGGAATTTATATGAATTGCTCAAGGAACATAAATAATAAGCATGAGAATCAAGATTTGAACCCAAGTTATCAGTCTGCAGAGTCAGTATATTTTCCTCTGTACCAAAAGGTTCTCCTTGGAGATGAAAGCAGAGGAACTGGACAAGTTCAGTTTCATCATGTGCCCCAAATGAACAAGAAATTGTTTCATGGGATTGTTGACTTCAACACAATGATGGCACTATTTGA
>NW_020949710.1:0-1635 GCF_900497805.2 Vombatus ursinus | reverse complement strand
TGAAATCTTTGTCAAATAACCAAAGAATGGGTATACTATTGGAGGAGGTAAATCATACTTTATTTGTCTTGACATTCCCACTATAAATGCATCTAAGTGACACAGTGGAAAAAGTGATGGACCTGGAGTTAGAAAAACTTGAGTTCAAATTCAGCCTGACATTTACTAGCGGTATGGCCTTGGACAAGTCACACAGCTAGTAAGTGTTATGTTTCTGAGGCTAGATTTGAACTTAGGTACTCCTGAATCCAGGGCTGATGCTCTATCCACTGTGCCACTTAGATGCATTTATAGTGGGAATGTCAAGACAAATAAAGTATGATTTACCTCCTCCAATAGTATACCCATTCTTTGGTTATTTGACAAAGATTTCACATTTAGAGCACTAATGACCAAGTTAGAATTTATAAAAAATAGTCTAAAAAAGATGTGATTCTTAATATTCTTTGCTCCCTTTTCTGTCACTCTGTCATTGTTGAGGTAAAAGGGGGCACATAATAACAAGGGTCATTTTGTATTTTTCTTTGTTTTATGTGTTGCCCAGGTCAAGGAATTCATCACCAGGTGACTAGCTGACTAGTGATGAGCCTTTTTATATAGAAGGGGAGCAGCAAAAGGAACAAACATTTATTAAGTGCCCACTGTCTGCCAGACACGATGACAGGCACATTATAGATCTTATCCCACAGACTTACCACAACCTGGGAGATAGACACTATTATTTTCACCATTTTACATTTGAGGGCAATGAGGCAGATAAAGGTTAAGTGACTTGCCCAGGGTCACAGCTAGTAAGTATCTGAGGCTGGATTTGAATTGTGGCCTTCCTGACTTCAGGCACCGTACTTTAGATACTGTATAGGTGCCTAGACTTAGCTAGAATGATCCTCAGAAAGTCGTCTCTCTCTGTTGGCAGCACCATGCTTTAAGCTTTTGCCAGCAGAGCACAAGCTCTGCAAAGTTCTGCCCTGCTGTCAAAAGCTTAAAGCATGGTGCTGCCAACAGAGAGAGACGACTTTCTGAGGATCATTCTAGCTAAGTCTAGGCACCTATACAGTATCTAAAGTACGGTGCCTGAAGTCAGGAAGGCCACAATTCAAATCCAGCCTCAGATACTTACTAGCTGTGACCCTGGGCAAGTCACTTAACCTTTATCTGCCTCATTGCCCTCAAATGTAAAATGGTGAAAATAATAGTGTCTATCTCCCAGGTTGTGGTAAGTCTGTGGGATAAGATCTATAATGTGCCTGTCATCGTGTCTGGCAGACAGTGGGCACTTAATAAATGTTTGTTCCTTTTGCTGCTCCCCTTCTATATAAAAAGGCTCATCACTAGTCAGCTAGTCACCTGGTGATGAATTCCTTGACCTGGGCAACACACAAAACAAAGAAAAATACAAAATGACCCTTGTTATTATGTGCCCCCTTTTACCTCAACAATGACAGAGTGACAGAAAAGGGAGCAAAGAATATTAAGAATCACATCTTTTTTAGACTATTTTTTATAATTCTAACTTGGTCATTAGTGCTCTAAATATGAAATCTTTGTCAAATAACCAAAGAATGGGTATACTATTGGAGGAGGTAAATCATACTTTATTTGTCTTGACATTCCCACTATAAATGCATCTAAGTG
>NW_020949709.1:0-14316 GCF_900497805.2 Vombatus ursinus | reverse complement strand
CTGAAAAACACTTTGTGAATATTTGACTCTTTAAAGGAGACAAGTCTAACACACAGATTTACTTTATTTCATTTATTTTTATTCTGGACTCTTCATGCAACAAACAGAATGGGCATTTTCATATACATAGTTAAAAAAACAGATTATGAAATTTCAAATTGCTATCATGTACAGTTTAATTTTCTTTTAAAATATATAATTTTTTCAACATTTATTTTTCAAAGCTGTTTTTTTCTTCCTGATCTTCCTTTTTACTCTTCTGTGCATTAAAAAATGATTCTGACCCTCTCTTTTCTTTCTAACTCTTGCTTTCTCTGTCTCTCTTCCTTCCTTCCTTCCTTTTCTACGCCGATACCCTATTCACTCTCCCAGACCCTCAACTGAAAAAAGAAAAAAAAAACCCTTATAACAAATACACATAGTTAAATAGAATACATGTTCACACTGGTTGTGTCTGAAAAAAATATATATATAGCTTATTCTTCATGCTGACTCTCTCAACTTTCTGACAAGAGGCAAGTAGCATGTCACATCATTATTCTTGGGGAAGTGCTTGATCCATTTATAAGAGTTCTTAAGACTATCAAAGTTGTTTTTCTTTACAATTATGTTGCCATTGTACAAATTGTTTTCTTTGTACTACTTTTTCTTCCCTAGGTATCAGCTCATGATAAAAAAATTGGAATTGGATAAGAAATAAAGACATTTATTAATGGAACAGATTAGACATACAACATTCAAAAGCAAACAAGCAGAGTAGACTAGTGTTTGATATATCCAACTATCCCTTCTATTGGATTAAGAACTTGCTATTCATCAAAAAATGTTAGAAAAACTCCAAAGCCATGTGGTAGAAGGTATGTATAGCGCAATATTTAAGTCATATCAGGATAACCTCAAAATAGGTACAACATTTAGACATAATGAGTATTATCATGAGGAACTTAGTAGAACACGAAAAAATTTGTCTGTCAGATCTATGAATAGGGGAAGAGTTTATAATGAAACAAGAGATAGAGAAATTCACAGGAGGTAAAGTGTACAATATTGATTATCTAAAATTTAAAAGTTTTGCACAAACAAAACTAAAACATTTGAATTAGAAGAAAAATAGGAAGTTGAGGGGGAATGCTTGCAGTTAGTTGCTCTCATAAAGGTCTTATTTCAAAGATATGTGGGGAATTGAGTGAAATAAACAAGAAAAATTCCATTTCTTAATTGAAAAATGATCAAAGGATATGAATAGATAGTTTTCACAGAAAGAAATATAAGCTCTTGATAGTCATATTTTTAAAATGCTGTAAACCACTAATTAGTTAAGAAATTGAAATTAAAATGACTCTGCAGTACTACCTCATACCCACCAGATTGGCTAAGGTAACAAAAAAGGAAAATGAGAAATGCTGCAAAGTCTGTGGGAAAGCAGGTACTCCACTGTTAATGGAGCTGTGAATTGGTCCAACCATTCTGGAAAGCAATTTAGAACTAAAAAGCTATTAACTACACATACCCTTGGAGCTAGCAATACTCCTTCTAGGACTATACCTCAAAGAGATAAAAGAAAAGAGAAAAGGATCCATATACAAAAACATATTTATAGCAACTCTTTCTGTAAGGGCAAAGAATTGGAAATTGAGAGGATGCTTATCACTTTGGGAATGGTAGAACATGCTATAATATGTGAATATAATGGAATACTACTGTGTTGCAAAAAAGAATGAAAGGAATGGTTTCAGAAAAACCTTGGAAGATTTATATGAACTGGTGCAAAATGAAATGAGCAGAACCAGAACAATTTATACAATAACAGCAATATTGTGAAGATAATAAACTTTGAAAAACTTAGAAACACACTGATCAAACACAATTCTGAAGGACTCATAATGAAACTTTCTATCCACCTCCAGATAGATAACAGATGGTATCAAAGTGCAGGTCAAAGCATCAGGATATTTTTGTCCATGGTTAATACAGGAATTTGTTTTGTCTGGCTATACATATTTGTAATGGATTTTGTTTTTCTTGCCTTCTCAATGTGTGGAGGAGTTGAAGGGGAAGAGGAGAGAATTTGAAACTGAAAAAACTTAAATTGAATTTAAGAAAAAATAATCAAAAAGTGAACTACAATGCTGTAACTTGTGAGAAGCACTGACAAATGGTTGCATTTTACATATGTGTGTGTGTACTTCTAATTGTTCTAAATTCCTTTAAATTTATAGTACAATTTTCAATCTGTTAATAAATGTCCTTGCTTTGAACTATGATGATTCTATGATCATTGCTATGAATGTATGATGGTTCATATATAAGAAAGAATGGGACCCTAGCAACACTAGGCATCTTACTGTGTCAACATTGGATCTCAGAATCCTCAAGCTCTAGAGTTAATTCCTAATGATGTTGGCACCTCCAAGAATTAAGAACATTTTATCTGGAGATCAAGATTAAGAATTTAGAATAGGAGTAGCTAAATTCTTCTCAAACTCCATGAAATAAAAATTTTAGTGCATTTGAAAATTTGGGATGATTCTGAGGGAATCAGCTAGAAGGAAGAAAGGAAGGAAATGTGCATTTATTATGTATCCACTATATGCCTGGCAATATGCTCAGCACTATAAAAATATTATCTCATTTGATCCTCACAGCAACCCTTGGTTGGGGGGAGGGGTAGGAGTTATTATTATACTCATTATATAGTTGAAGAAACTGAAGTAGGCAGAGGATAGGTAAAGTGAGCTGCCCAGGGTCACAAAGCTGGTAAGTGGTTGAAGTTGCATTTGAACTCAGATCTTCCTTACTCTAGACCCAGCATTCTATCTACTGGACCACCTAGCTGCTACTACATTGCTGGTATTATGTTAGGTGGCAGGTTAGAATGAAGTCTGGGAACTCAGGCATTTCTACTCAAGACTTACCTCTTAAGCTGTACCCTTAACATAAGTTTAGATGACTTTAATTGCCATAAGTATAGTTTTTAACCTTTTCATCCTGAAATCTTTAGTAATGTAACTTGTCAGAAAATACATGGTTAATGGTTTTCTAGGAGAGAAGCCCTGGGATATAGGGAAAGGTTATTTTCTTGAGGCTTTAGCTACAGAATGTGCTTGGAGGGTCCCACATACACCCATGCAGATGGGTCCTGGGCACATACATAGAGGGAATACAAAGAGCATACAGATGGCCAGGGCCTATGGGTGACCATAGCAATTCTCACCTCCAATACTATGGAGCAGCTGATGTTCTTTGGAGATGTCTTTGTGTTCTTCCTATGCTGAGTGCAGCATCTCTACTGGTCATTAGGTCATCTTTGTTGGACATTGCTCAAGCATTGCGCCTTTGCTTGATGATGGTGTGTTGGTTGTCTCTATAATCTATCTGCACAGTTGGGTTAGCAACTGCTAATCTTCAGCTATTCAATCTCTTTGTGGCATTTGTTTCTCTCTGCTGCTATCTGCTGGAGTACAGCAGCTAGTACACATGTACCTTGAAAATAATGACTAAAGTTCTTTTAGTCCCTATACCCTCAAAGGTCACAAAAGCTCCACTGTCTCTGAACCTCCTCTCTCCAAAAAGGGGAGGGGGCAGAGTTTCCTTCTCTATCCAACACTCACCTGCCCCAAGGAGAAAAATGGAGACACAGCAAAAGAGTCTATTGCCCATTACAGGGTCAGGGCAGGAATGGATTCGGTCCTTGATTTCCTCACTCTGAGCTTTGGCCTAATGATGTAGATGAAGAGCTTTGGGCCTCCCTTACTTGGTTGGATCCTTTCCATTTATGGTACTAGCATCTTCATTGGATCCCACAAAAAGCAATTTTTTTTTTAGTGGTAGCATAGCAGATGGTTGCCTGTTAGCTTTTATGCCCACCACACGAGCTTCAGTTGTTTTAAAACACGGTTATATGAAATATTTTGAAGTCCTTCTTATACTGATTTGTCACCACAGCAGCATATTCTCAGGTCTGTCTTTAGGAGTGTGGTAAGAACTACTTTACCATAGGCAGCAAGGACATGTGCACAAACTACTTAAATGTTAGATAACAGACCTACATAGAGAGAAGAGGTTTCATTTTGCTTTCAAGGAATTCTTCCTCCAAGGAGCCCAGCTCTGCCTCACTTAAATCCAACTCACTTGCAAGTTAAGACATCAGCCTCCTAATGTTTTTGGTCTGCTTCAAGAATGAACAATGGACAATAACACCTTCTAAACTGGACAATTCAAACAAAGAAACTTTGAGTTGGATTCAAATACTAGGCATTAAAATCTTAGCTCAACTTAGGTTATCTGATACTTTTAAAAATAGCTATTTGGAGGAAGTAGGGCCCAGTAGGAATGGGACACAGACTTTCCTTCAGGCAAGAAGAAGGGTTTAATGATTAGAAGATTTAGATATAGCAGCGTGAAGTTCAAATGTATGTCTCATCAAGTCCCAAGCTCTCTTCCTTGAGACTAGAAATAGGAAGGCTCCATGTTCTTTAGATTCCTAATTTCTCTACAGACTATGGAAAGACATAAACACTGTTTGCTTTTTGTTTGTTTGTTTGTTTGTTTTTGGTGAGGCATAGAGTCTCACAGATAGTGTTATGTGTCTCAGGTCAAATTTGAACTCAGGTCCCCCTGACTCCGGGCAGGTGCTCTATTCACTATACCACCTAGCTGCCTAAAAAAACACTATTTTCTCAAAAGCTTATCATAAACATTTGGCCAGTGCTAAGGAAATTATGAAGTAGGGTTTTTTGTTTTGTTTTGTTTTTGTTTTTTTGTTTTTCAGTTCAATTTAATTCAACAAATAGTTATTGAGCCAGTGTCCAAAGCACTGTGACGGGAAGCTTCACCTCTCACAGTCTTTTCTGCTTATCCCAAACCATCCTCTTCTCAGGTCCTCTGGGATCTCATACTATTCCCTGGTGCTCAATAGCTGTTCACTGTGGTGTCCCATCCAGGCCTCCATTCCATGGCAAAACCCTAAGCTCTGTACACTTTCCATATTGCTCTCAGTTAACATTTCTTAGAAACTTTCTGCTACTAGTCTGATAAATTAATCCACATTTAATTTCTGCCAGAATTCTGTTATTTTGGTCATATGCCTCCACTCAAAACCATTTAACAGTTTCCTGTTGTTTAATGATGAAAATTTAAATTCTGAATCCTGATATAAAAGGCCATCCATAAGTCTACTGTTCCAGCTTTATAGCATATTATTTTCAACTTCTTTCAGGGGCCAGTATTTTCCAGCCTCTGTGCTTTTGTCTATACTGTTCCCTCTGCTTACAGTGATGATCTCCTTACTCATGTTCTCTTTTTTTTTTTTTTTGGAAATGTATTCTATAAAATTGCTAGAATCTGCCACTTGCTACTTGTATGATATTGGGCAAAGCATTTAATCATTAGTTCTTCATTAAAATTATGGGTTTGGACTAAATGACCTCTAAGGTCCTTTCCAACTTTGAATCTGTGATCCCAGATTCCTTTATCTCTCTTTTTTCTAATTTTTTTTATTTTTAATGTGTGTTTTTAAAACTTTGGGTTACAAATTTTCTCCCTTCCTCCCTTCCCACCCACCCTCATTGAAAAGGCAAGCATCTCAACACAGGTTATAGATGTGTAGTCATGCAAAACACTTCCATAGTAGTCCTGTTGTCAAAAACTAAGTATATTTCCCTTCATTCTATCCTACTCCCCATTTATTCTATTCTCTCTTTTGACCTTGTCCCTCCTCAGAAGTGTTTGCTTTTAATTACCCCCTCCCTCAATCTGCCCTCCCCTCTATCAACCCCCTGCTCTCTTGTCCCCATCCCTCCTTATTTTCCTGTAGAGTAAGATAGATTTCCATACCCCATTGTGTATGTTATTCCCTCCTTAAGCCAAATCCTACAAGAATAAGATTCACTCACTCCCTCTCACCTTCCTCCATTTCCCCTGTGCTGTAAAAACCTTTTCTTGTCTGTTTCATGTGAGATATTTTACCTCATTCTACTTCTCCCTTTCTCCTTCTCCCAGTACAATCTTCTCCCACCCCTTAATTTTATTTTCCAGATATCATCCCTTCATCTTCAACTCACCCTGTGTCCTCTATTTATCTATCTATCTATCTATCTATCTATCTATCTATCTATCTATCTATCTATCTATCCATACAAACACATAATTTTTTCCCTCCCACTACCCTAATACTGAGAAAGGACTCGAGTTACAAATATCATCTTTCCATGCAGGAATGTAAACAGTTCAACCTTAATAAGTCTCTTACGATTTCTCTTTCCTGTTTACTTCTTCCATGTTTCACTTGAGTCTTATATTTGAAGGTCAAATTTTCTATTCAACTCTGGTCTTTTCCACAGGAATGCTTGAAAGTCCTCTATTTCATTGAATGACCATTTTTTACCCTGAAGGATTATACTCAGTTTTGCTGGGTAGGTGATTCTAGGTTGTAGTCCCAATTCCTTTGCTCTCCAGAATATCATACTCCATGCCCTTCTGGACCCTTAATGTAGAAGCTGCTAAATCTTGTGTTACCCCGATTGTGTTTCCACAATACTTGAATTGTTTCCTTCTGGCTGATGCAATACCTTCTCCTTGACCTGGGAATTCTGGAATTTGGCTACAACATTCCTAGGAGTTTTCTTTTGGGGATTTCTTTCAGGAGGTGATTGGTGGATTCTTTCAATTTCAATTTTGCCCTCTATTTCTGACATATCAGGGCAGTTTTCCTTGATAATTTCTTGAAAGATAATGCCTGGGTTCTTTTTTTGATCATGGTTTTCAGGTAGTCCAATAATTTCTAAGTTCTCTCTCCTAGATCTATTTTCCACATCAGCTGTTTTTCCAATGAGATATTTCACATTCTCTTCTATTTTTTCATTCCTTTGGATTAGTGTTACAGTGCTTTGATTTCTCAAATTGCCCCTATCTTCCAATTTCTCCATTATAATTTTTAAGGAAGTATTTTCTTCAGTAAGCTTTTGGACTTCCTTTTCCATTTGGCTAATTTTGCTTTTAAGGGCATTCTTCTCCTCATTGGCTTTTTGGGCCCCTTTTGCCATTTGGGTTAGGCTATTTTTTAAGATGATGTTTTCTTCAGTATTCTTTTGGGTCTCCATTAGCATCACTCTCAGTTTTTCCTCTACTTCTCTTACTTGCTTCTTAAAATCCCTTTTGAGCTCTTTCAAGGCCTGGGACCAATTCGTATTTTTCTTGGAAGCTTTGGATGTAGGAGCTTTGGCTTCGTTGTCTTCTTCTGGTTGTATGTTTTGCTCCTCTTTGTCATCAAAGTAAGATAATATAGTCTGACTCTTTTTTGCACTGCTTGCTTATGATCCCAGCCAATTACTTGAGTTATAAACTCTTTGTTAAGGTAGAAGTCTGTTTCCGGAGAATGTACTGTCCCAAGCTTCAGGGGTTTATTCAGCTCTGTTCAGAGATACTTCTAGGGACCTGTAAATTTTCAGTTTTTCCAAGGTGCTATGATCAAGAGCAAGGTGTTTACTCCTTTCCTGGCCTGTGCTCTCTTTTCTGTCTTGGATCTATGAGGAGGGTTTCCTCTCTACAGCCACTACAAGCTCAACCATGCCAGTGCTCCTCCTCGCCCCAGGACCACCACCCAGAACTGTGACCCAGATCCAAGCACGGCAAAGCAAGAGACTCCTGCACCAGCAGAGAGATCCCTGCAATCTCGGTCTGATCAGTCACTGGATTCCCCCTCAGTCTGTAGGCGGGAAGCTCAAGAAGCAGCTGCTGCCCCCCGCCAAACTCAGGGAAGGGAGCTGAGACCACCGGCTTCTCTCTCTCCCCCTGCTGACACAGACTTTTACCACTGACCTTCCAAGTTGTCTTTGGCGTTCATGGGTTGAGAAGTCTGGAAACTGCCACAGCTGCCCACAATTCAATCCTCTGAGGCCCGCTCCAGGATCCCTGTGGCCTGCACGCCCAAGTCACACTATGCTGCTCCCCCGGTCCAGCACAATATACCTTTTTGATCAATCATCCAGGTTGTCTTGGGCTGGAAATTTGTTTTGCTCTGTCTTTTTGTGAGTTCTGCTGCTTTAGAATTTGTTTAGAGCCATTTTTTATAGGTATTTGGAGGGGTTTGGGGGAGAGCTCAAGCAAGTCATTGCTTTTACTCTGCCATCTTGGCTCCACCCACTCCTTTATCTCTTAAGTCACTAATGGCCTACCCTCACTTCAAAGAACAAGCATTTGTTAAGCACTGGCTATGTACCTGTCACTGTGTTAATTCAAGTCAGAACTCATCATTATACTTATCATGTATTATTGTATATTATGGTTATTTGCATTCATATCATGTTGATTAGGACAGGTAATTTACCGAAATATTGTAGCTCTCTTGGAGTCTGTCACATACTAGGTATTTAACGTTTGTTGGACTAAATTGTTGTTGAATTGTGTGGTATGCTACCATTCACATAATGCACATTTACATTTTAGTAAGAACTCTTGGGAGACCAAGAATCACAGGATCACAGAATCTGAGAGTTGGAAGGCACCATGGGAACCATTTGTACCAATCAATAACCCAAAAGGAATCCCTACTCTATAGCAAAGGAATGAATTATATAGTCAAATTTTTTTAAATGAAATGCCTGACTATGGGATGAGAGAATCTTGCCAATACAAAATTTCCATGAAGCTGAATGGGTAGTGGATTTTTAGCTCAATATGAATTAATAGAATGATATGGCAACCACCTGTCCTTGCCCAATATTGGCACTCTGGGTCAAAGGTCCATTCTCCTTATTTATTTTCCTTTTGTATTCTTTCTATTCTGAGTACATAGCACAGTGCTGACACAGAGTAACAGCCTGATTATGCTTTTTGACTTACTGACTGTACATGGCCTCCAGTTTCCTCACTATTGCAATCAGCAGAGCAATGACTAACAAAGCATTTTTTTCTCACTTCTCTTGGCTCATACACTTCTCCCCACTACTCCCCAGAATACCTGGAAAGTTCTCTTCTGCGTTCTACCTAGCATACTGAAAGCAATATAATTTTCAAGCACAATATTCACAATATTTCAGAAGATATATTTTTATTTCCAAAAGAGTTATTGTTCATCCTTTGTTTTTGAAGAGGACCAATGACCTCACCAATGTCTTGACTTGTCCATGAATTGAATTTAAGTGAGGGAGAGTTGTACAAACTCATCAGCCTCATTTTTCTACCAGAATCATCGAAGTCCAATGGCAAGACAAAAGTCAGGAGAACTGGTGATGAGCTCAGGATGCAGTGGATGACCTTGGCCATTTTGATTTCTGACTATGCTCTAAGCACTCCACAGTGTCTACTTCAGTGACCTTTGTGGCCATTGGAACAAATTGTTCTCATCCACCCATTTGGCCAGTATTCATATGTTTAAGGTAGACATCCTCCTAATTCACTGACAGGTTTGACCTTTCTAAGGTCCATCCCTGACCAGGAATTTGTTATTGTTACATTTTAAGCTGAGGTTCAGAAATAACCATCAGACAATATCTTCTTTTCTAAGACATCATCTTAACCAGCTCTTTATTTGACAGATTTTCCAATCTCTTAATTGGCCTTCATTTTAAATATACAGAAATATTTCTTCTCTGTAAAATGAGAATGATGTTCTAGATGAACTCTTTGGTCTATTCCAGCTCTAAATTTGTAATCCAATGATCCTATATGTACCACAACAAAAATGCCACATTTGTCCATCAATATTGTTTCTTAATGAAGATTTCATAATTTTAGCTTGTTTTCTAAGTTCCTTCATATAACATCATTTGTGCAAGCAAATCACTGAAAATATGTAGTAGTCCTATAATTTCCCACATCTTGAAATATTCTCTCTTACATCTTGAATAGATGCACCAGGAATACACAAGACCACTCTTTTCCTTATAGGATGATATCTCACTTGAGAGCACCTATGCATCCACAGGTGCTTTCTCTGCAGAGTATCCATCTTCCTCCTCTTCAGATAGAACCTCATTTTTTTTTCTTAGCCTCATGTGTTCATTCTATTTTCTTTTTCCCTTTCTCCTGTGTGAGTCTCCTAACCTCCAGCTTCCTGTATCAGGATCCTCTCTTCTTCAGATATCTGTTCTTCTTGCTTTCATACCCAAACACTTCTGGTTTTTGTTTCTTTATTTGTTTATACTTTTTTCCTAGGAAAAAAAACCAAAGTGAATTTTGAACACATTTTGAACACATAACTCTTTGTCATGACAGAATTGCAACCATTTTGCTCTCCTCAAGTCACTTCCCAATTCTCTCCACTCCCCATATTTGCTTGAAGCAAGACCCTTAGCCCCTATCTCTCTTGCTAGTAGCTCCAGTGAAAGAGCTTTAACATACTGCTTGAAGGCCTCTTTAACTCAGGAGTTTTTACTCTTCTCACACCATTGGCTCTTTGGGAGTCATGCCCAAAGAATGGTCCCTTCCTTTATGAGGATATTCCTTTGACTTACCAGCTTGCCCTATATTAGTGTATTGTCCTAACTGCTTTCTCCTTGGTTCCTCCTTCTCTGAAAGTTCTCATTGTTCTCCTGCTTTAGCATGAATCCCTCACCTTCTACTTCTACAATTTCTCAAGACTTTCTGTTGTAGTTCTCTACTTATAACTTCAGACCTTCTCACACTAAGAACTCAAGGTCCAATCCACTTCTTCTTTTACATCAAATCTTTTTATTTCTTACAGGATCTTGGAATTAGAGCTAGAAGGGACCTTAGAGGTCATCTAATTCAATCACCTTTTTATTCTTTTAACAGAAATGAATTGTTGTTGTTTAGTCATTCAGTCATGTCTGACTCTGTGTGACCCCATTTGGGATTTTTTTGGTAAAGATACTGGAGTAATTTGCCATTTCCTTTAGTGGTTCATTTTATAGATGAGGAAACTCAGACAAATAGGGTTAAGTGACTTGCCCTGGGTCACACAACTAGTAAGTGTCTGAGGCTGTATTTGAACTCAGGTCCTCCTGACTTCCAGGTCTAGCACTCTAACCACTGTGCCACTTAGAAACTGGTGGTTAAGGAGGTAGAGTGACCACAGAATGCTTTGCACATAATAGGTGATTTATTTGTGAAAGGTCATATTATAGGTAGTAAATGGCAAGGTTGGGATTTGAACTCAGGTCCTCTGACTCCAGATTCAACATGTTTTCCACTGCATTTCATTGTTTCTTTTACAGCGCCTCATTCTTCTCTTTCCCTTTCTGCTCTTCATTCTTTTTCTTTCTTCTGCTCTTTTGACTTCTTTTTCAGTTTCACCACAAAGACTCCCAAATTTCTACTGTCTAAATTCATCAAAGCCTGGTATCTGCCTTTGCCTTTGTCTCTAACTGTTATTTCCTCTGTGGTGTCCAGAGGGGGTTTGTGCAAAGAAAGGAGATGACTTCACAATGCTGTGCCTAGGCTGCTGGAACACAGATAAACAGCTGAATCTTGAGTCTCAGTGAGTTGGATGTTCAAATTAGAGGATGAGTTTCAGGGCCAATCAATTGAGAATTGAGTTTTTGGTACACCTGATTCATCTAAGACTTTTTCATTCTGAAGGTAACCCATAAACTTCAATTATTCTTCCAAGAGCTGTCGATACCAAAAAATATAAATGTGTGGCTTGATGGGATCACAGCTTAGCAGCACGTTCTCTCCTCTTGCCATGACCAAGTGTCTTGGGGTCTGGATAACTTTATTTTCCATATATGCTATTAGGAAATAAGACAGAAAACAAAATGACCATGTTCATCCTAAGTCAGGAAGGGATTTTGAATTGCAAGCACAAGTGCAAGATTTGAAAGCAGGGCCTGTTAAGTGCAGGAGAGAAATTTCCAATCTATACCCAGGACTCACCTTTTCCTAGGATACAAATGGCCATACAGTACAGAGTCTGGTAACTGCCCATGGTGGGGTTAGGGCAAGAACAGGTTGCTGTTATATAGAGTAAGAAGAATTTTTGGCAGCCTAAAGATCTCTGGAACTCTTCCAGTTATACTAGGTGGGGTCTTTCAGTGATGTCAACATCCTCTGCCTTAAATCTTTTCCAATTGTCATTTCACCCACTTTTCAACTACTCCAACACTTTCTAGGCAGTAACTTTACCAGTCCTTTATTTCATCCTTACCTCTTTTCTATTTATCTTTGTCTTCCTCTTGCCTAGCTTTTCTTCCTCCTCACCCCCTGTTTTGATTCCCTTCCTATCCTAACTTTCTAAGATTAAAATGTTATGGATTGGGGGAGGGGGTAGATTTCCATCTAACTAGTTCAAACTCCTCATCACACAGATGAAGAAACCTCCATCCACTGGCCATTCTCTTCCTCTTCAAGTATTTGGCAATGAACCTTCATTCATTGTCTGAGCAAGAAAATTAGTTAAATTAGATAAAAGAGTCATTAAAAACTACACACGTTCCAGTGTTTCAAAAGCAGCCACCATTTTAGTTCTCCCTCTTCCCAATATAGTAGAATTATATTTGAATTGGCTCTCACATCAGGATAAAATAAAAAAAAATGAAATTTTAAATAATTAAATGAACCCCCTGATCCCGGGGAGAGTTTTGAAGAGGTCAAGTTGAATTAAACATAGCTAGATACTGAAATGCTCAGCCAGTTGCTATAATTCCTTCTCATTGCTTCCCAACTATCAGAAACCTGGATCCCTGTTTTTATTACTTCTTCACTTCTCTGGTCTGCATGGCTGGATAGGATCTCATTTATTTCTCTGCTGATGTCTGCTTTCCTTTCTTCTAGTTATAATTGGAAATATCTGCTGGATTTGAGGAAAGCTAGGGTATGAAAAGAAGCCCACCCTGCAACATCATCTATTCCTCCATGTCTCTGTTGCTAACCTTCACCTTGAAAGTCCTGCACCCAGAGAAGTTCATTCATCTCCCAGGAGCCCCTAGGAAAAGATTCCAGGTGTTTCACACTAGGTAGTCACAAATGCTTCCAAAGATGCAGGAAACCCCCAGGAACAGGTTTATTACAAAGGGAAGATTTACATCTGAGGCATGTAACTCACCATTCTCATTTCTTCCTTCGCTAAGACATTTGGGAACAAAGAAATATGAGTAATATGTAAAGATCATTTATGAGAATTATATCATGTTTCAACAGAGTTTCTTTGTATTTTACCATATTTTAATAATAATTATTTCATGTATACATTATTTAATATATGATATATAAATTATTTAATTATCCCATTTAGGTTGATTTTGTGTATGGAATAAAGTGTCAATTTTTGTTTAGTTGTCTTCTCATTTATCTGCTTCTCTGTGTATTCATATATGTACATAATATATAATATATACATAAACATATACACATACATACCCATATGCACACATACATTACATATATAAACATCATGTGTGTATAGAAATCTGGCCTTTGAGCCAGGAAGACCTAGGTTCCAGTCCCACTGCTAACATATACTGATTGTATGACTCTACAGTGAAATCACAAGTCCATATGAATATTTACATATACATATACATACATATTAACATACACATAAGTTTATATGTGACAGCTAGGTGGTGCAGTGGATAGAATGCTGGTATGGAGTCAGGAAGACTCATCATCTTAAGTTCAAATCTGGCCTCAGACTGTGTGACCCTTGGCAAGTCACTTAACACTATTTAACTCAGTTCTTCATCTGTAAAATGAGCTGGAGAAGAAAATGGCAATCCACTCTTTGCCAAGAAATCCTCAAAAGGGGTGATGAAAAGTTGGAAACAAATGAAATGATTGAACAACAACAAAAAAGTATAGATGTGTGTATGTATATATATATATAGTATAGATAGATATTTATATTATATATTATGAATTGCATGTGTCCCCAGCTTTTTAGTAGCATAGAAACCTTATGATTTCTGAATTGTGCTTCCTCGCCAAAGGTGGATGAATTCCCAAACTATAGCATTTAACTCTTCCTCAGCAGAACCCAGTACTTCAGCAATGTAGAAACTTTGTGCTTATTGACAGCCTACGTATCCCCCTCCATACACACACTTAATAGCTAAACTCCAGGAGAGTTCCCTTCCCACTCCCCACCCCTATTCCAAAAGGAACAAAAATTCCTAGTTATAGCTATGTCTATGAAGAAAAATTGAGAAGTCTGCAAGGATTGATGTTAAAAATAGAGTGACAGAAGGAGCTGTTCTCACCAACAGATCTGGAGAGTAAGTAAAGAAAACCTCTGGTGGGCACTAGGCTCCTGTGATATGTGCTCTGGTCTGACTCCTTCCTGCTTGTCTGCATTGTAGCAAGAGATGTTAGACAATGCTGTAAGAGCAGGAGATTGGGCCCTCTTCATCTGAGATC
>NW_020949708.1:0-8746 GCF_900497805.2 Vombatus ursinus | reverse complement strand
CTCCAGCCAATAACATTTGAGAAAGACACTCCCAATCCCTCAGGGGCACTTCTAGAATCCTGAGTAGGAAGATTCCTTCAGTCTTTCTCTAGGAAACTGAGCTCACAGTAACTGTTACACTTTGAGGGGGGAAAAAACGTCAACAATTATTGTAGATTTTTCTGTTCATCATGAAGTGATGTGAGTGGCCCAATGAGTCCATGGCTCCTGGCATCTCTATGTTCTCTGGGAACTCGGTGACTATGTTAACACCAAAGTCTCTGTAGCTCTGGGAGCATTGCAAATGAAGACTTTTGCTTTGACTCCTCTTCTTCCCAAGAAACCTTGGAATATCTTGAGAATAATTGGAAGAACTCTATTAACTTTGCTCAGTGTCTCTCTTAAGTGGCGAAGATCTCACTAGTTCTGTTTTGTACGTTCATATAGATTAGTCATTAACTGCAGCCTGGCTGAGAACTAATAGAACTTCATTAATGTCTCCATAGATAGCATCATAAGACGACACAAATGTACAACAGGAAGAAACCTCCAAGGCCATTTAATCTACCCTGCGCTCACTAATCTCATAGCAGAGTTGAAGCAACTGAGACCAAAGTAGGCTCAATGACATACTGTATTTCACACAGGTAGGACGCTTCAGAGGCAGGACTTGAACCCAGGTTCTAGTACTCCAGAGCTAGTCATCTATCTAGTGTACTGCCACCTTCAAGGGAGACAATATATGTAAAACACTTTGCAAACCTTACAATACTACAGAACTTGAGTTATTATTATTATTAATAAATCATTAATTCATTAGCATGACAATATTCTTTTAGTTTCTGCTACACACAAAGTTTGTGGCAGCTAGTTGGCACAGTGTATAGAGTGTTGGGATTGGAATCAAGAAAACTCATCTTCACGAGTTCAAATCAGGCCTCAGACACTTAACTAGCTGTGTGACCCTGGGCAAGTCACTTAACCCTGTATGCATCAGTTTCTTCATCTATAAAATGAGCTGGAGAAGGAAATGGAAACCACTCCAGTATCTTTGCCAAGACAGCCTTAAAATGGGGTCAAACAGAGTTGGACGTGACTGAAATGACTGAACAACACACAAAGTTACTTTCAAGGATTTCATGGCCCATTAAGTGATATGTGACATATTCAAAGGATCTGCAATTCATGCCAGTATGTGATAAATACTATAAGAGTGGTTTAGCTCATAGTTTTCTCAAAGTAGTAATAGTTTCCTGTGTTGGGGGAAGGGTAGCAAGTGCCAGGAAAATTCAACACCTCATAGTTGCAGTAAGAGATGAAAGAGGTTTCTGCATGGAGAAGAGCTAACTTTGCCTTATTGTGTCTGCTGCTGGCACAGAGATAAAAAGATGTTTGTGTGGTTCTGGATGACCGTAGAATGAGATCAAATGTCTCCTTTTCCCGAGAGACATCGTATCCCTCAGAAATGTCTCCTTTCTCTTTGTTTCCTCTTGTTATGGAGAAATAAATGAGCTGAAGCTCCTGGCCCTGGTCCTGGCGGTACCAGTACATGCGTTCAGGTCCCAAATTCTCTTCACAATTCGGTGCACAGTCTGTCCTATTCCTGTGATTAGATTTCTTGGAGTTTGGATGATTCTGGCATCTTTGGCATCCATGGAACCTGTGGGGGAAGCAGAAATAAACCAAAGAGAGAGATTGACACTGAATCTCTCAGGGATAGGATTTCAACCGGAATCCAAAAAGTCTGAGGAAGTAATTTCCCATCAGTGACTAGGACTTACCTGATCCCAGAAAGCAAATGACCACACCCCAAAGAAGCCTGCTGTCCATGGTAGAATCAGGGCAGCAAGGGAGCAGCTTCCTAGAACAGAGCTCTGGCTCCTGGAGAGGGGGTAGAAAACCAGCTGAGCTCTGGGGAGCCCTTAGCTTAACACAGAGGATTCAGAATTAACATATCTTCTAAAACCTTGTAGCTGAACAAGTCTTCCCAAGGGGAGCTGCAGCATCTCCTTGAAAGGGGGAATAAATCTTAGTAGACTGCAGTTACGTTCAGAATAGCGCCACTGTTTTTAGCTCTGTAGGTGTGGTTATGATTTAGGAGCTAGCAGGAACACTGGTGGTATTTAAATTTAGGATCATTGAAGAAATTCTGTTTCTGTGTATGGAGAAGGGGAGCATAATTTCATTACCCTTATGACTTGAGGCAGGCTTTAGTGTTTACTTTCTGGACTTTCTTTTCCTAATTTTCAAAACAGAAGGAGGGTTACACTAGACAGTATTAAGGCACAGACTGTCTCCCATACTTGGAATGTACTGTGTCCTCACTTCTGCCTCTTTGAATCCCTAATTTCCTTCAAAACTCGGGTCAAATGCCACCTTTCTTAATCCCCCCACCCCACCCGCTAGTGTTTCTCCTTGGCCCCAATTGCCTAGTACTGTACTTCTAATGTGTGTGCATATTTATACATACATTTATGTATATATACACACACACACACTTACGTGGTATATAAATATCTATATGGGTAGATATATAATCTGTTACATTCATTTATATGTCCCATAATACCTAAGAATAATTTGTTGCTTTGTTCAGTTGTTTTTGACTGACTGTTGGTCTATATTGTCCATGAAGTTTTCTTGGCAAAGTGACTGGAGTGGTTTGCCACTTCCTTCTTCAGTGGATCAAGGCAAATAGAGGTTAAGTTTCTTCCCCAGGGTCACACAGCTAATTACTGTCTAAGGCCAGATTTGGACTCAGGTCTTCCTGACTCCAGGCCCAGAGCTCTATCCACTGAGCCACCTACCTACCTCCAAATCTTATGGGACCTCTCCTTTTTAATATGATCTTTCAAATATCACTGATAGTGGCCCCGTAATCACAGAACACAGAACACAGAACACAGGAAGCAAACACAGGAATCACACACATAGAACCCAAATATATAATTCATCTAGGCCTGGTGACTTGAATTTTTCAAGGGTAGCTTGGTTCTCTCTTACTATTTCCTTTATTATCTTGGGTAGCAACTCTGTGAGTCATTGTTTCTTCTTTCCTTTCTGATATGAAGTTAATTTTCCTTGGCAAAGTAAATGGCAATAAAATAAGAAATAAGCAGCTCAGACTTGTCTCTTGTCAGTTGTCATCTTGCCATCCAGCTGGAGGAGACTGCCCCTCCTTGTTGGATCCTACCTTTTTCTCCCAATATATCTTAAAAAAAAACTTAGCTTTTTTTATTCCTTCCTTATTCTTTCAGTAGCATTAGCTAGTGCCATGATTAGTAGGGAGAAGGAAGGGAGACACTCCCTCCCCTTCCCTCTGTCCCTACAGGACTCACTCCACATTTTCTCTGAATCTTGACTACCTTGAGCTTCTAAGGGCTCAACTTTTTAAATATATTTAAGGGAGGTTGGTTAATTTGGTTTCTCAGCCAATCCCTTCTTGACTCAATCAGAGAAGTTTTCACAACTAATAAAGGGATCACAGGACATTAAGACTTTGCTAAGATATTAAAATCTCATATTCTATGACTACATTCTGTGACTACATCAAGTCACTTGGAGGAAGTGGAGAGCTTCCCTTACACACTCAATCAACAAACATTCATTAGATTTATATCATGCAATAAGCCAGGAGTGGGGAACCTATGGCTTTGAGGCCACATGTGGCCCTCAAGATTCCCAAGTGCAGCCCATTGACCCAATCCAAACTTCCCCTTAGTAAAAGGATTTGTTCTGTAAAACTTACACTCAGTCAAAAGGCCGTACTCAAGGACCTAGAAGGCCACGTGTGGCCTCCAGGTCACAGATTCCTCACCCTGTTAAGCAGTGAGCAAGGGAAATACACGGAAGTGAAATGATCCCACAGCATTCATTACATCCTAATTGGGGGTGGGGATGGCAAGTGGTGATAACAGGCACATACATAAATAAGTAACCCGTTAGGACAGCTAGGTGGTACAAGGCATAGAATGCCAGGCCTACAGTCAGAAAGATTCATTTTCCTTAGATACTTACTAGCTATATGACCCTGGGCAAGTCACTTAATCCTGCTTGCCTCAATTTCCTCCTCTGTGAAATGAACTAGAGAAGGAAATGGCAACCACTGCAGTACTTCTGCCAAGAAAATTACAAATGAGGTCAAAAAGAGTCAGACACACCTGAAAAGCACTGACCAGCAATGACAGCAAGGAAAGGCTGGTGGTGGGGAGGGCAAAGATATGAAGGCAATAGTTTTGGGGGAGACCTACTAGGAAAGTATTCAATAAGTGGCACCTGAGATGAATCTTGAAGGAATCTTGAAGATGAAACTTGTAACTTCAAGATAATAGAAGCGATTGGGAAGAATATTCCAGACAGCCAGTGCAAAATCACTGAGTTGGGAAATGAAGTGTTATGTATAAGGAAAAGCAAGAAACCTGGTTTGACTGGACTGCAGATTGCATAGAGCAGAGTAATGTGTATAATGCTTCCTGAATGTTTCAAATACTTTAAAAAATAGCTATATAGAATTTAAGGAGGTGTCCATGAAGGGTACAAAAAACAAGTGATTCAAAATGTGCCACTGACCCCTTGTGTAGAGAGCAGGATATGACTAGACTGAGTGTGAGAATGAGAAAGTGCAGTGAGAGAGGGTTTGGGAAAAGGAATGAGTGGGGAGAAATGAACCAAACATGAAGAGTGACGCTGTGTTTTATTCAAACAATATGAAATGATAGAATCTGTAGTTTGAAGATAAATAATCATGCATTAATTTATTTTGCCTTTTATATTGTATCAAGGCAATTTTTCCCTATCATTTCCCTTAATCTGCTCGACAGTCAGCCCTCTGAAGCCAATTACAAATTCTATTATTTTGGATTTGGAAGAGGATTTGGAGATAATTGAGTCCAAATCACCTTTTTGGCAATGGAGGAAACTAGGCTCAGAGACATAAAATGACTTAACAAGATAATCTAAGATAATGTCTGTCAGTGTGTGATCTGGGGGTCTTGGATGTCTCTAAGACCTTTTTAAGGAGCCCAAGATCAAAACTATTTTGATAATAATTCTAAGACATTTTAATTTTTATGATACATATTGATATTTCCCTACATACATCAAATATATTACCTATATATAAAAACTTTTGGGAAGGGTTCTCAATAATTTGTAAGAGTGTAAAAGGATTCTGAGACCCTAAAACCTAAGAATCTCTCTGGTCTAAGATTATTCTGGATTTTTCCACCTCTTAGTACCTGCAAGCTGCTTCTTCCATTAGTGAGTTCCTCCTGGGGTTCCATTTTAAGGAAGTACCCAGGCTGGCTTGCCTTCATTCCTTTCCAGTTCTGCTTTTGACTCCCTAGATTTCACCTCCATAGATACTTGTCGCCTCCTCCCTGCCCCCCACAATTCCCTCTTACCCCTCCCACCCTACTTTAGCTCCTTTTTTCTGTGAGGTCTTCTCCCATTAGAATGTAAACTCCTTAAGGGAAGGAACTGTCTTTCTTTTTGTTTGTATTTATATCCCTAGCACTTAACACAGTACCTGGAAGGAGTTATGTGCTTAATAAATGCTTTTGACTAATGTATGGACTAATTACCTGACTAGTTAGGGGGAGAGGTTGCATTAAAGGAAGATTTCTTAACCCTCTTCACCCTTGTGATTTCACTGAGAAGTGCTATGATTGTTAGTGTAATAAGTCTCACTTTGATACTTGGATGTATCCATGTTCTCCTTTATGTGGATTCCTGTTCCTCATCCCACCCCACCACTGGTGCAGATTGTAACTTATTCATAACTTTTGACCACATGTAATTTTTGCCCATGATCTCTAATAAATATGACATAGAATCTCTGTGGAACAACTCATCAGAACTTTTAGCGTTTTATGTGTACCAGTAGGGCACTTCAAATAATGTCTGTTACCTCAACTCTTAAACATGGCCATTCTACCTCCTTTTTGGGGGGAACCCAAAGGAGGAGGCAATCGGGGTTAAATGACTTGTCCAGGGTCACAGAGCTAGTGAATGTCTGAGGATGCATTTGAACTCAGGACCTCCTGACTCCAGGGCTGATGCTCTTTCCACTGGACCACCTAGCTGCCTGAGCCTCTTTTTTCTGAGAATGTTTTCTTGATGAAATATTTTATGGTACTTCTTACTTGCAAATCTTCAGTGTTCATATGCTAAAGTCTACTTATGCACATCATGGTTTTTCCATTTCTCTCTGGGCCCTCTGGAATTTTACTCCTTCAAAGAATATGGTGTTTCATTATGCATAGCCATATAGTATCAGCTGAAGAATGTGTTAAAAAAAAATGTGTGTGTGTATTCATGTGTTAAGAGGAGTTAGGAATCTTTGATACTTCTGTATTAAATGAAACCCATCCTATTATCAATTTTTCAGTCTTCTGCTTCAGTCATTGTTCTGTCTATAGCAACAATTCTCAATTTTTTTTTTTTTGGTCTCAGGAGCCCTGTACACTCTTGAAAATTTTTTTGCTTTTAAAAAATATTGAATACCTTAAAGAGCTTTTGTTTACATGAGTTGTATCTATGAATATTTACCATATTAGAAATTAACACTATTTTAAAATATCTACTTATTAATACATTCAAAATAACAAGCTCATTATATAGTAACATAAATAATATAATTTTATGCAAAATAACAATATTTTCCAAAACAAAACAATTAGTGGAAAAAGTGGCAATGATTTTCTTTTTTTGCATATGTTGCCAATGTCTTGTTTAATGGAAGATAGCTATATTCTCATACCTGCTTCTGCATTCAATCTATTGTGATACATTGTTTCAGTTGAAGTATATGAAAAAAATCCAGCTTCATATAGATATGTAGTTGGAAAGGTGAGGAGCTTTTTAATAGAGAAATAGCATCTTTGTGTTTATTATGAAAATAATTTTGATCTCAAGGATACCCCAAAAGTGTTTTGGGTACCCCCAAAGGTCCAGGGACCACACTTTAAGAGATACAGGTCTACAGTATTTATACATACTTGAATATTTTAATGGTTGAATGATCTCATCAATGTTGGTACTGACTCCAGTGGTACAGATCATAAGCATAGTGTTTGGCACATAGTATATATGTGCATAATAGTATACAAGCATAGTAAATGCTTGTTGATTGCTTAAGTGATTTCAGTACTCTTTTGGCTTTCTCACTGTGCCAGCTGCCTTATGACATTTATACTTCTCTAGGAAATTTTAATAATCACAGTCCATATCTATCTCTTTATCTATTCCTAATGTTTCAGAATCAAGAGCTTATTTAGATAGGCCAGAATGAAGTTTTCATAATTACATACATATGCAATATATTTTTCTCATCTTTATTCAGTCTCATGATTTGATGTTCATTTTGAACTTTGTTCTAATAAGTTCATGGTCCAATTACACTCAGATATCTAGTTAAGAAATGACTTCCATGTCAATCACCAGTTGATACTGGGTATTTACAAACCTCTTCCCTGTGTTGAAGCATAAATTAGAACTTTTGTGAAGGATATGGACATAAGACTACCACAATTAGCATTTTCCCCCACAGTGTGTGTTTATAGCAAAAATAACTTCCTGTGTTGGAGAAGTATAATGAAAGCAGAAAGAATCAACACTTCAGGATTGTACAGGCTGAAGAAGGTTTATGTACAGAAAGGAACTGACTTTGCCTTACTGTGTCTCTACTGCTAGCACAGAGATACAATGATGTTTGGTTGATTCTGGATGATGGCAGAGTAAGAGAAAAAAGCTCTGGCTTTTCTCGAGCGGCGTTGTATCCCTCAGGAATGTCTCCTTCCTGAAAGTTTTTTTCAGATGTAGAGTAATAAATGAGTTGGAGTCCTTGGCCCAGATCTTGTCTATACCAATACATGTAATTATGGCCCAAATTCTGTTCACATCTTAGTGTCACTTTCTGTCCCATTCTTGTGACTATGTGTCTTGGGCTCTGGGTAATTCTTGCATTCTTAGCATCCATGGGACCTGTGGTAGAATGAGAAAGAAGTCCAAAGAGAACACTGATATTGAAGCTCCCAAGGAAAGATTTGGAGTCAGAACTTGACAGGCCTAAGATAAAATCTCCCCCTCTACTCCTAGGACTCACCTGTTCCCAGGAAATAAATGATGACAGACCAGAAGAGCTTGGTACTCATGGTAGGATCAAGTCAGGAATTCAGTTCCTTTCCAACTCACAATTCTGTCTAAGGAGATAATAGATTGAAGAAAGTTGAGCTCTGGAGCTCTCCCTCATTCAATTCACAGGCTTTATCTTTGAAAACTCTACCTTACTGAAGTTCAACATGTTCTTCAGAGAGGGGTGGGAACAGTCCACAGAGGAGGAGAATGAATCATTATTTCTAGTCTAGAGTTACTTTCAGAAGGACAGCATTTGCTTTTAAAGCTCTGTAGGTGTGGTTATGTTTTGGGTACTCATGACAACATCAGCTGTCTCGGTAGTGATCTTGCTTGGTCACTTTGGGTAAGACACTGAATTGTTTGGTGCCTTAGGTTTCTTATGCATAAAAGATGGGTGTGGAACAAGATGCTCTCTAAGAGCCCTTCTAGGGCTAACTCTTGAGTCTAGGATGGCAAAGTATTATTGTTAACTTGTTTTCATATCCCTTTCTCTCAAGGATGAGTTATGAAGGAAACTGTTGCATAGTAAAATAGTGATTTGTTAGACTTTGATTTCAAAGACTTTTCCTTTCTAACCTGGAAGACTGAAAAACACTTTGTGAATATTTGACTCTTTAAAGGAGACAAGTCT
>NW_020949707.1:0-1723 GCF_900497805.2 Vombatus ursinus | reverse complement strand
TCCAGCCTAAGACATTTACTAGCTGTGTGATCCTGGGCAAGTTACTTTACTTCTGTTTTGCCTCAGTTTCCTCATTTCTAAAATGGCAATAATAACAACATCTACCTCCCAAGGTTCTTGTAAGGATAAAAACTCAGCATGATGCCTGGCACATAGCAGATACTTAATAAAAATGCTTGTTTCTTTTTTCCTCCTTTGCATAGATTTAGTGCTGAAAGGGAACTTAGACATCACCCTGTCCATGATGAAATGAGCCCTAAAGAAATTAAGTAGGGGCAGCTAGGTGGCGCAGTGAATAGAGCACTGGCCCTGGAATTGGGAGGACCTGAGTTCAAATCCGATGTCAGACCAGACACTTAACACTTATTAGATGTGTGACCCTAGTCAAGTCACTTAACCCCAATTGTCTTGCCAAAAAAAAAAAATTAAGTGACTTGCCCAAGGTCACATGGGTAGCAAGAGGCAGGGTCAGGATTTGAACCAAGGTCCATGGGATGCTTGTAAAGTCTGAGTGCCACTTCAAATTTTACAAGTATTAGCTGTATGCACTGAAGGTAAAAACAGTGAATGACACAGGTTGATAAATTTATTCATACAGGTCACACTATCTAAGGGAACACAAGACAACATAAGAATGGTATTTGTTTCTTGTGATCTGTATGAATAAATTTATCAACCTGTGTCATTCACTGTTTTTACCTTCAGTGCATACAGCTAATACTTGTAAAATTTGAAGTGGCACTCAGACTTTACAAGCATCCCATGGACCTTGGTTCAAATCCTGACCCTGCCTCTTGCTACCCATGTGACCTTGGGCAAGTCACTTAATTTTTTTTTTTTGGCAAGACAATTGGGGTTAAGTGACTTGACTAGGGTCACACATCTAATAAGTGTTAAGTGTCTGGTCTGACATCGGATTTGAACTCAGGTCCTCCCAATTCCAGGGCCAGTGCTCTATTCACTGCGCCACCTAGCTGCCCCTACTTAATTTCTTTAGGGCTCATTTCATCATGGACAGGGTGATGTCTAAGTTCCCTTTCAGCACTAAATCTATGCAAAGGAGGAAAAAAGAAACAAGCATTTTTATTAAGTATCTGCTATGTGCCAGGCATCATGCTGAGTTTTTATCCTTACAAGAACCTTGGGAGGTAGATGTTGTTATTATTGCCATTTTAGAAATGAGGAAACTGAGGCAAAACAGAAGTAAAGTAACTTGCCCAGGATCACACAGCTAGTAAATGTCTTAGGCTGGATTTGAACTCAGGTTTTCCTTACACCAGGCCCGATGTGCTATTCATCTCCAGCCTAAGACATTTACTAGCTGTGTGATCCTGGGCAAGTTACTTTACTTCTGTTTTGCCTCAGTTTCCTCATTTCTAAAATGGCAATAATAACAACATCTACCTCCCAAGGTTCTTGTAAGGATAAAAACTCAGCATGATGCCTGGCACATAGCAGATACTTAATAAAAATGCTTGTTTCTTTTTTCCTCCTTTGCATAGATTTAGTGCTGAAAGGGAACTTAGACATCACCCTGTCCATGATGAAATGAGCCCTAAAGAAATTAAGTAGGGGCAGCTAGGTGGCGCAGTGAATAGAGCACTGGCCCTGGAATTGGGAGGACCTGAGTTCAAATCCGATGTCAGACCAGACACTTAACACTTATTAGATGTGTGACCCTAGTCAAGTCACTTAACCCCAATTGTCTTGCCAAAAAAAAAAA
>NW_020949706.1:0-1014 GCF_900497805.2 Vombatus ursinus | reverse complement strand
TGTTCCCAGGTAAAGCTGTCTCTGGGACCCAAGGTAAACAAATCACCAAAGCTATACGTGTTCCCAGATAAAGCTGTCTCTGGGACCCAAGGAAAACAAATCATCAAAGCTATACGTGTTCCCAGATAAAACTATATGTTGCAGAATATGTGTCCATCTGCATTGGTAGAGGGAGTTTGCTTATCAGGAATTCCCTACACTGAAGAAGTCACAAGTCAAGTCCATATATCCTGTCTCACTTTTTTAATGTATGGCACATAGTTGCTGTTGAGTCATTTCAGTCGTGTCTGACTCTTTGTGACCCCATATAGGGTTTTCTTGGCAAAGATACCAGAGTGGTTTACCATTTCCTTTTGCAGTTCATTTGACAGATGAGGAAACTGAGGCAGACAGGGTTAAGTGACTTACCCAAGGTCATACAGCTGGTCAGATTTGAACTCATGAGGATGAGCCTTCCTGATTTCAGGCTCTATCCACTGCATCATCTTGCTGACCCATATAGTAAGCATTTAATAAATATTTGTTGATTGATTGATGATTGATTAAGGGATGTGATGAAAGGAATGTGGCTGTTGAACTGGGCTCTGTCTTCCAACAATGGCAACAGTGCTCAGCTGAGAAGATGGCAGCATGAATCTGTGGGGGAAGGATGCCACCCCAGCCTGGGTAGCCCTCATACCTTTCACATTGACATTCATTATGTCTTCTTTCCTGAGCCATAATCCTGTGTCAATGATGCACGCAGTGTGAATGACAGCAGTGATGCCCTGGCAGGCCTTATGGAGGAGCTGTTCATCCAGAATGTCTCCTTCCATCACAGTCACCTTGGTCTTGTGCTTCAGCTCTGCAGGAACAGAAGGTGGGTTAGTAGGGAGCATACTCAAAACCCCTGGTTAGGGGCATGCTACTCCTTTAGGGACCCGGTAGGAATCAACCAGTGGAGAAGCTGACTTTGAAAATGGAGAACTCATCATCATCATCATCATCATCATCATCATCATCATCATCATCATC
>NW_020949705.1:0-1014 GCF_900497805.2 Vombatus ursinus | reverse complement strand
TGTTCCCAGGTAAAGCTGTCTCTGGGACCCAAGGTAAACAAATCACCAAAGCTATACGTGTTCCCAGATAAAGCTGTCTCTGGGACCCAAGGAAAACAAATCATCAAAGCTATACGTGTTCCCAGATAAAACTATATGTTGCAGAATATGTGTCCATCTGCATTGGTAGAGGGAGTTTGCTTATCAGGAATTCCCTACACTGAAGAAGTCACAAGTCAAGTCCATATATCCTGTCTCACTTTTTTAATGTATGGCACATAGTTGCTGTTGAGTCATTTCAGTCGTGTCTGACTCTTTGTGACCCCATATAGGGTTTTCTTGGCAAAGATACCAGAGTGGTTTACCATTTCCTTTTGCAGTTCATTTGACAGATGAGGAAACTGAGGCAGACAGGGTTAAGTGACTTACCCAAGGTCATACAGCTGGTCAGATTTGAACTCATGAGGATGAGCCTTCCTGATTTCAGGCTCTATCCACTGCATCATCTTGCTGACCCATATAGTAAGCATTTAATAAATATTTGTTGATTGATTGATGATTGATTAAGGGATGTGATGAAAGGAATGTGGCTGTTGAACTGGGCTCTGTCTTCCAACAATGGCAACAGTGCTCAGCTGAGAAGATGGCAGCATGAATCTGTGGGGGAAGGATGCCACCCCAGCCTGGGTAGCCCTCATACCTTTCACATTGACATTCATTATGTCTTCTTTCCTGAGCCATAATCCTGTGTCAATGATGCACGCAGTGTGAATGACAGCAGTGATGCCCTGGCAGGCCTTATGGAGGAGCTGTTCATCCAGAATGTCTCCTTCCATCACAGTCACCTTGGTCTTGTGCTTCAGCTCTGCAGGAACAGAAGGTGGGTTAGTAGGGAGCATACTCAAAACCCCTGGTTAGGGGCATGCTACTCCTTTAGGGACCCGGTAGGAATCAACCAGTGGAGAAGCTGACTTTGAAAATGGAGAACTCATCATCATCATCATCATCATCATCATCATCATCATCATCATCATC
>NW_020949704.1:0-1014 GCF_900497805.2 Vombatus ursinus | reverse complement strand
TGTTCCCAGGTAAAGCTGTCTCTGGGACCCAAGGTAAACAAATCACCAAAGCTATACGTGTTCCCAGATAAAGCTGTCTCTGGGACCCAAGGAAAACAAATCATCAAAGCTATACGTGTTCCCAGATAAAACTATATGTTGCAGAATATGTGTCCATCTGCATTGGTAGAGGGAGTTTGCTTATCAGGAATTCCCTACACTGAAGAAGTCACAAGTCAAGTCCATATATCCTGTCTCACTTTTTTAATGTATGGCACATAGTTGCTGTTGAGTCATTTCAGTCGTGTCTGACTCTTTGTGACCCCATATAGGGTTTTCTTGGCAAAGATACCAGAGTGGTTTACCATTTCCTTTTGCAGTTCATTTGACAGATGAGGAAACTGAGGCAGACAGGGTTAAGTGACTTACCCAAGGTCATACAGCTGGTCAGATTTGAACTCATGAGGATGAGCCTTCCTGATTTCAGGCTCTATCCACTGCATCATCTTGCTGACCCATATAGTAAGCATTTAATAAATATTTGTTGATTGATTGATGATTGATTAAGGGATGTGATGAAAGGAATGTGGCTGTTGAACTGGGCTCTGTCTTCCAACAATGGCAACAGTGCTCAGCTGAGAAGATGGCAGCATGAATCTGTGGGGGAAGGATGCCACCCCAGCCTGGGTAGCCCTCATACCTTTCACATTGACATTCATTATGTCTTCTTTCCTGAGCCATAATCCTGTGTCAATGATGCACGCAGTGTGAATGACAGCAGTGATGCCCTGGCAGGCCTTATGGAGGAGCTGTTCATCCAGAATGTCTCCTTCCATCACAGTCACCTTGGTCTTGTGCTTCAGCTCTGCAGGAACAGAAGGTGGGTTAGTAGGGAGCATACTCAAAACCCCTGGTTAGGGGCATGCTACTCCTTTAGGGACCCGGTAGGAATCAACCAGTGGAGAAGCTGACTTTGAAAATGGAGAACTCATCATCATCATCATCATCATCATCATCATCATCATCATCATCATC
>NW_020949703.1:0-1004 GCF_900497805.2 Vombatus ursinus | reverse complement strand
CCATATATAAAATATCTCTTATATTATTTCTTGTATGTGAATTGCTCTCAGTAACATGCTGCAGCTTATACAATTCCATGTGTGTCCATTACCTTTTATTCATATGGAAATTAGATGTTTTGGATCTTGCATTGCTCCAAAATTTCTGGCTAGATAGCATCAACATAAATAAACTAGTATTTAGGGGAAAAAAAGCTGGCCTTAATTTATCCAGGGAAGAGGATAGTTTTATATCCTATGTGATGTCTCAAATACAATTCTACCCACTCTCTTCATTCTATTGATTTTATTTCCTGTCCATTGTCTGCAGGGCAATGTGTGTGTGTGTGTGTGTGTGTGTGTGTGTAACTCTTTTAACTAGTTGTGGATCTCATTTTTGTGGTACTATAATATCCTGTGACTGGTTGAAGTCAGTAATATTTCATTCACAAGCAAGATGATCTGGAGCACGTCAACATCCTTTGGGAGTCCATTTTCCATTTGAGCACATTCAAGTTTTTCTCAAAGTCAGCGAACACATTTGTCAAACATCATTCTTCTGTTTTATGTCTCATGTGATTTTGATAAATACAGAACTGTTTAGTAAATGTATCTCTGTGATTTTATCTCTCAAGAAATCTTGTGCAAATAGAGTAGAGACAGGAGATAGATGGTCACATATGGAAACAGTAAATGGAATGGTTTGACTGGAACATACTGTGTATGAAGTATTAAGGCATTAATTAATATTAAGGTAGACTCATCCTGGAATTAATATTAAAGTGTATTCATCCTGGAAAGGTGGTTTGGAACCAAAAAGGGAAGGGATTAAAATGCTAAATAATGGGTTAAATTTTATCCTAGAAACAATCAGGAGCAATCAAAGCTTCTTTAGTAAGGGGAGTGAGGTGGTCAGAATAGTGCTTTAATAATATCACTGTGATAGTCTTACAGTTGATGGATTAGAGAGAGAAGATGCAGAATGTTGGTTCTAACTACAATGGAGGATTTATGAGAGTGTATGC
>NW_020949702.1:0-1028 GCF_900497805.2 Vombatus ursinus | reverse complement strand
CCAATCATGTATTTCCCATATATAAAATATCTCTTATATTATTTCTTATATGTGAATTGCTCTCAGTAACATGCTGAAGCTTATACAATTCCATGTGTGTCCATTACCTTTTATTCATATGGAAATTAGATGTTTTGGATCTTGCATTGCTCCAAAATTTCTGGCTAGATAGCATCAACATAAATAAACTAGTATTTAGGGGAAAAAAAGCTGGCCTTAATTTATCCAGGGAAGAGGATAGTTTTATATCCTATGTGATGTCTCAAATACAATTCTACCCACTCTCTTCATTCTATTTGATTTTATTTCCTGTCCATTGTCTGCAGGGCAATGTGTGTGTGTGTGTGTGTGTGTGTGTGTGTGTGTATGTAACTCTTTTAACTAGTTGTGGATCTCATTTTTGTGGTACTATAATATCCTGTGACTGGTTGAAGTCAGTAATATTTCATTCACAAGCAAGATGATCTGGAGCACCTCAACATCCTTTGGGAGTCCATTTTCCATTTGAGCACATTCAAGTTTTTCTCAAAGTCAGCGAACACATTTATCAAACATCATTCTTCTGTTTTATGTCTCATGTGATTTTGATAAATACAGAACTGTTTAGTAAATGTATCTCTGTGATTTTATCTCTCAAGAAATCTTGTGCAAATCGAGTAGAGACAGGAGATAGATGGTCACATATGGAAACAGTAAATGGAATGGTTTGACTGGAACATACTGTGTATGAAGTATTAAGGCATTAATTAATATTAAGGTAGACTCATCCTGGAATTAATATTAAAGTGTATTCATCCTGGAAAGGTGGTTTGGAACCAAAAAGTGAAGGGATTAAAATGCTAAATAATGGGTTAAATTTTATCCTAGAAACAATCAGGAGCAATCAAAGCTTCTTTAGTAAGGGGAGTGAGGTGGTCAGAATAGTGCTTTAATAATATCACTGTGATAGTCTTACAGATGATGGATTAGAGAGAGAAGATACAGAATGTTGGTTCTAACTACAATGGAGGATTTATGAGAGTGTATGC
>NW_020949701.1:0-2997 GCF_900497805.2 Vombatus ursinus | reverse complement strand
TGATGAAATCGTTAGCTCTGGTAACGTGGCCACAATCTTGCTCATTATTCAGTACCTTCTATGAAGTTTACAAAGAGCTTTCCCCACAACGACCCAGTGAAGTAGGTAGTACAAACATTGTTATCCCCATTTTACGGATAAGGAAACAGATTCAGGAAAGTAAGGTGACTTGCCCTGGATCACACAATCAGTCAGTCAACAAGCATTTATTAGGAAACTTACAATAAACCAGGCACTATTCTGGAGGCTGGTAATGCAGAGACAAAAACAAAACAACCTCAAGGAGCTTAACATTTTATTGGGGGAGACAATATCTATCTATGTAGTATATAAACAAATGCAAAGTCTATACAAAGTCATTTCAGGGGATGTAATTAGCCCCGGGAGGTATTGGGGAAAGTCTCCTGTTGGATGTGGCACTTCATCTGAGCTTTGTGGAAAGCTTGGGATTCTAAGAGGTTGAGGAAGGAGGCATTCTACCCATTTATAGCCTGTGCAAAGCCTCAGAGAGATCATCTTGTCTGAGGAATAGCAAGTTTGGCTGAAATTGTAGCAAACACAAAGGGAAGTAAGTAGTGTGTGGAACCAGTCTGTGAAGGACTTTAAATGCCAAACCAGGGAGTTGTTATTTTACCCTAGATGCAATAGGGATCTCCTAGAGCTTGTGGTGGGGTGTGACCGTGACCGTGTCAGACATGTACTTTAGGAATATCACTTTGGCAGGTGTATAGATGATCTTTTGATTGGTGAAGGGATAGGCTTGAGACAGGGAGACCAATTAGGAAGTTATTCAGATAGTTCAAGGGAGAGGTGATATAGACCTAATCTAGGGGGGTGGCCATGTGAATAGAGAGGATACAAAAGCTATCAGTGTTATGGAAGTAAAAATGATAAGAGTTGGCACCTGACTGTGGGGTGAGTGAAAGTGAGGAGTTGAGGCTCACCCCAAGGTCATATATGAAGCTGCAAGATTGGAAAAGCACTGACACCTTCAACAGAAATAAGGAATTTTGGTCCAGAGTTAGGCTCCACAATATAGCAGACAAATGAGGAAGTATTCTGCCCAGCTCCTGATAGAAAAGAGATGTACTCAAGATGCAGAATGAGACATGCATTTTGGGATATGGCCAATGCAGACATTTATTTTACTTGATTATATAGTTGTTACAGGGGTTTTCTTTTTGTCTTTTTCTCTCTTTTTTTTTCCAATTGGGAGGAAATGAGGGAAAGAAAATAAATGCTTACTAATTAATCATTAATAATTTAATAAAAATAATTTAATTAATACTTTTATTAATTAAAATAAAAGTTTAAAATTAAAAATAATTTAAAAGGTCAAAGAAACCCCCTACTGGTCTAGCATCCTAATCTCTGGGGGTGGAAGGATGTGGCTGGCCATCCCATCCTAATCCCAATCCAGTCAACATTAGGAAAATTTTAGGCAAAAGAAAGGCCAGGGAGACTAAGAGGGAAGCTGAGACTCTGAGAGGGAAAGGCTTTTTTCTCAAGGTTAGTAAGCAGGAGAACCAGGATTCTTGTCTCCCCCAGTCTCCCCAGGTCAGACTGCCTAACATTCCTTAAACTGAAGCTGCTGAGCCCAGAGGGAGAGAAAGGGAAAATTCTTAGGGTTTGCCAACCCTTGACAATCCCTAAAGTTTTATTTTGGCTTTTTTATCCTGAAAGTCACACAAGTTCCTTTCCCAGAGAAGCTATTTACCTAACCCCTTAGTCGAGGTCATCCCATGCCTGGCTCCTGGGAGAAAGAACTCCCTCCCCTAATCCCACAGCCTCCACCTTTTCTGAAGGAGTATCCCCACCAGTGAAGGGAAGAGGGGTCTGCAATAAAACCAGGAAACTCCTTTCTTATTTGAAAAACGAATGAAGGTCTTAAACTTCCTAACTCTGCTTTATAAGTTACTGTCAATTCAGGGGGAACCAGTCTGAAATTTACCTTTTCCATTAGAGGAGGAAACAGGGAAATAATCTCATAAAGAACTTAAAATCACAAAGTTAGACCTGAGAGGACCTTAAAAGTCATCTCTTCTACTTCGACCCTCTCTCGTTTTACAGTTGAGGAAACTGAAAGTTAAATGACTCACCCATGGTCACACAGATAGTAAGAAGATCCAAAATTTGAACTTGGGTCCTCTTGACTTGAAAAGCCCACTTCTTTCCACTGAGTCAGGCTACCTCTTTAACACCATCTGGAGAGTCAGAGACTGGAGTTCTAGTCCAGGTTCTATGCCACCAACTTACTGTGTGATCAGGCACAAGTCACTTCTCTCTGGGCCCCAGTTTCTTCATCTCAAAATAAGAAAGTTGGAGTAGGGATGAGCTGTAAAGGCCCTTCCAGCCCTTGATTGATGTTGCTAATGGATAGACGAGACAAAATGGCTAGATAGACAGCTGTAGTGGGAAGGAAATTAGACCCAATGTCCTCAAAGGTCCTTTTAAACTCTAAGATCCTATGATTGTGAGATGCCCTGACTTGATGGCAGTTAGTGTTGAGAAGACAATTTTTTTTTGTGCAAATGTTATGTTTTAGTCTGTCTCCCCTCCCCCCCAGTCCCATCCCCATTAAACTGTATATTCCTTGAGGAAAGGAAGTCTGTCATTTTTCATCCTTGTATCTCTAGCCACATAGCACAATGGCTTGGAGGTAATAGGCACTTAATAAATGTTTGTTAAGTATTTATAGAAAAAGTAATTATATAAGTAATTATATACTTATATTATAAAGGTAATTACATAAGTCTAAGTTATATACAATTTATAATTACACAGTGACCATTTGTGTAAGTGGCAGATTGAGGGGAAGGGTTGGAAATGAACCAGAATGAATGCTGCTCAGTTTCAACAAGGGACACCATGTGGAATAATGGATAGAATTGGAGTCAAGAAGGTCTGGTTGGAGTCTTTCTCCTGTTACCTACAAGCTATGTGACCATAGGTAAATCATTTTATCTTTCTGAACCTCAATTTCCTCATCTGTAAAAT
>NW_020949700.1:0-2997 GCF_900497805.2 Vombatus ursinus | reverse complement strand
ATTTTACAGATGAGGAAATTGAGGTTCAGAAAGATAAAATGATTTACCTATGGTCACATAGCTTGTAGGTAACAGGAGAAAGACTCCAACCAGACCTTCTTGACTCCAATTCTATCCATTATTCCACATGGTGTCCCTTGTTGAAACTGAGCAGCATTCATTCTGGTTCATTTCCAACCCTTCCCCTCAATCTGCCACTTACACAAATGGTCACTGTGTAATTATAAATTGTATATAACTTAGACTTATGTAATTACCTTTATAATATAAGTATATAATTACTTATATAATTACTTTTTCTATAAATACTTAACAAACATTTATTAAGTGCCTATTACCTCCAAGCCATTGTGCTATGTGGCTAGAGATACAAGGATGAAAAATGACAGACTTCCTTTCCTCAAGGAATATACAGTTTAATGGGGATGGGACTGGGGGGGAGGGGAGACAGACTAAAACATAACATTTGCACAAAAAAAAATTGTCTTCTCAACACTAACTGCCATCAAGTCAGGGCATCTCACAATCATAGGATCTTAGAGTTTAAAAGGACCTTTGAGGACATTGGGTCTAATTTCCTTCCCACTACAGCTGTCTATCTAGCCATTTTGTCTCGTCTATCCATTAGCAACATCAATCAAGGGCTGGAAGGGCCTTTACAGCTCATCCCTACTCCAACTTTCTTATTTTGAGATGAAGAAACTGGGGCCCAGAGAGAAGTGACTTGTGCCTGATCACACAGTAAGTTGGTGGCATAGAACCTGGACTAGAACTCCAGTCTCTGACTCTCCAGATGGTGTTAAAGAGGTAGCCTGACTCAGTGGAAAGAAGTGGGCTTTTCAAGTCAAGAGGACCCAAGTTCAAATTTTGGATCTTCTTACTATCTGTGTGACCATGGGTGAGTCATTTAACTTTCAGTTTCCTCAACTGTAAAACGAGAGAGGGTCGAAGTAGAAGAGATGACTTTTAAGGTCCTCTCAGGTCTAACTTTGTGATTTTAAGTTCTTTATGAGATTATTTCCCTGTTTCCTCCTCTAATGGAAAAGGTAAATTTCAGACTGGTTCCCCCTGAATTGACAGTAACTTATAAAGCAGAGTTAGGAAGTTTAAGACCTTCATTCGTTTTTCAAATAAGAAAGGAGTTTCCTGGTTTTATTGCAGACCCCTCTTCCCTTCACTGGTGGGGATACTCCTTCAGAAAAGGTGGAGGCTGTGGGATTAGGGGAGGGAGTTCTTTCTCCCAGGAGCCAGGCATGGGATGACCTCGACTAAGGGGTTAGGTAAATAGCTTCTCTGGGAAAGGAACTTGTGTGACTTTCAGGATAAAAAAGCCAAAATAAAACTTTAGGGATTGTCAAGGGTTGGCAAACCCTAAGAATTTTCCCTTTCTCTCCCTCTGGGCTCAGCAGCTTCAGTTTAAGGAATGTTAGGCAGTCTGACCTGGGGAGACTGGGGGAGACAAGAATCCTGGTTCTCCTGCTTACTAACCTTGAGAAAAAAGCCTTTCCCTCTCAGAGTCTCAGCTTCCCTCTTAGTCTCCCTGGCCTTTCTTTTGCCTAAAATTTTCCTAATGTTGACTGGATTGGGATTAGGATGGGATGGCCAGCCACATCCTTCCACCCCCAGAGATTAGGATGCTAGACCAGTAGGGGGTTTCTTTGACCTTTTAAATTATTTTTAATTTTAAACTTTTATTTTAATTAATAAAAGTATTAATTAAATTATTTTTATTAAATTATTAATGATTAATTAGTAAGCATTTATTTTCTTTCCCTCATTTCCTCCCAATTGGAAAAAAAAAGAGAGAAAAAGACAAAAAGAAAACCCCTGTAACAACTATATAATCAAGTAAAATAAATGTCTGCATTGGCCATATCCCAAAATGCATGTCTCATTCTGCATCTTGAGTACATCTCTTTTCTATCAGGAGCTGGGCAGAATACTTCCTCATTTGTCTGCTATATTGTGGAGCCTAACTCTGGACCAAAATTCCTTATTTCTGTTGAAGGTGTCAGTGCTTTTCCAATCTTGCAGCTTCATATATGACCTTGGGGTGAGCCTCAACTCCTCACTTTCACTCACCCCACAGTCAGGTGCCAACTCTTATCATTTTTACTTCCATAACACTGATAGCTTTTGTATCCTCTCTATTCACATGGCCACCCCCCTAGATTAGGTCTATATCACCTCTCCCTTGAACTATCTGAATAACTTCCTAATTGGTCTCCCTGTCTCAAGCCTATCCCTTCACCAATCAAAAGATCATCTATACACCTGCCAAAGTGATATTCCTAAAGTACATGTCTGACACGGTCACGGTCACACCCCACCACAAGCTCTAGGAGATCCCTATTGCATCTAGGGTAAAATAACAACTCCCTGGTTTGGCATTTAAAGTCCTTCACAGACTGGTTCCACACACTACTTACTTCCCTTTGTGTTTGCTACAATTTCAGCCAAACTTGCTATTCCTCAGACAAGATGATCTCTCTGAGGCTTTGCACAGGCTATAAATGGGTAGAATGCCTCCTTCCTCAACCTCTTAGAATCCCAAGCTTTCCACAAAGCTCAGATGAAGTGCCACATCCAACAGGAGACTTTCCCCAATACCTCCCGGGGCTAATTACATCCCCTGAAATGACTTTGTATAGACTTTGCATTTGTTTATATACTACATAGATAGATATTGTCTCCCCCAATAAAATGTTAAGCTCCTTGAGGTTGTTTTGTTTTTGTCTCTGCATTACCAGCCTCCAGAATAGTGCCTGGTTTATTGTAAGTTTCCTAATAAATGCTTGTTGACTGACTGATTGTGTGATCCAGGGCAAGTCACCTTACTTTCCTGAATCTGTTTCCTTATCCGTAAAATGGGGATAACAATGTTTGTACTACCTACTTCACTGGGTCGTTGTGGGGAAAGCTCTTTGTAAACTTCATAGAAGGTACTGAATAATGAGCAAGATTGTGGCCACGTTACCAGAGCTAACGATTTCATCA
>NW_020949699.1:0-3017 GCF_900497805.2 Vombatus ursinus | reverse complement strand
TATGTATGTATAATGTGTATATATATGTATATCTTTCCAAAGATGTTTGTATATTATTTATGGAGTTAAACATAGTGTATAAAAATGCTCATACAAACTCCCCAAGAGGAAAGACCAGCTCATTGTGCCAAAAGGAAGAAAGCCCTTTCAATTAAATATTATTTGAGCAGGGGAAAGATCCACTTAAGTTTTCCTGATATGAATCCAAGCAAAAGAACCAGAAATGTACCACTTGAGCCCTTACATAAGAAATGTGAAACCAGGTTAGGCTAAAGACAATAATAATTGACATTTTTATAGTGTTTTAGTTTGCAAAACACTTTACATACATCATCCCTCATAAGCAGCACAACTATACTTGCAATAGATATTAAGGTGCTATTATTCCATCTTATAAATAAACTGAGGCTCAGAGAATAAAATGACAAGCTCATGATCATAGAGTTAAAAAGTGTCAGTGGGAGGATCTGATCCAGGATCTTCTTAAATTCAAATTCTGTATTCTATCTACTATACCACACTACCTATTAATAATGTAGCTAGCTTGGTATTCTATCTGTGACAGTGCTATCAAAGTCTGTTTTGCAAGAAAACACAGCAGTTCCTCTGGGTTCCATAAAGATTGCAGTTGTGTCTCAAACTGTTTTTCAGTCATTTTTCAGTTGTGTCCAGCTCTTTGTGACCTCATTTGGAGTCTTCCTGGCAGAGATACTGGAGTGGTTTGCCATTTTAGATGAGAAAACTGAGGCAAATAGGGTTAAGTGACTTGCCCAGGGTCACACAGTTAGTAAATATCTGAGACTGGATTTGAACTCATGAAGATGTATCTTTCTGACTGGCACTCTATCAGCTGCCCCATTTAGCTTCCCATTCAAATATAATAAACCTACTTTAACAACACATTATGGATCCACCATTCATGAATTTATTTAAAGCACACTAAATCTACCTGTTCTTATTAGCAACAGAAGACTCCATTCTTTTCAGGCTCATTGTCAGCAGAAGATTGGGTTTTTGTGGAGCACAGCTAGAATAAGTGGTTTAATATTTATTGATTGTCTACACCAGTGTTGTCAAACTCGAATAGAAATGAAGCCGCTAAACTTTAGTAAGGATCCTTATGGGCTGCATATTGACTCAGAAAACCACATGTTAATATTATCTATCTTCTGTTACATTTATATTTATTTTTTAAAATATTTCCCAATTACATTTTAATCTGGTTTGGCAAGACGTGGGAGTTTTGTGGCTGCAATGCATCCTGAGCTAGTTTGACATCTATGATCTACAACATACATGTCTAGGCATAGACACACAAGTTTTACGGTGACAAAACTGGTTAACAGGTACATAGATTCTATTATGTCTGTAAACATGCAGGTAGGGATATGGGTAGCACCAGATTTGGAGCTGAGCCAGTAGAACAGGAGAGAGATATGCTGCAATGCAAATCAGTCTAATTCTCTATCCCTATTTGCAACTACCCAAAATCAGCAATACATGGGCTTTCTGAACTGGAATTCTATATTGGAACTGTGTCATTAGTGACGCTAGTATTCTCCCATATGTCAAATTCTCTCTATTCACATAGCCACAACCTTACTACATAGATACTCATTACCCCAACTACTGTGATGTCCTTCTAATTGGTCTCTCTGCCTCATGTATCTTTCCCCTCCAATCCACTCTACTCAGTTGCCAAAATGATTTTTATAAAGTATAGATCTGACCATATCACACTAAAACCTTCCACATGCATATACACATTTCATTAACTCCAGTGTCTTCCTATTATCTACAGGATAAAATATAAATTCCTCTGACATTTAAAACTCTTCATGATCTGATCCCTTTCACACTTCTCCAGTCTTATTCCAATTTACTCTCCTCTATACCCCTTGGTTCACTTGCTGTTCATTACATGGGACAATCAATCTTCCAGACCTGTGTCTTTTCACTGGTTATCTCCAATGCCTAGAATACTCTTCCTACTCACCACTGACTTTTAGCTCCCCTGGCTTCCTTGGAGACTCAGCTCAAATCCTCCCTTCTGCAGGTTTTCCTTACTTGAGTTGTACAGCAAAATCACTTAAAATATCCCATAGAATGAAGACCTCCAAGCTGTGAAATAATTATGTCAAGACGATAGTGATATAATCATTTGTTTAAAATTGGGAGGAATTTTGAAAATAATGAATATATGATGGACACAACTTGGTGAGAAATTAGCAAAATAATAACATCATATTCCTGTGTAAAAATAATGATGATAATTTATATAAACTATTTTAAATCAATATGAAATTTGACATAAAATTAATCCTGTTCATCTATCCTAAACACAATGTTGAATTAAGCTTCCAAGATTAAATTTGCATCATTATAATAGAAGTTACTATATTCCTCATGCCCTTCAAGTTGCATATTTTTTATTAACTTATTCATTGTTATGTGCATAGCAGAACGTAAGAGAGGATTAAAAATACACAACAACAAATTTCCATTTCAAGAAAGCCTATATAATAAATATGCATTGTGTTCAGAGCTGTCCATCTTCTCTTTCTTCCTTGTAAGTTTTCTTTTGTTCTCTGCTGAATACTTTTTACTTTGTTCTTTTTCCCCCCTTCCTCCCCTCCCCAAAGAAGGCTATAATTAAGAGAGTATGTGTGTATATGTGTGTGTGCATGTGTGTATACACATATGCACATACATGCACACATATATGCATATATATGTAATACATACTCGTGTGTATATATACACACAAATATATACATACATGCATATACTTACATATACATACATAGATATCTATAATCACATATATAAACATATACATTCATATGCATCTATGTAAGACCATACTATACTTATTTGTCCTCTTTCTCTGAGGATGGATAACCTCTTTTTCTAAGTCCACCAACTCACAATTTCCTACACCACAGCAATATTCCAACCTTATACTGTCTAGTTATTTTAAATACTCTAAAACAATATTGATTAATATGGCTGACATA
>NW_020949698.1:0-3019 GCF_900497805.2 Vombatus ursinus | reverse complement strand
TATGTCAGCCATATTAATCAATATTGTTTTAGAGTATTTAAAATAACTAGACAGTATAAGGTTGGAATACTGCTGTGGTGTAGGAAATTGTGAGTTGGTGGACTTAGAAAAAGAGGTTATCCATCCTCAGAGAAAGAGGACAAATAAGTATAGTATGGTCTTACATAGATGCATATGAATGTATATGTTTATATATGTGATTATAGATATCTATGTATGTATATGTAAGTATATGCATGTATGTATATATATTTGTGTGTATATATACACACGAGTATGTATTACATATATATGCATATATGTGTGCATGTATGTGCATATGTGTATACACACATGCACACACACATATACACACATACTCTCTTAATTATAGCCTTCTTTGGGGAGGGGAGGAAGGGGGGAAAAAGAACAAAGTAAAAAGTATTCAGCAGAGAACAAAAGAAAACTTACAAGGAAGAAAGAGAAGATGGACAGCTCTGAACACAATGCATATTTATTATATAGGCTTTCTTGAAATGGAAATTTGTTGTTGTGTATTTTTAATCCTCTCTTACGTTCTGCTATGCACATAACAATGAATAAGTTAATAAAAAATATGCAACTTGAAGGGCATGAGGAATATAGTAACTTCTATTATAATGATGCAAATTTAATCTTGGAAGCTTAATTCAACATTGTGTTTAGGATAGATGAACAGGATTAATTTTATGTCAAATTTCATATTGATTTAAAATAGTTTATATAAATTATCATCATTATTTTTACACAGGAATATGATGTTATTATTTTGCTAATTTCTCACCAAGTTGTGTCCATCATATATTCATTATTTTCAAAATTCCTCCCAATTTTAAACAAATGATTATATCACTATCGTCTTGACATAATTATTTCACAGCTTGGAGGTCTTCATTCTATGGGATATTTTAAGTGATTTTGCTGTACAACTCAAGTAAGGAAAACCTGCAGAAGGGAGGATTTGAGCTGAGTCTCCAAGGAAGCCAGGGGAGCTAAAAGTCAGTGGTGAGTAGGAAGAGTATTCTAGGCATTGGAGATAACCAGTGAAAAGACACAGGTCTAGAAGATTGATTGTCCCATGTAATGAACAGTAAGTGAACCAAGGGGTATAGAGGAGAGTAAATTGGAATAAGACTGGAGAAGTGTGAAAGGGATCAGATCATGAAGAGTTTTAAATGTCAGAGGAATTTATATTTTATCCTGTAGATAATAGGAAGACACTGGAGTTAATGAAATGTGTATATGCATGTGGAAGGTTTTAGTGTGATATGGTCAGATCTATACTTTATAAAAATCATTTTGGCAACTGAGTAGAGTGGATTGGAGGGGGAAGATACATGAGGCAGAGAGACCAATTAGAAGGACATCACAGTAGTTGGGGTAATGAGGATCTATGTAGTAAGGTTGTGGCTGTGTGAATAGAGAGAATTTGACATATGGGAGAATACTAGCGTCACTAATGATACAGTTCCAATATAGAATTCCAGTGCAGAAAGCCCATGTATTGCTGATTTTGGATAGTTGCAAATAGGGATAGAGAATTAGACTGATTTGCATTGCAGCATATCTCTCTCCCGTTCTACTGGCTCAGCTCCAAATCTGGTGCTACCCATATCCCTACCTGCATGTTTACAGACATAATAGAATCTATGTACCTGTTAACCAGTTTTGTCACCGTAAAACTTGTGTGTCTATGCCTAGACATGTATGTTGTAGATCATAGATGTCAAACTAGCTCAGGATGCATTGTAGCCACAAAACTCCCACGTCTTGCCAAACCAGATTAAAATATAATTGGGAAATATTTTAAAAAATAAATATAAATGTAACAGAAGATAGATAATATTAACATGTGGTTTTCTGAGTCAATATGCAGCCCATAAGGATCCTTACTAAAGTTTAGCGGCTTCATTTCTATTCGAGTTTGACAACACTGGTGTAGACAATCAATAAATATTAAACCACTTATTCTAGCTGTGCTCCACAAAAACCCAATCTTCTGCTGACAATGAGCCTGAAAAGAATGGAGTCTTCTGTTGCTAATAAGAACAGGTAGATTTAGTGTGCTTTAAATAAATTCATGAATGGTGGATCCATAATGTGTTGTTAAAGTAGGTTTATTATATTTGAATGGGAAGCTAAATGGGGCAGCTGATAGAGTGCCAGTCAGAAAGATACATCTTCATGAGTTCAAATCCAGTCTCAGATATTTACTAACTGTGTGACCCTGGGCAAGTCACTTAACCCTATTTGCCTCAGTTTTCTCATCTAAAATGGCAAACCACTCCAGTATCTCTGCCAGGAAGACTCCAAATGAGGTCACAAAGAGCTGGACACAACTGAAAAATGACTGAAAAACAGTTTGAGACACAACTGCAATCTTTATGGAACCCAGAGGAACTGCTGTGTTTTCTTGCAAAACAGACTTTGATAGCACTGTCACAGATAGAATACCAAGCTAGCTACATTATTAATAGGTAGTGTGGTATAGTAGATAGAATACAGAATTTGAATTTAAGAAGATCTTGGATCAGATCCTCCCACTGACACTTTTTAACTCTATGATCATGAGCTTGTCATTTTATTCTCTGAGCCTCAGTTTATTTATAAGATGGAATAATAGCACCTTAATATCTATTGCAAGTATAGTTGTGCTGCTTATGAGGGATGATGTATGCAAAGTGTTTTGCAAACTAAAACACTATAAAAATGTCAATTATTATTGTCTTTAGCCTAACCTGGTTTCACATTTCTTATGTAAGGGCTCAAGTGGTAAATTTCTGGTTCTTTTGCTTGGATTCATATCAGGAAAACTTAAGTGGATCTTTCCCCTGCTCAAATAATATTTAATTGAAAGGGCTTTCTTCCTTTTGGCACAATGAGTTGGTCTTTCCTCTTGGGGAGTTTGTATGAACATTTTTATACACTATGTTTAACTCCATAAATAATATACAAACATCTTTGGAAAGATATACATATATATACACATTATACATACATA
>NW_020949697.1:0-3026 GCF_900497805.2 Vombatus ursinus | reverse complement strand
GTGTGTGTGTGTGTGTGTGTGTGTGTGTGTGTGTGCGCGCGTCCTGCGCGCGCGATCTTCCCCCCTCCGTCAGACACCCACAGCCCGCGTCCTCGGCCTCCACCCCCGCTGCTGCCTCCCCGTCGCCCCCGCCGCCGCCGCCGCCGCCGCTGTTCTCACTTCCTCTTCCTCCTGCTGGCCAGAGGCTCACTTTACATCTGCAGGGCGTCCCGAGTCCAAGTGCGGAGCTCCCTCACTCGCGGGGCTGTCGGGGGCTCCCCGAGGGTCCCCGCGCCCCCTGCCCGCAGCCTCGGGGGAGCACGCTGGCCTCCCGCACCCCCAGCCTCACACTCTCCGGGTCTTCGCTCCGGGCAGGACCGACTGACGGGCGCTTTGGAGGGGCTGCGGGGGGCCAGTGACCCTCTCACCGAAGGGCACCGGGGCGCGCTCGCCTGGAAAGCTCGTGCGGCTTTCGGGGCAGCTGCGCGCGGCCGCCTCGGCTTGTTGTTTGCGTCTGCTTTGGAGCGGGGCCACCGGGACTTGGGGACTTGGCAGGCTGTCCTTTGGAGCGGCAGGTGCAGCTTCGACTCCCAGACCGCGGGCTGGATCCGGGGCCCTCCGAGGTCATCCCTGCCCGGGAGAGGCAGAGGGAAGCCGGCAGCCCCAGGGACCACTGGCCCCCTGTCACCAAGCAGGGGAGCGCGGATTTGAACCCAGCTCCCGGTAGTTCATAGCAGCCAAAGTAGGAAGGGACCTCCAAGGTCGTCCAGCCAGACTCCCTCCCCATTTTACGGAGGGGCAAATCGAGGTTCATAGAGAGAAGTCGGCCTAGCCGGGCTCACATAGGAAAGCAGAAGGTAGCTGTCCATCTCCATGCACACTAATATAGATCAGAATTTGAGGCAGTTTGGGTGTGTATGGGGGGGGAGGGGACTTGAAAGCAAGACAGTCTCAGGTTTGAATCATGCCTCTGAACTTACCTAGATGTGTGAACATGAGCAAGTCACCCCTGAGCCCCAGTTTTCTCATCTGTAAATGGGGATTATATGTGGAGAAAGCTTTGTAAACCTGCTCATTATTTTCCCCTTTAAACCTGCCCCCTTTCCAAACTTCCCTGCTGCTCTCACGGGCAGCACCATCGTCCCAGTCCCCCAGGCTCCTAGTCATCCTGGATTCCTCCCTGTCTCTCACCCCCATGTCTGATACAGTGCCAGGGCCTGTCTAGCTCTCCTCCGAAACATCTCTTGAATAGGATCCTGTCTGTCTTCTGACATGCCTCCCCACACTGCTTCAGGTCTCATCACCTCTGCCTGGACTACATACAGCAATAGCTGTTGCTGGGGCTGCCTGCCTCAGGCACTGCCCGTTCCAGTCCCTACTCCATTCAGTCCCTAAAGCAGCAGTCCCATCATGTCACCCTCATACTCAGCCCAGGCCTCAGGAGCAAACTCTGGGGGTTCCCTCTCACCTCCAGGATGAAATAGGAAATCCCATGTGCCATTCAAAGGCTGTCATCAGCCGCCCTCCCCCACCTCTTCCAGTCCTCCTGTACCTCTGCCCGGCTCCATGGGCTTTCTGTCCAGCTGCCTCTCGTGCCCAGAATACTCTCTCTCCTCAGCTTCTCCTTCTGGCTCCCCAAGTCCCTTCAAGTCCCAGTTAAAAACCTGCCTCCTACGGGAAGCCTTCCCCAACCCCTCTTAATATTGGTGTCTTCCTTCTGTCCATCATTTCCTGGGGATCCCCTGTAGAGCTTTGCTGTGCTCATGTTTGTTTGCATGGTCTCTCCTCCATTAGACTGTGAGCTCCTTGAGGGCAGGGATTGCTTTTTGCCTCTTTTTGTATCCCCAATGCTCTGGCACAGTGCCTGGGCATAGTAGGTGCACACATATTGCTGCTGACTGACTGATTGAAGCCAATTATTATTTTTAATAATTTGAAGTCACCAAGTCTAGCAGGTTATTCTGGACAGAATGGTGGAGGAAAGAGGAGAACAGTCCTGGAGCTCTGGAAGGAGATGAGTGACTTTGGGGGTAGAGGCGGTTTCTCCTAGCAGCCTGGGCTGGAAGCTTGCTCATGTTCACACATCTAGGTAAGTTCAGAGGCATGATTCAAACCTGAGACTGTCTTGCTTTCAAGTCCCCTCCCCCCCATACACACCCAAACTGCCTCAAATTCTGATCTATATTAGTGTGCATGGAGATGGACAGCTACCTTCTGCTTTCCTATGTGAGCCCGGCTAGGCCGACTTCTCTCTATGAACCTCGATTTGCCCCTCCGTAAAATGGGGAGGGAGTCTGGCTGGACGACCTTGGAGGTCCCTTCCTACTTTGGCTGCTATGAACTACCGGGAGCTGGGTTCAAATCCGCGCTCCCCTGCTTGGTGACAGGGGGCCAGTGGTCCCTGGGGCTGCCGGCTTCCCTCTGCCTCTCCCGGGCAGGGATGACCTCGGAGGGCCCCGGATCCAGCCCGCGGTCTGGGAGTCGAAGCTGCACCTGCCGCTCCAAAGGACAGCCTGCCAAGTCCCCAAGTCCCGGTGGCCCCGCTCCAAAGCAGACGCAAACAACAAGCCGAGGCGGCCGCGCGCAGCTGCCCCGAAAGCCGCACGAGCTTTCCAGGCGAGCGCGCCCCGGTGCCCTTCGGTGAGAGGGTCACTGGCCCCCCGCAGCCCCTCCAAAGCGCCCGTCAGTCGGTCCTGCCCGGAGCGAAGACCCGGAGAGTGTGAGGCTGGGGGTGCGGGAGGCCAGCGTGCTCCCCCGAGGCTGCGGGCAGGGGGCGCGGGGACCCTCGGGGAGCCCCCGACAGCCCCGCGAGTGAGGGAGCTCCGCACTTGGACTCGGGACGCCCTGCAGATGTAAAGTGAGCCTCTGGCCAGCAGGAGGAAGAGGAAGTGAGAACAGCGGCGGCGGCGGCGGCGGCGGGGGCGACGGGGAGGCAGCAGCGGGGGTGGAGGCCGAGGACGCGGGCTGTGGGTGTCTGACGGAGGGGGGAAGATCGCGCGCGCAGGACGCGCGCACACACACACACACACACACACACACACACACAC
>NW_020949696.1:7160466-7198562 GCF_900497805.2 Vombatus ursinus | reverse complement strand
GTTGGAGAAACGGGTGCCTCGAAGGGCGTTTAGGATCAATGGATGTTGCTCAAGCCACCAGCACGACTTCAGGGGGACCACATCCAGGCTGGTCAAGGAGTAGAGAGGCGGGCCATGGAGGAAGGCAGCCATGTGGCCACAGAAACAGCTTTGGGTTCAGTTAAACGAGCATTTATTAAGCACCTTCTGTGTGCCAGGCACCGTTCTGGGTGTGGGGGTTACACAGACAGAAATGAAACCATCTCTGCCCTCAAGGACCTTACATTGGTTGGCACAGAACCAGAGAGTTGGGGTGTGAGGTACTGACTTGCCTTTGCCCCTTCAGCGGACCTCAATGGCATTGCCCCTGAGATGGCGGTACCCACCGGCCCCTTCCGAAACGTGGGGCTCTCCAAGGCGGCCCAGACTCACCGGCTTCGGAAGCTGCGTACTCCTTCCAAGTGTCGCGAATGCAACAGCTACGTCTACTTCCAGGGAGCTGAGTGCGAGGAGGTGGGGGGGCGTGGAGGGATGTGAGCTGGCTTCCCCTTCATGAGGACAGCTGCCATCACCCTGGGGGGTGGGCAGCGATCTTGGGGCTGACAGTGAGGTCCCATGGTCACACCGATGCCCCCAGTGTGGCGAGGCTCTGCTGTGCTGGTCACGACGGCGGCGTTTGTCCTCTCTCCCCAGTGCTGCCTGGCCTGTCACAAGAAGTGTCTGGAAACTCTGGCCATCCAGTGCGGCCACAAGAAGCTGCAGGGAAAACTCCAGTTGTTTGGACAGGACTTCCAGAAGGCAGCCCGGGGCACTGCCGACGGCATCCCCTTCGTCATCAAGAAATGCCTGTCTGAGATCGAAAGGCGCGCGCTCAGGACCAAGGTGAAGGCCGGGGGAGGCTGCCCGAGGCCTGGGGTCGAGGGCAGGCTGGGGAGCCCCTCTGTGTGCTCTGCTGGGAAGCCGAGTGCGGGACTTTGAGTCAGGAGGCGTGGGTTTGAGTCCTGGCTCTGATGTTGACTAGCTCCACGGTCGTAGGCAAGTCACTTAAGCTGTCTCTGAACCTCAGTTTCTTCCCCTGTAAAATGGGCCTGATAATGCTTGCACTTCTTTCTTCATGGGGATGTTGTGGAGAAAGTGCTTTATAAATGGATCTTATTAAGGGGAAGGGGACAAGCATTTATGAAGCTCCTGCTATGTGCCAGGCGCTGTGCTAAGCACTTTTTACTGATATGACCTCATGCGGTAGGCGCTATTATTATCCCCATTTTGCAGTTGAGGAGACTGAGACAAGGAGGGGTAAAGTGACTTGCCCAGGGTCACACTAAGTGTCTGAAGCTGGCCTAGCGCTATATCCCCTGCATAGCTGGGGTGGTCTTGGTATTCAGGAGCCATGGGTTTGAATCCTGGCTCTGTCGCTTATCACTTATGTGATGAGATGGGCCAGCAGTTTCCCTTCCCAGCCTCGGGTCCTTCATCTGTGAAATGGGGATAATAATGCTCACACTGACTACCTCCCAAGGCTGCTGTGAAAACGCCTTGTAAACCCTTCCTCAGAAGGGTTGAGTCAGAAGGCCTGAATTTGAACCCCAGCTGTCATGCTCACTGTTGGCAGGTGCCCAAGGGCAGGCTGCTTGGAGCAGAGGGAGGAAGTAGCGCTGGCCTTGGGTTCTAATCCTGACTCAGACCTGTCTAAGGTGCGATCCTCACCGCCTCATTTTGATGTAGGGGAAAGCACTTTGAAAGCCTTGGAGTGCTCTCGAACAGTTACAATAATCTTGTTATGTAATTACGGCCTAATTATATTACTAATGACGATGATGATTGTTACCAGCGTGCGCCTCTGCCTGCACCCTCCCTCCAGGGCCGAGGAGGTGGGGCTCCATATGACACAGTCACAGATCTACTGGGGCATTGTGGAGGTGGAGGTGGGGACGCTGGCTTGGTAGCAGGGGGCCTGGATTCTAATCCTGGACTTCTCTCAGCCTCAGTTTGGTTGTGGGAAATGAGAGATTTGGACTGGATGGCATCTGAGCTGCCTCCCGGCTCTGAACCCTTGGCGTTCTGTCCTCTGGGCTCGGGCTGTGCTGGGTGCAGACAGCCAGAGGATGTGGGCTGGGACTCATCCAGGGCAAGTTGTTGCCAGAGATGCCCCGGGATCAGCTCTCAGCATCGTCCACTGAGGCCCGGAGGGGGCTGTCGAGGTGGCGGCGTGGAACCACCTCATTTTATAAAGGAGAGATGTGAGGAAACCGGTCCAGGCCACCGGGGTGGCGCGTGCTTGCCCAGAGCCGGGATTCAAACCCAGGGCTTGGGACTGCAAGGCCGTGCTCCTGCTGCCTGCCTTCCACCAATCCAGGCCTCTGGAGCAGTGTGGAGAGAAGGCAGTGGTCTCCAGGCTTCCTTCCAGCTCTGACCTTCTGTGCTCTGGCCCACACAGGGGATCTACCGGATCAGTGGCGTGAAGACGCGTGTGGAGAAGCTCTGCCAGGCGTTTGAGAATGGCAAAGAACTGGTGGAGCTATCACAGGCCTCCCCGCACGACATCAGCAACGTCCTGAAACTCTACCTGCGCCAGGTGAGCCTTGGCCCGGAGGCTGCAGGTGGGCCTCACTGGGGCGATGAGTGGGGGGTCAGACTGACTTCACCTCTGCACCCTCTGCACTGTCTGGGCCTTCCTCAGACGGAGGGGCTTCTGACCTTGTCCCGGCCATTCTTTGGGTCTCAGTCACCTCATCCCACGATAAGGAGGTTAGACGTGATGACCTCTGGGACCTCCTCCAGCTTCAGACCTGGTACTCTGTCTGCTCGTCAGGGCCTGGGGTGGGACGATGGGAACGTCCGTGTCCCCAACGGGCTTCGCAGTCGGCTTTCCTGTCAGGAGGAGCCGACGAATAGCCCCATCCCTAAAATCAGCCTCTCTCAGGCTGATTGATGGGTGTTTAGAGAGGGCAGTGGTTATTTCTGTGGCGTTGTCAAGGACAAGTCAGGCCAGACTAACCCCATCTCGTTTAGCAGGTGCTTACTCAATGTTTATTGATTGATTTGGTGGCAGGGTTATCAGAATATAGCTTAGAGTTGGGAGGAATGCAGCCATCTGAGAGCATCTTGGGCAGGGAGGGGGTAGGGCTGGGAGGAAGAATGCCATAGTCTTAGAGCATCTCTGGGCTTTAAAACTTTTTTCTTTCGGGAATGAGGTGGGGATGTGAGAGGCAATCAGGATTAAGTGACTTGCCCCGGGTCACACAGCTAGTAAACGTCTGAGGCTGAACTTGAACTAGGTCCTCCTGACTTCAGGGCCAGTATTCTATCCACTGCACCACCTGGCTGCCTCAACAAAGCTTTTTTTGTGTTATTTTTCCCTTTTGTTTTGATATCACAGTCATTTGTGACCCAACAAAGCATTTGACAGATTCTCTTATGATTTTTGTGGACGAGACGATAGGATGGCTGGTTGAAAGCTATGTGGGAGCTGTCCTAAAGTTGGGGGGCGGGAGAGTCCTCTCTGGGAAGGTAGTGGAGCTCTGCAGACAGAGGCTGGAGGACCAGCCGCTCTTTGAGAACATCGTAAAAGAGATTCTTGACCAAGTGGCCCCAGACGTCCCTTCTGCCACTTGGGCTTGGCTGTTGGCTTAGGAATTTATTTTAGAGAGGGGGATTTTCTGCGTTTCTTTTGTTGTAGAGGGGGCATTCCAGGCTAGATGTCCACGAGGGGATTGTCTCAGAGCTTGGAGTGGGCCTGAGGGCCAGCGGTCTAGCCCGGTGTGCGGGGCCCTGAGTTGGCAGGCACTTTGGTGTGCTGGTTTTAGAATTGGGAGACCTGGGTTTGAATCTTAGCTCCATCTTAGCTTTTGATGTTAGACAAGTCAGTCAGCCTTGCAGAGCTTTGGTTTTCTTAGGGTCTGACAGATAATGAGCCTTTCATGACTTCCTTCACTGGGTTGTAAGGTTTAATCTGCTATAGATGAAGGAAACCATAATGGTCCAGAAGCATTGTGGTGGTGAAGTAGAAATAAGTGAACGCGGGGGTCAAGAGATATGGGATTTCAAGATCCTGGCCCTGGAACTGAAAAGCTCCCGGCAAGTGGCAATACCTTTCTCAGCCTCAGTTTCCACATCTGTAACGCGGCAATCATAGTCTTGTGGGGAAAATGCTTTGTAAACCTTGAAGTGCTTGAGAAATGAGGATGAGGAAGGGGGTTGTCGGGAGGCAGGCCTCCAGACCCTCATACCTCCCTGGTCCCCCATAGCTGCCTGAGCCCATCCTTTCATTCCGCCTATATCACGAGCTCATGGGGTTGGCGAAGGAGAGCCTGCAGGGAGAGGCAGAAGCCAAGGTGACTCGGGGCCGAAGTGAAGCCGACAGAGACAAGGAGCAGGATGTAGAAGCCATGACCAGCAGGCTCCGGGACCTGCTGAAGGAGCTGCCCGTGGAGAACAAGGCCACGCTGCAGTACCTCCTTCGGCACCTTCGGAGGTGAGGAGGGGGACGGGGCCGGGCAGGGGCTCCCCAGGTGCCCCGAGGGAGGAGAGGCCGCCGTCCCTCATGATGCATCCCAGACCCGGAGTCAGGGACCCTTGCCTGTGAGTGTGTGTTAAGAATGTGTTTTTTCAATTGACAAAAGTCTCCTTTTTTCCTTCTTCCATCTACCCCCCTCATTGAAAAAAAAGAAAAACAAACCCCTTATAATATATCTAGTCAAGCAAGACACATTTCGCCATTGGCCACGTCCCAGTAATCCATACCCTGAGTCCATCAACCTCTCTGTCAGGAGGTGGGAAGTGCGTTTTGTCGTGAACCTTTTGGAATCCTTGCAAAGGATTCATCACAAATCCTTTGGTCCAATGACCAATGACGTTGGTCGGCGTTCTTAAGTTTTTTATTAAAGCTGTTTGTTTTTACAATGTTGTTATTGTATAAATTGTTCTCCAGCAGCCCTGGTTTTGAATTTTTATCCTGATAATTGACTGGCTGTGTGACCTTGGACAAATTGTTGAACCCCTCTGAGTCTCAGTTTCCTCATCTGTAAAATGTGGAGGGTCAGACCAGCTGATCTCTAAGGTCCCTCCAGCTTGCGGTGTCATGGGCTAATGGGTCAGGACGACTGGGCTTCCACTCTTGCCCTCCAAAAGGTGTTGGCCAGCTGGGTGGTCAGTCTGAGCCCATTCCCTCCTCTGTAAAGTGGACATCTGATCATCACAGTGCCTCCAGTTCTGGACCAGGCTGGCTGTGAAAGTCAGATAAATGAATGTAGGGGAAAGCTCTTGGCAAACCTCAAAATCCCATCCCAGAGTGGTCGTGCAGAAAAGGCAGCACAACCTTTAAATTGCTATAGGACATGTATAATGCTGTGATTTTTAAAAATCTTTTATTTTTTTTTCCAGTTACATGTAAAAACATCTTTTCACATTAGCTTTTTTTTTTTTTTTGATTTTGAGTTCCATATTCTCTCCTCCCCTCCCCACCTTCCCCTGTCATTGAGAAGGCAAGCAGTTTGATAAAGATTATACAGGTGCAAAACACATTTCCATGTTAGGCTGTGAAAGAAAACACAGCCCTCCCTCCAAAAAAAATAAAAAGAAAAAAAGGTAAAAAATAGTAGATCTGCATTCAGACTCCATCAGTTCTTTCTCGGGAGGTGGACAGCATGTTTAATTGTCTTGGATCACTGTATTGCCCAGGGTAGCTAAGTCATTCGCAGTTGATCGTTGTCACTGTGTACCATGTTCTCCTGTTCTGCTCACTTTACTTGCATCAGTTCATATAAGCCTTTCGAGGTTTTTCTGAAACCGTCCTGTGTCATTTTTTACAGCACGGTAGTGTTCCATCACAATCAAACACCACAACTTGTTCAACCATTGTGCAGTTGATGGGCATCCCCTCAATTTCCAGTTCTTTGCCACCACAAAAAGAGCTTTTGTACATAGAGGTCCTTTTCCTTTTTCTTTGATCTCTTTGGGATACAGACTCAGTAGTGGTGTTTGACCCCAGTGCTGGGTCAAAGGGTTTGCACAGTTTTACAGCCCTTTGGGCTTAGTTCCAAATTGCTCTCCAGAATGGTTGGATCAGTTCACAACTCCACCAACAGTGCATTAGGATCTCAATTTTCCCACATCCTCTGCAACATTTATCATTTTCTTTTTCTGTTATATAGCCACTCTGATAGGTGTGAGTTGGTACCTCAAGGTTGTTTTAATTTGCATTTCTCAACAGTGATTTAGAGTATATTTTCATAAGACTATAGATCACTTTGATTTCTTCTTTTGAAAACTGCCTGTTCCTATCCTTTGACCATTTAACAGTTGGGCAATGAGTTGTATTCTTATAGATTTAATTCAGTTCTCTGTGTATTTGAGAAATGAGGCTTTTATTAGAGATACTTGTGCAAATTTTTTTCTTTTTTTTAAAATTAATTTATTTATTTTTAGTTTTTAGCATTCACTTCCATAAGCTTTTGAGTTTTAAATTTTCTCCTTCCTTCCTTCCCCCCTCCTCAAGACAGTATGTAATCTGATATAGGCTCTGTATATACATTCCTATTAAACATATTTTCACATTAGTCATGTTGTAAAGAAGAATTAGAACCAATAGGAAGAACCATGAGAAAGAAGAACTAAAATAGAAGGAAAAAAAAAGAGCAAATAGTATGCTTCGATCTGCTTTCAGACTCCATAATTCTTTCTCTGGATATGGATATTTGCTGTAAATTTTTTCCCCAGCTTTCTGTTTTCCTTTAATCTTGGTTGCATTGGTTTTGTTTGTGCAAAATCTTTTTAATTTAATATAATCCAAATTACCATTTTACATCTCACAATGCTCTCTATCTCTTGTTTGGTCCTAAATTCTTCCCTCATCTGACAGGTAATATATCCCATACTCCCCTAATTTGCCTGTGGTATTGCCCTTTATATCTAAATCACATATCCATTTTGACCTTATGACGAATGGTGTAATATGTTGCTCTATACCTAGTTTTTGCCAAACTGTTTTCCTGTTTTGTCAACTAGTGCTTTCTTGTCCCAAAAGCTTGGATCTTTGTGTTTGTTCAACACTGTTGTGTATTATTTACTAATCTATTCCACTGATCCACCATTGTGTTTCTTAGCCAGTTCTGGTGATTACCACTTTGTAATACAGTTTGAGATCTGGTACGGTTAAGCCACCTTACTCCATGTTTTGTTTTGTTTTTTTAATTGATTCCCTTGAAATTTTTGACCTTTCGTTTTTGTCATTTTTTTCTAGTTCTATAAAATAATATTTTTTGGTAGTTTGATTGGTATGGCATTGAATAGGTAAGTGAATTTAGATAGAATTGTCATTTTTGATCATTGGCTCAAGCCTCCCCGTGAGCAGTTCATATTTTTGCAGTTGTTTAGATCTGCCTTTATTTGTGTGAAAAGTGTTTTGTAGTTGTGTTTCTATAGTTCCTGGGTTTGTCTTGGCAGACAGACTCCCAAGTGTTTTATATTGTCTGAAGTTATTTTCAGTGGAATTTCCCTTCCTCTCTCTGGCTGCTGGACTTTGTTAGTAATCTGTAGAAACACCGATGATTGGTGAGGGCTTCTTTTCTGTCCTGTGACTGTGCTGAAGCTGTTCGTTGTTTCACTTAGTTTTTCAGTGAATTCTCTAGGGTTCTCTACAAAGAGGGATCGACTGCATGCCTAGCTCTTCTTGATATGTCATCTTCTCGTCCCGGGCAGGGTTGTGGAAGCGGAGGAGGACACCAAGATGACGCCGAGCAGCCTGGGCATCATTTTTGGGCCTACCCTGCTGCGCCCGCGGCCCACGGAGGCCACTGTGTCCCTCTCTTCCCTGGTGGACTACCCGCACCAGGCACGCATCGTGGAAATTCTCATCTCCTTCTACAGCGTCATCTTTGAGGTCCCGGCGGAGGAGGCGCAGGAGGAGAGCGCCACCAGCGAGGTGGGTGTGCGGGAGCTCTGTCCGGGGCTCCTCGGAGAGTGGGGAGCGCCGAGCAGCCAGTCACCCGGGGCCCCTGGATGCAGCACGCTGGCCCCCCGTGGGCTTGTAGGAATAGCGCTTGTCTGCATTAATATGTTTCGTGGGTCAGGATGAATCCATGTTAGGAATCGTCATATTCATCAAGCACAATCCGTTTCTGTAGGTGTTTCAAGCTCATAACTTGCTTTTCCCACAATAATCGCGTGGGGTAAATTATGTCATTCTTACTTCCATTTTACCGATGAAAATGCTGAAAACACTCTCTGAGGAGAGCTAGAATGATTTGCCCGTGATCTGATAGCTGGGAGAATTTGAATTCAGTGCTTTCCACACTGTCTCATCGACTCCTTAGCATGGAAGGGGTCATCTCGTCTTTCTCTGTAGGCCAGGGATCCTTCTCAGCCTTCCCAGGACGGAAGAGTAGGTAGGGACTGAGTGGGAGTGGGCAGCCTAGGGTGGAAGCAATAGCTTTCCCTGTTCTCACTTCTGCCATCCCCATCTTGTCCCCAGGCTAGACCATACCCCCAGCATGCCGTGTGTGAACACCCATACTTAGCACCTGGGTGACCCGGGGCAAGTCACTTAACCTGTCTGCCTCAGTTTCCTCAGCTGTAAAATGGGGATGATAATAATAGCGCGTACCTCCCAGGGTCTTGTGAGGATCAAGTGAGATAATATTTGTAAAGTACTGGCACATAGTGGCCACTTCAGGAACACTTATGTCCTTCCTTCGTTTGTTCTCCTGAGCCTCAGTTTTTCTCATCTGTTTGTAACTGTTAAAACAATTAAGGTAGATCGAGGCACAGACGGGGCAGCTGGTTGGCACACTGGATAGAATGCTGGGCCTGGAGTCAGAAAGACCTGAGTTTAGATGTGGTCCACACACTTACTACCTCTGTGACCCTAGGCAAGTTGCTTCACCCTGTTTGCCTCAGTGTCCTCATCTGTAAAATGAGCTGGAAGAGGAAATGACAAACCTCTCCAGGATCTCTGCCAAGAAACCCCCAAATGGGGTCATGAGGGGACAGACTCAACTGAAAACAACTGAACAGCAGCAAGAGGTGCAGATTCTGAGCATGATCAGTTTATTAGGAAAGCATGAATTTCCCAAGAGATGGGACCTGGGCTTCCCCAGCAAGCTAAGACCCCAAATGGGGAACGGCTCCCCTTTCTAAAGGGTTGTGATTGGTGAGAGATTGGGAGTGAGAGGCCGGCAACACCCCCTCCCTCCCTTATGTGGCTGAGAAATGTCCATGGCTTGACTCACCTGCGAGGTCGGAGAACGCGCACCTCGTTATGCGACAGCTGGATTTCTCAACTCAGTTGAGAGACAAAGAATCGTGATGTAGGCAGTTAGCAGGACAAAATCAATTAACTGTAAGTAGGATCAATTTAAAAAGACATCGAGTCTGATTATTTCATGTTCTGTGGACCTCCTCCTCCCCCTCCTCCTCCCTGAAATGTTAAGCCATTTGATACAGGTTATACACATGCAATCTTGTAAAATATCTCCAACAAAAAAAGTGAAAAACAGTATGCCTTGATCTGCATTCAGATTAATCAGCTCTTTGTCTGGAGGGAGATAGTGTTTTTCATCATGAGTCCTTTGGAATTGTCTTGGACTGCTGTGTTGCTGAGAACAGCTAAGTCTTTCACAGTTCTTCATTGTGCAGTATTGCTGTTACTGTGTATAATGTTCTCCTGGTTCTTCTCACTTCACTTGCATCAGTTCATGTAAGTTTTTCCAGGTTTTTCTGAAATCATCATGCTCATCGTTTCTTACAGCACGATAGTATTCCATTCCATTCCATTCCAATACCACAACTTGTTCAGCCATTCCTCAATTGATGGGCATTCCCTCAGGTTCCAGTTCTCAGCCACCATGAAAAGAGCTGCTATAAATATTTTTGTACAAACACCCCCCCCTTTTATTGTTTTTAATCTCTTTGCGATATAGACCTAATGGTGATATTGCTGGGTCAGAAGGTATGCACATTTTTGTAACCCTTTGGGCATAGCTCCAAATTGCTCTCCAGAATGGTTGGGTTACTTTACAATTCCACCAGCAGTACATTAGGGTCCTAGTTTTCCACATCCCCTCCAACTTCTGTCATTTTCCTTTTCTGTCACATTAGCCAGTCTGATAGGTATGAGGTGGTACCTCAGAGTTGTTTCAATTTGTATTTCTCTGATCAATATTAATTTAGAGCATTTTTTCATGAGTCTAGATAGCTTTAATTTCTTCATCTGAAAACTGCCTGTTGATATCCTTTGACCATTTATCAGTTAGATAATGACTCATTCTTATAAATTTGATTCAGTTTCCTATACATTTTTTGCAAAACCTTTTTAATTTAATCAGAATTATCCATTTTATACCTCACAATGCTCTCTTTCTCTTATTTGGTCCTAAATTCTTCCATTATCCAAAAATCTGACAGGTAAACTATTCCATGTTCCTCTATTTGCCTATGGTATCACCCTTTATGTCTAAATCAGCGTTACCTATTTTGACCTTTTCTTGGTGTGAGATGTTGGTCATACCTAATTTCTGAAAGGCCCTTGAGTTGTCAGTCTCAACCTGTCTGGGGAGTTTTGAGGTTTGGCAAGAGCATTTCCTCTCTCTTGTCTTCAGGATGGGAGAGAGGAGCTGGCGTCTTGAGTCAGAAAGACTTGGCATTAGGGCCTGCTTCTGACGAGTGCTCGCTTTGTGATGGGGAAAAATCCAGCGCCTAGCACAGTGCCTGGCTCATAAGGATATAGCTCAGCCTTCTCTGTAGGGACTGTGATGCTGTCCTCACCACTCCCAACTTCTTTCCAGGATGGGCCCTCCTCCCAGCTTCCTAGGGGTGAGATCCCTTTCTTGGAGGTGAGTGAAGATACGCCTGACCTGGATTTGCAAACGGATGCGTATGGAGGTGAGTTGGAGCCCCTTGTGTGGTCAGTACTTGGGGCAGGTAATGCAGCCCTTGGTGAGGAAGGTTGGGTAGTGGTCAGAGGAGAGAAAGGGGTGCATGTGAGAGATGTGGAAGTAGATGGCTCCAGATTGGCCATGTGGAATATGAGAGGGATGCAGGGGTGGACGCTGAGGTTGCAGGCCTGGGCGAGTGGATGATGGTGCTCCTTGTTGGTAGTAGGGAGGGTTTGTGGGTAGAGATAACGAGTTCTGTTTTGGACGTGTTTAGTTGAAGGCATCTTTGGGACATCCAGCTTAAGATGTTCAGAATTCATTTGGTGGTGTGGGACTGGAGGTCTAGAGAGTCTGGGCCGGACCTCTAGATCGGGTGGAAGCTGGTAAGAGCAAGTGAGACGGTGTAGGAGGGGCAGAGGAGAGCCCAGGACCGAGCTTTCGGGACAGGTGGGGAATGTGACTTGGATGACAGTCCAGCAAAGGAGATTGAGAAGGAGCTGAAGAAAGAGTAGAGAACAGTGTTCCAGAATCCCAGGAGAAGAGGGGATCGAGAGGCTCAGAGAGGACTGAGAAAAAGTCATTATCTTTGGTACTAGGACATCACTGGGAACTCTGGAGAGAGCGGTTTCCCTAAAACGATCTGGTCAAAAGCCAGACTGCAGAGGGTTTAGAGGCAAGTGAGAGGAAATGAGTTTAGTGGAGGAGGAGAGGAGAGAAATGAGATCTTAACTAACCAGGGTGGGAGGAGTGAGGGAGGGTTGGAATTTTTGTTTGTTTTTCTTTTTTGGTGATTGGGGTTAAGTGACTTGCCCAGGGTCACACAGCTAGTAAGTGTCAAGTGTTTGGTCTGAGGCTGGATTCGAACTCAGGTCCCCCAGTGCTGTATCCACTCCACCACCTAGCTGCCCCTTGGTTTGTTTTTTAAGGATGTGGGAGACAAAAGCACATTTGGAGGCACTGGGGAGGGAGGCAGTAGATAGGGAGAGATTAAAGATTAGAGAAAGAATGGGCATGTTGAGGGCACAGTCTGTTGGAGAAGATGGGAGAGTGGACTGGAGGGGTTTGGGTTGGACTTTGGTTTTGCCTTCCTTTCTATCCCCAGTGTAGCATGTGTAACCTATCACATTTAGTACCTTCGTCATCTTTACGCAGGTGGGTGGTGCAGGGGACGTAGAGCCCTGGACCTGGAGTCAGGAAGAGCTGAGTTCAAATTTGGCTTCAGATACTACCTGTGTGACCCTGAGTAAGGAATTTAACCTGTCTGCCTTAATCTCCTCATCTGTAAAATGGGGATAATAATAGCACCTACCTCTCAGGGCGGTTGTGGAGGTCCAGTGAGATGGTAGATGTAAAGCACTTTGCAGACTTCCTGGTGCTACGTAACTGCTGTTACTGACTCCTTAGCCCCTTGTAATCGGGATTCCTACCTGGCACCCAAACATCACTGCTCTTTACTGGGTTACTAATGAGAGAAATGAGTATTTCTCCCTCAAGGATTTCATCGGTTGCCGTGGGTTCAGTTAGCATCTCCACCAGAGGACTTCAAGCCTCTACAGCCAACCGTCATCAGTCTTCTGAGCTCCAGTGGTTTGGTGGATAGGTCTGCCTATAGCTCTCATGTGCTTTTCAAACCCAGGCCATCTAAAATGGGACTCATTTCTCTTACTCCCTTAACCAGTTCCTCCTCCAGAATATCCCTGTGTCTTTTGAAGGCACTACCATCTTTCCATTTACTCAGGTCACAGCCTTCACAACCTCATCCCACACATCTAATCATTTCTCAGTTCTTTTGTTTTTTGGTGAGGCATTTTGGGTTAAGTGACTTGCCCTGAGTCACACAGCTAGTGAGTGTTATATGTCTGAGGTCAGATTTGAACTCAGGTCCTCCTGACTCCAGGGCTGGTGCTCTATCCACTGCGTCACCTAGCTGCCCCCCATTTCTCAGTCCTTGTCAGTTCTTTCTCCCTATCTTTCAGATGACGGCCTGTCTTGGCTCACATGCCCGCTGCCTGAGGCCCTCACTCTTGCCGAGGTGGCTGCAGTAGCCTTTTAATTGATCACTCCTCCGTCCAACCCATCTACCATCTAATGGCCAAAGTAATTGAGTTTGGTTCTGACCATGTCTCTTCCATGGCTTTTTATTAAAAAGCCTTAGTGACTTTCTCCGTGGTTTCTAGGATCAAGTGAAAATTGAGTTTGGCATTGAAAGCCCTCCACAAACTGGCTCCCACCTCCCTTTTGAAACATGTCTTATTACTTTCCTTGATTTTATAATCAAGCTTGGAGCCCAGCTGGCCTGCTCTTCCTTGACTGCCATCTTGCACTCTTGTGCTGACTTCCCTACCTGGTAACAAGCTCCCTCATCATCCCTTCCAGTTAGAATCCTTTTTTTGAGCTACAAGGGACCTCAGAGGCCCATATTTTACAGATGAGGAAACTGAGGCCCAAGGAAGTGGTGATTTGTTATGTGTTCTTTTTCTTCTGAAGTGATCTTTTCTTTCCTTATCTGTATATATGTTGTGTCCCATAACAGAAGTCAAACTCTTTAAGGAGGACTAGTTTTTTTGGTGTCTTCATAGCCCTAGTATGTTGACTTGTGCAGTGCACATAGTACGTGTTTTAGTAAAATAGTTATTGAATGAATATATACAAAGTGGTTTGCCAACTGTAAAAAGACCTCTAAATATGAGCTTTTATTTCTTTGGTTTTCCCAGAATCCAAACCGTTCCAACGACTCGGACTCAGAACTGGAAGACAGCTCAGACTTGCAGGCATCGGATGGTGCCAGCACGCTGCACCGACTCAGCCTCTTGATGAAGCAAGAAAGTGAGACTAGCACCGAGGAAGGGTCCCAGAGCCACAGAGGAAGCATGGAGCACCTGGACCCAGTGAGAGGGGAGCAGAGTGACGGGGATGAAGATCAGGACCCAACCAAAGAGGTCCTGGTCCTGCAGCTCTCATCCTACAACTCCAACCAGTCCAATAACATCCTCCAGGCAGGGCCTAACACTGCCCAGGAGGCAGGGGCAGGCCTCCCTGCGGTCCGGCTACGTGGGGGGAAGATCACCATGGGCACTCGCGGGGAAAGGCGGCCAGAGTTTGTTTGAACTTGAGGTGTCGGCAGACACGGAAAATTTGGGACACAAAATATTGGAATGAGGAAAACTGGCTGGGTGAGACCTGGGGTGAATAACCCATAACTCCAGACAGACGTGGCTGCCACAGCTCAGGTCATCCTGACTCGTCACTTTTTCTCTGGTCCCCACTGTGGCAATTCCAGTGTATTTTTTCATTTTTTTTTTTTCTCTATGGATCTGGCAGTTTCTCCATCGTGGGATTCCGGATTCCTGCTATCTGGTCTGCTCTTTCAGAGGGCCAGAACTCTATTTTAAATTTTTAAATTTATTTGTTAGTGAGTTGCTTTTTAAAAAATGTTTTTTATTTTTACTTTTTTGGAGTAGGGAGGCAAGGGATCTCTCAGGAGAAAAAATATAAGTGTGTGACGTATCCTCTGAGCCATACTGGATTCAGTACCCCCAGAGGCCCAAATGCCTTGCCTTTAGCATATTGGAAGAGGCATTGAGTAGGCGGGTTCCTTCTCTTTTAATGTGGGTTGGTCTCTAACAACCTCTTACCAGGCCCCTGGTGGGCCTAGAGCGGATTAAAAAATGAACCAGACTTTGGGGCTTACAGCCCTTGTACAGCATTAGGATCCTGATCTACCTAGGGAGCTTGGATAGGAGAGCAAGAACTTTTAAGCACTGCAAACTATGTGGTGATTTTGAAATCCAAAAGTGTAATCCTTCATATGTAGAAGTTAGAACAAAGATCCATTTCTCCTCTAATTCAGATCTAGCTTTTAATCTCTGCCCCCAAAGATCCTGAAGTGTCTGGTACAGGACCCTTTTATCCCAGTGGGGTGGTCGTGGCTGGAGTTACTGCCCAGGGAGACTGGTTTCACAAACTGGGAAAATCCTTTTCCAGTTCTGGACTCTGCTAGAACATAGTGTTAAGTGTTAAGTGCACTTAGGAGGATCCTGAGCCAAGAGCTATTTTTGATTATGGCCCCCTTAAAGAGGTCTTGCCTAAGATACTTTATAGCACTTCCATGTGCCAGCAGTGTAAAATGTCTCAGGCATGCCAGCCCAGGCTCTGAACTCCGGAAGCTGACTCTTATCCCTCAGTTCATAGACCATCCTTACACAGTTGCTGGAGCTGGGCTCTCATCTGTGCTTGAAATAATAATATATGTATGTACATATGTATACAGACACATAAACACTGCTTTAAGGCTTACAAAAAGCTTTCCTCCCAGCAGCCCCGAGGTAGATAATGCAAGGTTCAGTGCCTGAGGCTTTGGTTATAAATTTGTTCATGGTCATAGCATAGGGCCGCTGTGTTAAGAGCTGCTGAGATTCAAGCCCAAGTCTCTTGATTTAAGGTCTTTTCCCTGTGCCACGCCAAGCACTACTGCATCTGATTTCACTCCTTAGCAGAAGGAAAGGAAGTTTTCTTCATGCGTGCTGTACAAGTGCTCAGACTGGTCTATGAACTGGAGGCACTAAATGGGGAAGAGAGGCACTGTTTCAGCTCAACAGCTGAGGGCAGGGCATGTTATTTGCCATGGACAGAGAATCAGTCTGGTGGTCCTTCGAAAGCACAACACTCATGGTTTGTGTTTTATCTGTCTTGCTCAGGACTTTGAAATGCACACTTAAAAATTTTTAATTCCTTTGCTTAAAATAAAATTTGGAGTTCATTTCCTCTGCTGGGAGAATAACTCATTCCGGTGGCCAGCCTCTCCTCAACTGAGAATTTCACTGTGATTTTTAAGACAAAAGGAGTAGTAGGAAATCAACTCTGAGCTACACAAGAGGTTTAGGGCTCAAAAGCTGCCCCAAGATCTCAGATACATGGGCTCATGCTGGCACTTGGGCCCTGGGACTCAAAAGTAGGGCTATGTTTTCCCTTTGTTTGCATTTCATTGAAGTCATTGAAGGAACGGACCCTCCCCTAAGGAGCAGATGAGCATCTTTGGAAGGGTACTAAGCCTATGGATAGCCAGGTTATATAGGTAGGCTTATCCTATGTTCTCCTAACCAGAATGCACTACCAGGAAGGCCACAAGGGGGCATACTTCTTTTTCCTTGTATAGTCTAAATCTCTATCTGAAAAGTCCTTAATCCTAGTTCTGTCCTCTGAAGCCAAGCAGAATATTCCCAAGGCCTCTCAAAGCTGTCATCACAAACTCATGTCATGCATATACCTGAAATCTAAGGTGACAATGGTGTCTTCTCCCTCTGCCAGTTCTGCTACACCTACCTCTACCTTACTTCAAAGCAGCATGCCAGTGGGTCGTCTTCCTGGATCCTCGGCAACAGATTTTTTTCCCTTACTGGAAAAAAAGAGCCAGACTCATCCTAGAGACCCTAAGAGTGAGGTTGGTGATGCAGCAACATCCCCTGGCAGCAGCACTGCTTGCCATTCTCGACTAGGCCAAATGCCAACTCCCTTGAGAAGAGAATGAATAGAAAGATACTCTCTTGGAAATAGCTGTCACATCCTCATTTGTGCCAACTGTAATCTAAAACCAGTTCCGTTGATCCCAAAAGGTTTAAGAATTTATCCTGAAACCTTGCCTTTCCACTTCATTTATTGGCGTTACTTTACCTAAAACTTGGAGATCAGATAGTATCTGTTTCCCAAAGCAATACCAACCACACATTTCAATTAAACTGTTTATTAAGTCCCTGTCATAGACAAAGCACTATACTAGGCACTTAGGGATACAAGGATGAATGATACTTCCTACCCTCCAGGAATTTACAGTCTAATGTGGGAATATGACATGCACAAACAAGAATAATACAAGGGAAAGTTTAATGAAGGTAAAATAAATCTAAAATGCTAGAAAATGAAGGTGAGATAATTTTTATAGGAAAAATAAATGATGGTCACATAATGCTTGTAGGTCTGCAAAGCACTTAATACCCATTTCATTCTCACAAATACCCATTTCGTTCTCACAAAAACCCTAAGAGTTTCTGCCATTTAACAAATAATGAAATGAAAGGCTCAGCAAAATTTCAAACTGCTCTTTCTCATTCCAAGTCCAACACCATTTCCACCATGCCACATTACCCCTTTCCCCAACGATAAATCTTCATGGAAGAAATGGCTCCCTCAGGCTAAGAATTGATAATAATTTCAACGGGCAGAGATTAAGGAAGGAGGTTCCAGGTATGAGGTAAAGCCTACAAAAGGCATTACAGTGCAGAATGAGATCAGACAACTGCTGTTTATCCAGGTCAGGTGGAACCACAGTCAGTGCATGAAGGTAAATGATATGAAAGGTCATTTATCCTAGAGACAACAGAGAACTACAGTTGGTTTTAGGCAGTAAAATAGTGTGATCATACCTGTCTATTAGCAGATTATTGGGCAGCTCTGCAAAGGGTGGATTGGAGACCAAGATACAAGATCCACAACACACATTATATTTTGTGAACCATTATCTGCCACCACTCCTATCCAAAAGAGATCCTATGCCGTTTCTTCGTTTCCCAATTCAATTTCAGTCCTGTTGAACAAGTGAGAAGGAAAACCCATGCTTTCTTCACTGAGTTAGGCAGCACACACAACCGCAAATGGCGTAGAAGTCAGCCGTCTTCCCAGGTGGAGCTGCCTTGCGTGCTGAGACAGGAGTCAGAGGCTGGCTAGCACATCTCCAGGGATGCTGGATAACAAGGAAGAACAGGAATCAATTAACAAGCATTTAGGATATGCCTACCATGTGCTAGGCAGTGTGCCAAACAGATATGGAGAGAGGCCAAATGTCTCTGCCCTCAAGCTGACATTCCAGATGGGGTAGATAACATATATACACACATAAATATATATCAAATTAAGACAAGGTAATTTATTGGGTGGCACTAAGACAATATTTTAGGTAAGTTTTTGGTTTCTTGCTTTTTTAGTGAGGCAATGGGGTTAAGTGACTTGCCCAGAGTCACACAGCTAGAAAGTGTCAAGTGTCTGAGGCCAGATTTGAACTGAGGTCCTCCTGACTCCAAGGCTGGAGCTCTATCCATTGCGTCACCTCGCTGTCCCATATTTTAGGTAAGTCCTAAAGGAAGCTGGGATTTAAAGAGGCAGAGGTAAGGAAAGAGCATTCCAGGCATGGGGAGATGGAGCTTGGTGTGTGAGAAACAAGGTGGCTAGTCTGGCTAGACCACCAAGTGAGGGGAGGAGAGTAATATATCCTAAGGACCAGGTTGTGAATTAAAGGGCTTTAAATGTCAAAAACAAACAAAAACCTTAACAGAATGGGAGTGAGATGGTCAAAACTGCTTTAAGGGAAGTACTTTGGCAGCTGTGTGGAGGACCCATTATAAAGGATGGGGACCAATTAGGAGAGTCAGATGACGACAGGAAGAGAATGCAATCCTGAATGGCTGCACAAATCTCACTCCACCCAAAGGATTAAGGTATCCTTTTACCATAGAGGTCCAAGGCAAGAGACTGTGCTTTTGTTTGCCTGCTACACACCAGGGAAAATGCTATAGCTGGGACACTTAAAAACAGGCCACCGATGACTCTTGACTGGATTTAACAGGGATTTGTTTCCCAGCAATCTATCAGGCAAAACTCAGTTAGTGAGATTTATGATTCCCCTCCAGTAAAATCTTCCAACAATTCCTCACAGAGTGGATGTGACCCTGGGTTCTTAGAGACTATGCCAGTACTGCCAGATCCTTTAATGCTGAAAACACTTTAGGTTTGAGCATGGGGATGGGCCAAATAGTTAACAATCTGCTGAAGTGTGGGGGGTGGAGAGGGCAAGACAGGGAGACATCATTTTAGGAAGAGGCCTGGAAAGAGAGCTGGAGAGGGGAGATGAAGGGCAAGGGGGAGGAAGTACACAGAAGGGGATGAGGATAGCAGAGTCAGGACATTAGGTGACTTGGCTAAGGTCATGCCAGTAAGCAGCAGCTTCCTTGGTGAACTTCAAGGTCACTGAGGACCCAGCCATTACCAAACCACTGGGATTCCACCTCTCCAGGGTTGTCAGGGCAAATACTTTGTGAGCTTGGCAGAATGGAGGCATGTGGGTGGAAGCCCCATAGCTTTGCATTTCCACTCCCCTCCTGCCCCTGGCCCTCAGGGCTGTCTCTGAGAGACTAAGCATGGAGGGGAAAGGTGGTGCTGGGATCTGAGGAGACCTCAGGGGGTACCACAGACCCACAGACAACCTCAGGATTTTCCGAGGAAGAGATGATACCCTGGGAGCCTGAGCAGACTGCCAGGCTTGATTTGCCGTTGGGAGTGGGCACCCTGCTCAGGTGAAGGACGCGTTCCCCCTCCCCACAGCCACTGCTCCGTACATGGTTTACACAGGCTGTTGGACTAAACTGAGCAAAAGAACTATCTTAAGAGACTTACGTAAAAGGAGAAATAGGTCCCAGACTAGACCGTCAGGCCGGCCTGTCATTTGCTGTGGGACTTTGGCATTGGAGGGTGCGGTATCTGGAATGCAGGAGCCCTGTGTCTCCTATTTCTTCTGCTCCCCCCACAGGGCTCTCTATACAGCAGATGGCTCCAAGTAAATGAAGCTGACTAATATCCTAAATACTAACCACCCCCCAAGTAAGCATCAGATGTTAGAATGGAATGTAAAAATCTTTTCAACAAAAATCCCAGAAGTCTGGTGTTCAGCTAACCCAGCACCATCAAAGCTTCAAAGAACAGCCCCAACTTACTTCTCAGGGCGTCAGCAGCCAGTTACTGCACTAGCCGGTAAGTGATATATCTGCCTGCAGTCTCACTGGGTCTGATGATTTTCACCACCTACAAATCCAAAAGGAAAAGCCCATCTTTACTTGTTGAATATAAAGAAAAAACAAATATAAAGTACAAACATGTTCAGCCTTGAACTCAAATGTCATCTTTTCCACAAACTTTGATCTCATCCTTTCCACATAGTGAATGAGCCCTACCCTTGTGTAATCTCAAGGCAGCACTGTGGTGAAGTGGGAACAGCACTGGATTGGGAGGAGGACCTGGGTTCAAATCCTGGTTCTGCCACTGAGCTTTACCCATGTGACCCTGAGCAAGTCACTCAAACTCTTGGGGCTTGTGACTTACCTGTAAAGTGAGAAGGCTTCTAGCCTTCCAGCTCAAATCTGCAATTTTAGGAAGTTTTCTAACGTACTCAACATATTCCATTATTTCTCCCTCTCGAGAGGGAGAAAGCACTAATAAAGGGAGGAGCAGGATAGACCTCCTGAAGGGGGAAGAATTTGAGCTAGGCTTGGAAGAAAACTTCCAACACTCCTTGAGGCGAAGGTAAGGAAGGAGTTCGTTCCAGATGTGAGGGAACACCTTCCCCTCGTAGCCAGAGACAGGAGATGGAGGAACAGCTGGCAGGGCAATCCTGGACCAGACGGCGGGCACGAGGGGGAGAGGTGGCTGGAAAAATCAGTCCTGGGAAATAAGCCCGGAAGAGCCAAACCAAAGTGTATCTCATTCTAGAGACAACAGGGCACCAGTGATACACTTTGCAGCTCTGTGGGCTGGCATCACTGGAAGAACAGTCGATGGATTTGAGAGCGGAAGATGGACTGGAGAGGAGAGACACCAATGAAGAAGGAGGCTTCTTCAATAAGCCAGCCATGAAGGTGAGCCAAACTAGAACTGCGGGGCTGGCCACGGGCCATGCGCGTGGTGAAAAGATGCTGGATACGTAAGGGGGAAAGGCGAAGAGAAAACGAAGATGTCTCCGAGGTTGCCAAGCCGAGTGATTCTGAAGGCTGGCAGTGCCGTCGACACGTCCCTGGCCCGCTCTGCTTCCTTACCTGCCCTCGCTTTATTCCAAAGTACCGCGCCACTGGGTCTCCAGCCTGGATTCTGGGCAGCTGGTTTTCTCGAAGCTTACTGATGAACAGAGTGAAGGAAGAACTGACCCTGCGGCCCTGGCAGAGAGCCTGGCACTATTATGGTCCACTTCCCCCCTCCCCCACATGGAGCGCGGGCCCCACCCTTCCCAGCCGCCCCGAGCGCCTGATGCCCGAAAGGAAAGGGGCCAAATGGGAGCACGAAGGATACTATCGAGCTAACAGCTCAGTGACCTCTTCTTTTGTCATGACAACATGCTCTGGGACCAGCTGGAAGGAAAGTCACCCAGTCATGAAATCGGGAGGGGAATCAGACGGGGCAGCCAGCGGGACTTTTGAGACTGGGAATCTAGTGCGCTCTCAGCACCGTCTTTGCTGGACGTCTCACCCATTGGCTACATGCCTAGAGAATCCCCTCATCAACGCGCAAGCATCTGTTAGGCACTTGTGGACACAAAGACAGAAAGTGGAAGACACCGCCCGCTCTGGAGCAGCTACAGCAGCCTGCAATCACTCGGCTGGCACCTCCTGCTCCCTGCTTCCCCGGTCTGAGACCATAATCAAACCAATGCTGCCACCGCTTCTGAAAAGGGCATGCCGACTGACCGCACCAAGCCTCCCTGCCACTTTCTAAACCGGAACACGCCACCCATGGCCAACACTCTCCTTAAGGTGCTCTTTCCACTTCAGAATGGGAGCTCCTGAGGGCACAGAGATCTTTACTTCCCTATTTTTATTCCTGGTACGTAGCACACAGTAAGCACTTGGTAACAAAATGCTGGGGTCTGAATGCTCTAGCCACTCCAGGCTCTCCTCCCAGCTCCCTGTGCTGCTCCTAATTACACAAGTGCCTGTTTTGTTTCTCAACTAGAGGAGCAGCTGGGTGGAGCCTGGGAAGAGCACCGCCCTAGGAATGGGCTATCGTCCTGGGCCCGCCAGCTTCCCAGCCATGGGGCTTTACACAAGCCGCCCCCTCTCTGTCTGTCTCTGTCTGTGTCTCTCTCAGCTGGATCATCAATAAGGTCCCTTCCAGCAGAAGACCTAGGATTGTTTGGTCTCTTCTGGAGCACATGCCTCTCTTCCTTCATCTTTCCCAGAAGGCTGGGTGTACAGTTCTTAGGAACAAACTGCTTCTGATACATGTGACAGGGGACTGGTCCTATACTTCGTTATTCCTTTTTTCTAACGAGTTCGCTGGCAGGTGACTTACCTCATGTTCAGTAATATTAATGAGCAGCTCCTGCTGTAGAAACTGTTCTAGGATATATTTGGGAGCCATGTCAACCAGGGACTGAAAAGAAAAGAAATCAACACTGAAGAAAATCCAGTACTGCTTCTTTACATAGGACCCAGGTGAAATTTCACAGGCCTGGGATCAGAAGACCTGCATTTTGGGCCTGGTTCTATCATCACCTCCCGTGTGACCCTGGAGAAATCAGTGAGCCTGAGTTTCCTCTTTTGTAAAATAAGGAGGGAAGGGGCACTACCATTGGCAGGTGTGCCCCTCGAAGAAACAAAAGAGGAAAAGGCCCACCTATTTATGAGAGCTGTTTTATCATGCTAGAGAACTGGCAACTAGATGAATGGCCATCAACTGGGAACAGGCTGAACAAATTACGGTCTCTGAGTGTAATGAAATATTACTGCGCAGTACCAAACGAGAGAATGACATTTTCAGGGAAAGTGAAGTGGGAAGAGACAAAAATGGTAAATGAGGGGTTAGGATTATTTGAAATCTTGAAGCTCTGAAATTCTTTAATTCTTTATCATCTCCAGCAGTAAAGCCCTCCAAATCCTGTACATAGCTCCAAAAGACAAGTTCCCGCGAAGTAATTAGCTATATCCAAAGCCAAGGCCCTCATAACTTTTCTACTAACAATCATTTTCATTTGCACAGTTTTTTTAAGTTTTCTAAATGATAAACTTCACACCAGTCAATAAACACAGACAATCAAATAAAAATATAAAATACAAGCTATTTACAAGACAGCTGGTATATAGAATTCTGGGCCCAAAGTCAGGAAGACCCAAGTTCAAAACTGGCCTTAGATACTTACAGTTCTATGACCTTAGGCAAGTTACTTAACCTATTTGCCTCAGTTTTCTCAACCATAAAATAGGGATAATAACAGCACCTATCTCCCAGTGTTGTGAGGATCAAATCACATAATATTTGTAATAGCACTTAGCTTAGTGTCTGGCACACAGCAGGTGCTATATAAATGCTTATTCCACAAGTTGCACACTGACTGAATAAATAATGTGCATCTTAACACAGAAAACTGTGGAGGTAAATGCATCATAGGTGCATTTATCATCTGCTGCAGAAGACTGTACCAAGAATTCAAGATCCTTCAAACCAGCTCTAGGGGACATTAGAGGCCATACAGCCTAATGCCTTTATTCTACAAGAAAAGGAAACTGAGGCCCAAGGAAATTAAGTGACTTCTTCAAAGTAACTAAGGTAAAAAGTGTGGCAGATAGGCACTGGTACCTGGTGACTTGGATGCAAATGTTGGGAACAACAGTGACAATACAGTTCAGGATTAAGAAATTAAAGAGACCAAAGGGTGGTAGATTACTCCGAATCATCACATCTACCATCATGACTATTTTCTTCAAGAAGAAAGTTGGAAGGTATGCCAAAGGCATTAGGAAACTGGTCCTCACAAAAGTCCTGAAATAGAGGGCAGATATCATCCCCATTTCACATAAGAGGAAATTGAGGCTCAGAGGAGTCCCTGGAGCAAGGACAAACAGCAAGCAGAGATGGGACTTGGGACTCCAGTTGGGGAGGCTGGATGGCAAGCCTTTCTAATCTCTTCTGCTCTATTCAGCTCCTTAAATGGACTGATTGACTTAATTACAGAATTTTTTAAAAGGGTCCTCAGTGCAACAGTGCCCTAGCTATTTTCAGCTGCCCCAGGACAAAGGTTAAGACTCCAGGGGCTGAATAGGACAGAAAAGTACCGGCCCATTTTGCTCCCCAATCAGAGCCAGATTACTACTGTGGTTTTACAAACTGTTCTAGCAGCAAGAGAGGAAGAGAAGCCTAAGCCTGCTCATGTCTGAAGCAAACAGGAAGCGGTTAAAACATTCGGGACAGTTCAGCCACTTCCTTGTTTGGATGCCTCAGCTCCAGGTAACAGGACAGTTTTTCAAGCTGGCTCTGTATTGTGAGTGTCCCTTTCCACCTAAGCACTGCAGACTAAAGCTGGAGAGGGGTCAGAAAGACTGGTAAGGAACAGCCCAAGAAAGTCCTGGCCTCCAAAGGCAGGGTAAGGGAGAGATCAGAGCTCCGCTCTTGTCTGAGCACCTGCTTCGCGGAGGGCGTCATGCCCTGCTGCACCACAATGAGGGCCCTGGTAATGTTCTCCTCCTGCATCCGCTGGCAGTACATCTTGATAGTCTTTATTCCAACCTTTGGTTCCTCTGGGAGGACAAAACACAAGATTAAGATTAAGATTATTTTCAGCTACAATTGTCACTTTCACCTTGAAGACCCTTACCTTTCTGAATCAGTCTCCACGGACCCAGAGCTCTTCCCTAACCTCACACCAAACATACGATTCAATACTTCAAGAGCTCATTTTTCAGTGTAGATCTTCCCTCCCATGATACAGCTTGCCACCCAAACATGTGTTAGTGGGTGGCTTCCTCAACCGCTATAGCCAGTGGCCAAACTTCCTATGATTAGTCTCTCTGAACTGATGATGGGTCCACACTTATAACTTTCCAACTTAGTAGGACCAGCTAAGGCTCAAGTTCCACTGGCATAGCCTTTAAGTACCTAGGGGCTCTTTCCTGCAATGGTAACAAAGATAATAAAGCATCGGAGCTGCCCAATTTCTAAGACTTTAGTACTTCCATCTCTATACCAGAAGTGACAGGCAGCACTGTGTACAGGAGAGGATGTGGGGCATGAAGTCAGGAAGCTGGCAAGTCTACCCTGCCCTCTATGTACCCCACTGCACAGCTTCTGACAGGCTGCTTCCCCAGTTTGGGTCACCTCTGTGAAATGATGGAGCTGAACTTGACCTCTGAGGTCCTTTCCATTCTATGATGACAGTATTGGGAAAAACAGGAGGGAGCCCTGACGTGATGGATTGGAGGGTGAGACAGAAATGGCTTTCTGAGGAAATAACAGGTATACCCAGATGGCATTTCCAGTTCACAAAGAAATTTACACATGCACGACACAGAAGCAGCTCTGGTAGAAAGGTGGAATGTAGATCTAAATACCAACATCCCAACCCCAAACCCCAGCAACCCTGTCGGGGAAGAGAACGGGGAGTTCACCTGGAAGCTGCCGAACTGGATCAAATATAGCTTTGTCAGAGTGGTCTTATCTGACAGACCTACTAGGTATGGTCACACAGCCAATTCAACTAACCACAACTCACACTTTCATAATATATCAACATTTTACAAAATGCTTTCTTCCCAATAACCCCACTAGGTAGAATGTCCCATTTTTAGGGATGACAAACCTAAAACTTGCTGGTAACCCAAACTCCAAAGCCATATGCCTCCTACCTCCCAGAATTTTGGACTAGGAAAATAGATTTAATTTATTTTTCAAGACAACAGGTTCTCACTAGTCAGTCTCTCTTTTACCTGGGAAGAAGACAAACATCTGGTCTGTGGGGTCATCATTGTGGGCCACCAATACTGTAAGATCAGTGCGTCGAGGCCGTCCTTCACTGGGCTTATCCCCAAACTGGGCTTTGAACTCTTCCAAAGTCTGATCTAATTCATCCTGGGTCACCAAGTAGCCCCGATCATGACATAACTGTGAAAGAGCCAGATAATCAATCAGAAAGGACTCCAAGAGAACATTCTGTCCATCTAGTGAAGGGGATAGAAACCTACCTTTTTTGACAATGAATGCCCAAGACCTCACTCACAGCCAACCCCTCAACCACTGTCACCAACTATTTAGAACTTCTGTCATGCTCAACCCAAATCCCTCTTATTATACATATTACCTCTTCACCCTGGACAATTTTACTTAGCTGGGACATATTTGATGAGCATTATGCCAGCCCTGTCCCAACTCCCTCCAAGGCCATTGCTTTCTGCTGTCCCAAATCTGGTCTGTTTATACATAAAGAACTACAATACTGACTTTGTAATCTTTTCATACTATAACCTCTACAACCCAGGCTCTGAAGACAAATTAAATATGTTCTTCTACCCAGGTTCTCACCTTACTTCAACAACCCTCTTCCTCCAAATCTTGTTACTTTCTTGTTTGGCAAAATGGGAAAAATAATAACAGTTCACATATATATAGTGCTTCAAAGGTTCGCAAAGCACTTTATATACACTTATTTGATCCTTACAAATTACCCTAATGAACTAGATGCTAATATTATTCTCATAATACAGGAGATGACATAAATTCAGAGAGGTTAAGTGATCTGGCAACATCACAGACCTACAGTGTGCCTGGGGCAGGATTTGACCACAGATAGGTCCTACTGTATCCCTCCTTCATTCAGACAGCCATCCCTTGCGACAAAGAATAAAGGGGGGGGGGCAGTTCAGTAAAACTAACTCATATAAACTCAAGATTACAGTATAGGTAATGGCTAATGAGTCTACATACCAGAAATAAAAGAAAAAGGAAAAGGACAGACATGTACAAAAGCATTTTTGTGACAGCAAAGAATTGAAAACTGAGCAGATGCCCATCAACTGGAGAATGGCTATTCTCCAGTTATAGTAAATTAATGTGATGCTATAAGAAAGATGAAGGAGATGGTTTCAGAAAATAACTGGGAAGACTATTAACTGATTGGAAGTGAAGTAAGCAGAACAATTTATACAATAACAACACTGTAAAGATAATTAACTTCAGAAGACTTAGGAACTCTGATCACCAAAATTCCAAAAGTCTCATGATGCTATCTACCTCTAGGTGACAGACTCAGTGCAAAGTGAAACATTTTCTTTTCTTTCTTATACTTGGCTAATATAGGAATTCATTTTGCATGACTACATGTATTTGTAATGAATTTTGCTTTTCTTGCCTTCTCAATGGGTGAAGGGAGAATTTGGAACTGAAAATAAAATAGAATTTTTTAAAAAAAATTGTACAGGTAATGTTCTGGATCCACAGTCTTCACCTCTGCCAAGAAAGGAAAGAAGTGTGTTTTCTCACTTTTTCTTCCAGGCTAAGTCTGGCCAGTCTAACTGCACAGCCTTCACTTCTGCTTTGGTCCATTCCATTTACATTGTTGTAATCATTGTATATATGGTTGTCCTAGTTCTAATTACTTCATAAGTGTTCCCATGCTTCTCTGAAGTCTTCATATTTGTTGTTTTTTACAGCACAGTAATATTCATGACATTCACGTACGATAATCTTAAGACATGTCCACTTCTGGGAATCTACTTTAGTTCCTAGTTCTTTGCCACTAAAAAAGTTTCTATGTTGGTGTTTATGGGGTCTTTCTGTCTTTGATGCCTGATAGCTAAGATAATAAGGGAACTAACACATATAAGACCAAGAACCATATGCCAATGGATAAATGATCAAAAGACATGTACAAAGCTTTCAGAACAAAAATTGCAAGCTGTTAACCATTTGAAAGGATGTTCTAAAAAAAAAAAAAGGGAAATGCAAATTCAAAAAAAAAAAATCCTGAGGTTTCACCTTCTATCCTTGAAATTCACAATAGATGGGAATAATAATGTTGGAGGGGGAGTGCAAAAAGGCAGGCACACTTAATTTACTGTTGGTGAAAGCAATTTGGAATTATACCAAAACAAACAAACAAACAAACAAAAAACGACTAACATCTCCATAGCCTTTGTCTAAGAGGCAGGCAAACAAGCCTAGCTGGTGCTAAGGGAAAAATAGTAAGAGGGTGAATCAGTTCATACAAGGTGAGTCAAATCTCTACCACTTCTACCACCACCTCCTTTCAAACCTCAAAGGACACAGTCCAGGATCTTGAATCTAATGGGGGAGACAACAAGCAAACGAATATATACAAACAAGCGATACACAGAATGAATAGGAAATAATTGCGAGGGAAGGTATTAGAATTAAGAAGGTTTCCTGTAGAAGATTTTAATTGGGCCTTAAGGAAGAGAACTCACCAACTATATAGTATATATAGTGGACCAGTTGGCATAGCTTAAGCAGCAAGGCACTCACCATAAGGGACAAACAAAAAGCAATGTATGCCAGCCAAGATGAACCACCACCACCTCCCTCCTATTGGAGTTATCTTATGAGTCTGTACTCAAAACCTTGTGAAATATGCCCAAGACCACCAGCCCTGTTTCCAGCTAGGGTTTCTGCTTCCAGAAGAAATCACTCTGGAGAAGTCACTCTGGGGGCTCATCTTCCTTGCCACCATCAAGTAGCAGGTAAGCTTGAGTATCAGGAGTGGCAGTACTTCTCTAGGTCACTGGTCCTGCTTTTAGCCCAGCCATCACCCTGGGAAACAACTCCTGTGGAGATGTGGCCTACCCATTGCTTCCGAGAGTGCTGCAGTTACAAGTTACTGAAGACCCAGAAAAGAATGTCCTTTTGTCCTTGGCACGATCAAATGATTATTTATCAGAAACTGACATGATTTGAGCAGTGGAAACATCATTAAAAATGATACCCCACTATTTGCTTTGCCACTGCACTCTAAGGACCATGGGACTTTTCCATCTGACTTGCAGCTGAAACCTTCTCCATGTGTTGTCTGGCCTTTAAGACTGTGAATTCCTAGAAAGCAGGGAGTCTTTTCTATTTGCATCCCCAGCATTAAGCACAATGTTCAGCACTAGGTCAGTACTTAATAAAATGCTTTTTAAATGCATTCATTGAGAGAGTCCACTGCTAGCCCAAATAGGAGAAAGATAGAAAGGGATCACATATATCAAAACATTATAGCAGCACATTTTGCGATAGCAAAGAACTGGAAATGGAGTGGATATCCACTGATTGGGGAACTGCTAAACAATTGGTACATGAATGTAATGGAATATCACTGTGCTGTAAGAAATCATAAATAAACCCCAAGAATTCAGAGAAGCACAGGAAAATTCCCGATTGATGAAATGACAGCCACTGTAAAGCAAATACACGCGGACCTTCCTCCAAGGGGATCCATGCAGGCCTGACCCCTTCTCCTTCTCAAGTTTCCTCCTCATCAAACTGCTCTTGCTCTCCCTCTCTTCGACCCGTCCCCATTCCCCCCGCATTTCTCCAGCCTCCTCTCCCCTCCCTTCCCAGAACCGCCCACGCGCCCCTTCTCCAGCCTTTCCCTCCCACAACCCCCCCCGCGCCCCCTGCCCCCCCCCCCCCCCCCGCAACTCCCTATGTGCCCGCCTTCTGCCTTACCCACCCTCTACCCTCACGGGCCTCCTTCCTTCCTCTACTTCTCTCGGGGTCAAGGGAGGCTATCGTCGTACCTGCATTATAGTCTTGCGGATCTTCCATAGCCGATAGGTCTCCTCTTCGTCATCCATGTCACCTTCGCGTCAGGCCACAGAAGCGACTAAACGCCCACGACTTCTTCCGCACCGCGCACCCCTCAGCTAAAACCCTGAAGGAACTAAGTGCAGCTGCGCAAGGCCTAGTACCGAAGCGAGTGCGTCTGCGCGAAGCCCAACAGCAGGCCCCCTTCGTGCCTGGGCGGAGGTGGCTTAGGAGAGTGCCTGAGAGTAAGAGAGCAGGCAGTGCGGCAGACAAGCCGACGACTGAGCGTTCGGAGGTCGGAGGTTAGTTGTTTTGTTTGAGGCGCCAGGCAACGCCCCACCCCCCGGGAAATTCTCGCGTGTCTTTAGGCGCAAGGTTGCCTGGGAGTTGTAGTTTTCCAAATTGTCGGTCCTCTCAAACTCTGGGGTCGTGGAATGTCAAAACTGGGAGGGAGGGATGTCAACGAATATTAGGCTTTTGCTGTGTGCTTAGTGACAGGAGAGACACAAAATTTAGACAAGCCATTGCCCTCAAGGAGCTCTCATGGAGATCCATGTCATCTACCTCATTTTATTGAGGAAGAAACTGAGGCCCATAGAAGAGGGAAGAGACATTCAAAATTATGCAGCAACCTAGTGGTAGTCAGTCTTGATTCCACATTCAGCGCTTTTCCGATACTGAGGAATAGCGTCAAGTTAGTTTTTTCCAAGTAGTCAATTTGTCCATTGATCTTGGTGTCCAGGGAATCACAGAATCTTAGATTTGGAAAGGCCTTCAAAGGTTATCTAGTTAAATCTATATCAGAACAGGAATCCCTTTTACAACAATCAGGGTCCCTGCAGTTCTTCTGTTTAATCTCCAGCTAACAAAAGAGAGGGGCCATTTTGGAACCTCCATTTTCATAAGTAATCAATTCAGATCTAGAAGAGATCTTATGGATCATCTGCTCCAAGCCGCACATTTTATAGAGGAGGAATAGAGGCACAAGGAAGGTAGTTAACCGAGTTAAGAATAAGTGGAGTTTTTCAAGATCACCCAGGTAGAATGTTGGAACTAAGATTTCAACATTTCATGAATCCTAGTACATCACTCTTGGCTCTACACAATCCAGACAAAAAGAATGTTTTCTTGGGTTTATTTGTAAGGGGCCAGAAAACACACAGATTATTGGGTCTTACTAGATAATCTTCAAGGTCCCTCCAGCTCTAAATCCTGCCAGTCTGAGAATTTGCACGTGGGGGCCTGGAATTACTTGCCCTGAAAGCCTGTGAGTCAACCTTCGTGACTTGCTGGGAAAGATGTGCAGATAAAACTCATCCAGACTTGGTGGCTTAGTTGATAAACCTTTAATTAGGCTTTTTCTTGATTACTAATTACCCTTTTACATCGTCATTAGGCAGATTAAGCAGCCTGAAACTTGGACCCTGGAGCCACTAGACTGGTAAAGGCTATACAATTTTTGGGAGAACCTAAGACATCCATGGACAGTTGGGTGACATGTCAGGTTGTGTGGGGATTTGGGGCATATTATCCAGGTAAATAAGCCGCACCGTTACAGCCTCAATCCTTAGATCGCCTTGCGCACTTGCTTCAATCCCCTGGGGCCACGAGAAAGCAAAAAGGGAGTCAGGCGCTCTGCAGACGTAGCGGGTCTACACAATCTGCCTCGCCCCGCCCCGTCCCGCCTCTAGCCCCGCCCCGACCTCAAAACCCCGCCCTCTACTACTCCGGCCTGTTGATTGGCTGGCTGAGCCGCCTATCCATCCCCACCACAATTCAGACCAGTGATTGAAGGCCAGAGGGTGGAGCGATCCGGCAGGGCCTGCCCCCCGGGCGCGCGTTGATTGGGGCGCTCGGGAGGGATCCGCCTCTGGGGAAGGAGGCTCCCCGACCGCCGCCGAAATGAGTTTTAGCCGCCTCTACCGCCTGGTGAAGCCAGCTCTGCTGTGCGCAGCCATGGCGGCCCCCGGGCTTTCCAGCAGTATGGTGAGCCTGGGCAGCCCTGCGCGGCCGCGGGAAGGGCAGGGTGGGGGGAGCCGGGCCGGGCCGAGCGGAGGCCATTGAGCCCCAACCCCGCCCCTCGGGTCCGTTAGGGGAGGGCGCGCGAGCCCCCTCCCCGCCGGCCCCCTGCCCTCGGACGCAAGTTGCCCCTAGCCAGCCTCGATCTGGCTCAGCCCCCTTCCCAAATCCCGGGGCCCGGGGCGGCTGCGGCGGGGGCGGGATAGGGAGCCCGGGAAGGGGGGGGTGCCATGGGGGAGGGGACTGCCCGCCTCAGGTCAGCGGGCGATTGTTCTCAGAGGCCGGAGCCGGGAGGGCCAGGGGCGGGCCCGGCCACCAGGCCCCCCGCCCCCCACTGCCCGCCAGGCCGCGCAGGGGAAGGAGGAGGGGGCCGCGGGGTCAAATTCTGACTCTTCGGTGCGTGCCCCAGGCCGAGGTGGTGAAATGACCGGATCGCCGGACCCGGGGTCTGAAGAACTCGCGGGGTTACCCTGGCAAACCCGTTCACCTCCCCGGGCCCCAGTTTTCTCATCTTGTTAATGGTGGGGAGGTTGGGCCGGGTAGCCTCTGAGTCCCCTTGATCCGGAGCTGTGATATTAAATCCCTGGGAAGGGGACCCTGGGTTCAACTCCTGCGTCCGATGCTTTCTTGGGGTGCTATCTGGGACTGGTCTCTTAACCTTCCTGGGTCATATTTTTCCCTTTTGTAAGATGAGGGGGCGAGTTCCATGACCCCCTCCCTAAGACAAGGGCGTTGGCCTCCCAGGTCCCTTCAGACTGCATTTGTAGCAGGATTCTCCATCTTTTGTAGCTTCCTGGATCAGTCTATGGATGTTTTTAAATAATTGCAGGAAATGCCAAATTTCAGTTAGAGCTTATTGAAAATAAAGATGTCTTTTTTCTCCAAGTTAAAGCGCCCGTTCCCCCCAACTCTAAGACCATTGTAACCTCACCTTTTGGGGCCTGAAATTCCCTAGCTGTAAAATGAGGGGGAAGGAGGTGTTTTCAGCTCTAAAATTTTACCAATCTTATATGAGTCTGATCCGAGGTTGTCTTAATTATGACCTTGGGCAAGTCCTTTTCCTCTCTGAGGCTTAGTTTACCCATCTGGAAGAGCAGAATGGTGGCTCTTGCCCTCCTAGCCTGCCATCAACAACAGTTCCTCCTTTCCTGCTGGCCTTGGGCTGGGGAAGCCAAGAACGGAAAAGGGATTGGAGAAGTGGGATGGAGTGCACATTAGCACAATGTAGCAGTTTTTCTGAAGTCTGCAAAGCCAAGGAGTTTGTGTCATGGGAGCTGGGTTCTGTGTCTCCTCTGGGTTATGAGACAGGGCCACTGGCATTAACTTTGTGTTTATGGGCCCAAAAAAGTGGATATTAGGCACTGTTATTCACTAAGCACATCAAATTGAACTCCTTTCTCCTGAAATACAAAACACCCTATACAGTGTTTCCTCTATCTGTTTATGGTCCTTCTTCCATCTCACTTACAGTCCCCATGTCCAGGCACCAAGCCCTAATCATTCTGCCCCACAGTATCACTCATCTTTCTTCCTTTCCACCAACACCCCCCTAATAGAGGCCCTCATCACCTGGATTGTTATAATTAGCCTCCTAAATGGTCTTCCTGCCATATATCCTTCCTTCATTCCAGTCCATCCTTCTCCACTGTCCAAAGGACCTCTGCCTACTGCCATTCTACTCTCTTCAGGCCCCTCTTACATGCCACCTCTTCGGAGACCCTTTCCTGCTGGACCACAGCTAGAACTGAAGCCGGCCTCTCTGAATCTTTTCTTGATCCCTCCCGTGCACTTGATCATATTCCAATTTGTGTACTTTTGTGTATATACCTCTTCCTTCTCTCTAGCCACTAGATTGACCACCCTTTGAGGCCAGAAGTTGGCTACTCTTTCATCTCTACATCCTTAGCCTTGATAACATTGACTTGACTGGGCTGAATTGAGTGACTGCTTAGAAATGGGCAGCAAGGAGTGTTCTTACTTGCCAGTGTGTGGGTAGATAACTAGACTTGGGGACAGTTCTGAAAGCTCTGGGGAGGCTGCTGAATCATTTGAATTACAGTTAGACCTCTGCTCTGGACTTTGAGTTGGGCTATCTGTGGGACTGGAGGCCTCTCTGTTCCCTGCCCTGCCCCCTTTAGGCCTCGGGCCTGGCCTAGCATACTCTAGCCTCCAATCTGTAAATATTTTTGAGACTTGGGTTTGTTTTCTTCCCTGGGTAATTTTATGGGTGTGTCTACTGTTTCTCTAGAAACTGCTGTGCTTGGGAGGTCATAGGAGGACACCAAAAGGACCAGCCAGGGTTGGGCTGGCCAGACCACATGTAGAGGACAGGGACTGAGGTGTTTCCTTGGTAACTTCCCCCCAAACTGGCCCACTGAGGAGAGCCAGACTGATGTCATGTTTGTTGGACAAGTGAATGAAGAGACCTGGTCTAGGAGTATGGAGATGTAGGCTCCAGGCCTAGCTCCTAATTCAGAGGGGTTCAGCTAACATGTATGACATGTTTATGACATGTCAGGCACCTGGGTCCGGGGTATGGGGCTCTTCCAGGGTGGACACAAGCTGTGGCTTCACGAGAGCCTCTAAGACCAGAGGTTTCAGAGAAGGTGCTGCCCTGCTTTGGCACCGGGAAGGTCTCTGACTGGGTGGATTTTTACGTGCCAGACACTGTGCCAAGTTCTGGACATATAGAGACAGACAGGAAAACAGCCCAGCTTTCTGGGAGCTTCTACTCTGGGGAGGAGGTCTGACGGGCACACAGACAAGCCTATAAAGTCATTTGTGGGAGCCTGCGCAAGGCTTAGCCTGCTTTTAGCTTGTTTGTCCCTCTAGACTGTGAGCTCCCTGAGGGCAGGGCTTGTCTTTTGCCTTTCTTTGTAGTCCCAGTGCTTGCTTAGCATGGTGTCAGGCACGCAGTAGGTGCTAATCAGTGCTTATTGACCCACTGACTTTGGGCCTCTGTAAAGTGAGAGAGTCAGCGTGGATGATGTGAGCCTCTATCGAGCTAAAAGGACCTTAGAGAGGATCTGGCATGAGAAGGAACCGCCAGCCTCGAAGGGCTCAGGCTGCCTCAGGGAGCTGCAGGCCTAGTGAGCCTCCTGCCTCTGGTCCTGAGCAGCTGTGTGACTTTGGGGAAATCCCCTAACCTCTGGGAGCCTTGGAGCTTGAAGGTGATTCCTGTACGTAAAAGGAGGGGGTTGGAGTAGGTAGAGCATCTTTAAGGTTGCCTTCAGCCCTACCACCTTATGAGCCAAGTGAAAGCCTTCATTTTTCCTAGTGAGGAAACAGTCCCGAAGCAGTGGAGGGACCTGGTGCCCAGAGGCCTACAACAGAACTCGTCTTGGCACCTCTAGGGCCTCTGGCTCCAATCCGCCTCTTTCCATTGGAACACCCAGAACACTCGGCCTCTGGAGTGTTCCCACCTCTCGTACTCTGCTTCTGCACTGTGGAAACCCCTAATGTCCCCAGAAGGGAGCCCTTGGGTGTCCTAGAAGTGGTGGTGGTACTGGCAGGGGCATTTACATAATGCCTTAAGATTTCCAGACTTGATTGTCCCTCACCGGCCGTTGTAGCAGCTTGGAGAGAGAGCTGGCCTTGGAGCCAGCCAGCCAGGAAGTCCTTCCTCCAGGGCTCTGAGCAGCTTAGGCTGTGTGTTGCAGAGTTTCTTCATCTTGGAGTTCCCTGGCCCAGTGAAATCCCAGGTCTAGACCCCATCCTTATAAGGTTTCAGAGCACTTGACCTTTGTGGGATTGTCAGGAGGATCAAACAGTGTCAGTGGTACGTATGTGGCCCCCATTTACTGATGGGGAAATTGAGGCTGAGAAGTTCAGTGAACCCCTGAGGGTCATGTAGGTAGTAAGTGACTGAGGCAAGACTGGAACTCGGGTCCTCCAGCTCCAAGGGCAGCCCTCTCTCTATTACATCATGCTGCCTCTAGATGATGGGCAGAAATCATCGCTCCACCCCCAGAGACTTTGCCAAGTCCTCAGCAACAAAGGTGGGGCTCAGTGCCCAGGTCAGTCCATTGCAGTGCTCTGTTGCCAGTGGGCTGACTGGTCCCTGCTCCGTTCTGGAGCCCCTGATGAGCTCTGCTGCCAGAAAGGCTGCCCATCCTGGATCCCAGTGGAAGTCAAGAACTGGGCCAGAGTCCTCCCTCCCTCCTTCCCCAGCCCGAGATCTCTGTGTTTCTGCTGTGTGCCTAGCCCTGCCCTGGGGGCTCTCAGGAATATGAACTCACTTTGACCTCAGTGACCTTGGTGAGCCCTTTCAACTCAGATCTGAATGATCAACATTTTGATCTTTCTTAAAAATGTGCATGTAGGTGGTGCAGTGTGTAAGTGGCCTACCTGGTGAGAGTGCTTCATAAGCCATCACATGATGTGGCAATATGCCCTGTCTTTGTGGGAGAGACAAGCCTGCAGACAGATGAAGTCTTAAGTGGCACAGGTGAAGGAGAGGAGGGAGATTATCTAGCCAGGTTTGGTCTCCAGAGCTGCAGACTGGAATGCCCTAGAGACCTTCCCAGAAAGGAGAGAGGCATTTAGGGTTAGGGTACTGTGGAGGAGGGTATTTCTAGTGGAAAGGTCTGCAACATCAGAGCCTCGAGGGACTTCAGTTCAGCATGTAATTATTAAGCACCTGCTATGTGCCAAGCTCCGAGCTAGGTACAAAACTGAAACCAGCCTCAAGGAGCTTACCTTGTACTAAAGCAGCATGACCTGCACCTCACTCTGAACTCCGTGCATCATCAGTGGGAAGGGCCAAGGGCCGAGGGGAGAAGGGGAGGCCCTCTTGTGAGCATCACTGGGGCAGTTAGCCTGTTCCTCCAGGCCTTTGACCCCCACAATCCTCTCTCCTCTGTACCACTTCTACCAATCAGTCTTTTTGGGTTTGTGCTTTTAATTTGTGGTTTCTTTTTCAATTAACAAGCATTAATTTCCTCCCCTTCCTCTATTGAAGGAAAAGAAAAACAATACCTTTATAACAAATATACATTGTCTGGCTTTCAAGGCAGAGATCTGAGAAGACCCGTACCTGCCACACCATCCCTTTGCACAGAGAGGCCCACCAGGATTGTACCCTGCACACATTTTCAGATTTTTTCCAATGTATTGCTCAGTTTTGCTGATTTTTTCCCTCTCTTTTTTGTCTTTAAAAAAATAGTATTATGTGGAATGGCTCTCAAGGAGGAGGGGGAGGGTTACCAGGAAAAGATGTAGTGATGTTAAAAAAAAAAAAAAAAGACATCAATTTAAAGAAATAGAACAAATTTGCATAGTCAAGCAAAAGAATTTCCCACATTGGCCAAGTCCAAAAAACATGTTTCATTCTGCACCTTGAGATCACCCCCTTCTTTCAGGAGGTGAGGAGAGACTCTCTGGAATCTTCACCTCACTCATTTTATAAATGAGGAAGTTGAGATCTAGGCAGTCTTGCCTGAGGACACAGACACAGTAAGCAGCAGAGGTAGCATTTGAACCCAGGTCCTCTGATGCTGCTAGGCCTAATCCTCTTATGTATGGTGCTGCCAGCCCAGAGACAGTGACTCAGTGACCCTGAGCCTAGGTCGGTGCTGTACATGGCGGGGCTCAGCACCCTCTCTTTGTCCTACAGTGCTCTTCTCGCAATGATTGGAGATGTGCCAGGTCAATGCACGATTTTTCTGCTAAGGACATTGAGGGTCGCGTAGTGTCCCTGGATAAGTACAGGTAAGGAGAGGGAGGTGTGGTCTGAGGCTGGGAGGTTGGGGGTAGGGGCCTAAGGTTGGCCCTTCCTTGAGGCCCTTCCCTGAGGCCAGTCATAATTATGCTGTGTGAGCTGGCCACTCATAGCCAGACTTCATCAAGAAGGCATGCAGGGATCCTGGGCCTGCAGCCAACAAGGAGCAGAGAGTGTGCAGCAGCAGAAGGCAGGCCTCTGGGAAATGCAGTTATGGTAGCCACTGGCTGGGTGGGGGCCTCCCTGGGATGACCCCTGCTTCCCCCATCTCTCCTCCAGGGGCTGCGTCTGCATTGTCACCAATGTAGCCTCACAATGAGGTAAGACGGACGTAAACTACACTCAGCTTGTCGACCTGCACGCCAGATATGCTGAGCATGGTTTACGGATTTTAGCTTTCCCCTGCAACCAGTTTGGGAGGCAGGTAGGTGGAGGGAGGAGTGACCTCTCCCCGGAAGGTAGGAGCCCAAGAGGGACCTTTGTCACGGTCACAAACTAGGGTGGGCTTTTGGACAATGGGCATGTGGTGCCAAACCTGTTTCGTAATAATAGGTGTAGGTCTAATGGAAGGGCAGGTTCTTAGCAGCAAGCGTTAGCTTGTCAAAATTAAGTGTAGGTGATACAGTGGATAGAGCTCTGGCCCTGGAGTCAGAAGGACCTGAGTTCAAAGCTGGCCTCAGTCACTTGACACTTACTAGCTGTGTAACCCTGGGCAAGTCACTTAACCCTGATTGCCTCATCAAAAAACAAAAAAATGAGGTATATAAAAGTGGGAGCCCCTTGCTTGCAACTGTGGCCATCAAAGCCAGCTCTTCCACCTAGACCATTGTATACCCTGTCACCCCTTCTTCCCCCAGGAGCCAGGGAGTAATGCAGAAATCCGAGAATTCGCTGCCGGCTACAATGTCAAGTTTGATATGTACAGCAAAATATGTGTCAATGGCGACGATGCCCACCCCCTGTGGAAATGGATGAAAGTCCAACCCAGAGGGAAGGGCATTTTGGGCAAGTGAGTGCTGGCTGTGGGGGGAAAGAGCCTGGGGGACAGGGAGGGACAGAAAGATGAGGCCCCAGCTCACCTAGGCCCAGAAATGTGGTTGCTGGGAGTGGGAGGGGAGGACAGAAGGATGAGGTCACAGCTCACCTAGGCCTAGAAATGTGGCTGCTGGGGGCGGGGAGGGAGAGAT